>NC_069780.1:114040739-114359739 GCF_027406575.1 Nycticebus coucang
TTCTCTCTCCTGGGCACATACAGTACAAACTTCCAGCACTTCCAGTGTGTATAAACCTGCTGGTTATGACAACCCAAGTTCAATGAGCAAATAAATAAAACTCTTACTTTTCTTTTGGCTGCCGGCTGCCTTCCCCCTCTGGCCGTTGCCTCCTTTAATTATAGGAGCTATATTTCTTCCCTGAGAGACATTCAAGGGGACTTTTAGTTGGAAACTCCTTTCTGCTGAGTTATTTTGGAGCCAGGACCAGAGGCTGTGAGTGAAGTGCAGATTGAGACATATCGAGTTCCTTCTAAAAGGATCATTTCATGTGGGAGGTTGGACACAAAGTTTGCACTCGTGACTGGCATTCCAGTGAGAGACATGCATATTTTAAAACAACAAAGCAAGCTGGAAAGAAAGCTTAGGGGAGGGGGAAAACTTGGAAAGAAGTTACTAAGTGACAAACATCTGTCAACGTGGGATAATTTGTACACTCCAATGTAAAACTATCTGCCTAGTTTGATGGAGTTCAAGGAACAGGGTCTAGCAGAGCAAAGTGAATGCATATTATCCCTGTGAGATATGGTTCAAAGACACTTGCCCCTAAGTAGGTGTGAAGTCTTACAAACAGAATGATTGAACATAATTTAAAAATGTTTCTTATGATAATGGAGGCCTCTAATATTGCATTTTCTCTGATAGTTAATACAAAACTAGATCCTATGTAATTTTGAATGATGCACTTTATTTAAAAAAAAGGAGAGTGATAAAGTAATATGCAGGATGTTTGTTATGGAAAATAAGATGAATTTTATCTCATAACAAAACAAAGCCAAGAGAAAGAAAGAAGGGGAAAAGCTTGAACAACCCCTGGTTGCTATGTTCTAGAAATCTTTAACTCTAAGTACCAGCTTTACATGTGTATAAAAACATACAAAGCCAAACATATAAACATCCACCTCTCTTCATGTCATCAAGGAGAAATGGCAAAATATTTTCAGAGGATTTTTCTCTCTCATTTAAGCTTGGCGTTTCAACAAACATATTACACTTTGACAGAAAGCAAAGCAAAAAAAAACAAAAACTTCCCTCTTTAGGAGGAAAGTTTTTAAAAGCAAAGTGAAAGATCAGGCAAGACCCTGGTATGTCTTTTTTATACACTGAATCTCCCACCACCACATGGAGACTCAGGCTCCAGCTTTCACCGAGAAATCTTTTTCTCCTCCAGATCTGAAGACAAAAGGAGAGGAGGCCTGGTGGTGAGCGGGACATCTCTGTTAGTTGTCAGAGCAGGTCCATGGGTCAGGAATGCTAATGAGCCTCTTGGCCGGCTGAAGACTTGGTTCTTTCTCGCACACCCCGACGCGCGCACACTGGCTCCTGCAGGCCCACTGACAAGCACACCGACAGACGTCGTTCACCACCCTGTCTCTCTCCTTTTTCCTCTGAGCCTGGAGATCGATCGCTGACCCCATGGTTGGGCCAACGCTTTATTTATCTGGCTGTGCAATGATATTATCAGCCTTAAACATTATATACAGTAAATGTCTTCCTAAATCAACACAATAAGATAGCTTGCAGAGACCAGCTTGGTCTTTCTTAAAGAAATCCCTGGCTCTCTCTCTCTTTCTTTTTCTTCTTCTCCCCTCCAGACACCCCTTCTCCCTTCCTTCTTTATAACTGGGGGTATTTACACTCTGGACTTGGGGATTTGATCCATTCCTTTCAGGATGGTTAGAAGAGGTCTTCCCCAGACTGGGAGATAGCTAGACACCATTATCCACCATCACCGAGATCCCCATCAGGGGTTCTCTTGTCAGCACACCCAACTGCCTAGACCCACTCTATTCACAGGATCCGGATTTCTCAAAATTGGGGTAGAAGGGAAGGCGGGGTGAGGGCGGTGGGGGATAGAGTGTGCAACCTTGCACCGTGTTAATTGTTTTCTTTCCTCTCAATTACATTCATAAACCTATTTTCTGCATTGCATGTTATTTCTTTGTGCTTCAAAATTGAAACCACGTGCAGCTTTTTCCCCTCCCCTCCACACACACAATAAATGCGCTGCCCCCTCCCCCAAACCATCACGCAACTATTTACATCTTGGTTACTCACTCTGCACTTCGGCCCAGAGAAGAAATTGGCCCCATGGGCCTAGGTGAGGCTTTGTGAAATCATCTCTCAAATCCAAATCTCGGCCCCCTCAGGCCCCCATCTCCCGGGAAAGGCTCCTGGAGTCTCCTCTTGCCCACCCCCCACCCCTTGCACAGGTGGTTGAAGCTTACAGAGGGAGAGCTAGCAAGGAGGGCATCCGGGGAGAAAGGCAGCTCCGCAGAGGCCGGCCAGGCCCACCCGCCACCCACGCTGTACCCTGGCTCGCCCACCAGCCAGGGTCAGCGGTGACCGTTGGCGCCTCTGCTGCTGCTTGGTCCTGGCGACCTGGGCACTGCGGACCCTCCAGCAGTGAGCAGCCGCTCCCTGGGGAGCATTCCAGTCCCAGGTCCTCCCAGGCAAAGAAGTCCCACCGTAAATAAATAAATAAACTCCAAAGGGGGGAGGGGGAGCGGCAAAATGGATTCGCTGACAAGGAGAGATAATAAATGAGAGGCGCTTTCAGATAGATATCTCAGACGTGAAATTGCGCCCAGCTGGTTGTGTAAGCAAACAAATAGTCTCATGTTAGGAACTCTCAACTTGTGGCTTGATGAATAGAACACGACAGAGGTAAATGGGTCTTTAACTCATTTAGGAATACAACTCTTTGGTTTCCCAAGTAAAAGGCCCAGTGACGCCACGGACCCTGAGCAGGCCCTTTAACTAGAGAGTTTTATTAGTTCCCACTTGTGCCCCTTCATTCCTCCCCACGCTCCTCATACGCTGTGATTTGCAGAGATATTCAGGTGATTTGCTCTGAGGAATCGCGGAATATGCAGGAAGAGATTCTGCTGCTGTAGGAGTTAATAAGGAGTGCCTACGAGTGAGTGGAGGGAGAGGAAAAATACGATTTTTAAAAAGAAACTTTTTTCCCCACACGTCCCAAGCAGACAAACTCAGGTGATCTCCGATGGAGAGGACTCCAGATCCCCCGAACCCCTGGCGCAAACCTGGGCAGTGGGAACTCGGGAACGACCTGTCTTAGCAGCTGCCAAAGACTGAGAGCTTCCAGCAACCCAAGGAGCAGAGTTCCCAAAGCCTGAGGTTATCCCAGGGGACAGGAGGGGCCTGCACTCGCGCCCCTGGGCTTCCATCAGGCCTGGCCCCTGGTTGGGACGTGCGCGTGGGGGCTAAGGTCGGACCTTTCCTCGCTACTGCCAGGCCTTGTACCTTGCAGCATATAAGGCTCAACCTTGTTCCCTAGCGATTCCCAGAAAAGAGCACGTCCCCAGATAGCGTTTCTGATGTTTTCCACAAAGCTGTGGCTAACATAGTTTAAACAGGCTTCAAAGTCCCTAAAGTCCTCAGTTGTCCAGCAAGTGTTTGAGTTAGAGCAAATGTTTGACTTTGCTAGGTCACAAGCAAGGTGGAGCGTAAGTCTCCTCATGTCCGCAGCTCTCCAGCTGTTAAGTTGTATTTTCTCTGGCCCTGGGGAACCAGTGGGAACTAGCCTGCTGGGTTACCCCAGCCCTACTTTCCTGATTATTTAGGGCTGTGACCGCTGGGGCACCCAGAGTGATGTCTAGAGGCCTACACCTGCTGTGGCTTCACACCGGTTACACGGCTCCCCCTGGTGCCTAGCATGAAGGTGGGCTGGCGGCCACCCAGGCAGAAAAGGCTCCCACCTGCTCCACCACACTCTTGCCCAGATTCTGGCCACATCAACAACTGGGGACTGGGAGATACTGGACGCTGAGCCAATGCAGCGTGGCCACTACTGCAGCCTGCCCCTCTGTGTTATGAAGAGACCCCAGCCCCTCCACCCTGCACCTGCCCTGGGATGCCAGCACAGGTCAGCCCAGCCAGCAGGAGCCTTCAGATCATCAGACCCAAGAGGTAACTTCCAACTGTCAGAAGGCTTAACTTGTGGCTTAGATGCTGTGGCCTCAACTCCTAAACTTTCCCTTCTCGAGTTCTGTTTGGCTTTGCCGGCTCTTGCAGCCTGTCCAGCCCAGCAAGGGAGCCCGCATGACCCCTGAGTTCCTCAGAGGCTTTTGTCTCTCTGGATGAGACACACAGAGACCTCAGGTCACAGAAAGACTGTCTTTCTGTGTGTAATGCAGGCGATAGCCACCTAAGACAAATCCACTGCTCTTGATTCCCTCAGACGGGGATGGGAGCTCCCCTTGCTCCTCCCTTCTGCTCAGCCTCAGAGCCTCCCACTCCTATAACAGCTGAGGAGGGAGGCCAGGGGGCTAGGAAGGCATGATCTTCTCCCTGGGCCTCTCGAGTTGGCCCCAGGCACAGGCCCAATCCCAGGTCACTGGGATTCCTCAGACTAGGGGCAGTGCTCTGAGCCCCGTCCAGCAAACACTAAGTTACCACTGTCCCCTCTGGACATCGGAGGAAGCGCTTCATATCAGTCTCCACACTGGTCAGCTGTGCTTAGGCCTCCATATTGAAATTAATTGAAAAATACGTTTCCGAACTACGAAAATGTTTATCTGTTTTCATCAGAAGGATCACACTGTAATGAATATATTTACATCTCATTTCAAGAAAGGCAGGAAGATCACTGAGCTCTGGGAGGCACATGCTTCCCCTCCCCCTTGGAGCCCTAGCTGCAGCCCGCCGCACCCCATCGGGCAGCCAGGAAGGCTCCCGGATACATCCTGGGAAGAAGCCAGGGGTTAAACGTGAGCTCTCCCCACCACCTCCAGCCCTAGGTGTCCAACCTCCAAGGAACTCAACCCAGTCCCAACGATATCCCTGGGTATGGTGCAGAGGATTCTGCCTGGAGTGGGTGGAACCAGGGACCCAAGTGGCTCCACACCCCTCAGCCTAGCCGCCTTAGATCAGACCCATCTCCTTGCAGCCATGCTGCAGACTGTGGACCTGCAGTGGCTCCTCAGAGAGAGCATGGCATTGCCCATGCTGTGCTGCACCCAGAATATTAAAATACTCAAGCGGTTGGAGACTAGGAGCTTGTTAGCACATTTGGGGAGGGGTGGGGGCTGGAGACTTCTAGATAGCACATTGAAAGCAAAACATTGCCAGTGACTTCTGAAAGTGAAGCTCTTGCCTCATCCGGGGCTGTTTGGGGCTGAGGGAAGGGGGAGGGGTGAGAGGTGTTATTTTAAAATATCTGGCTTTATTAATACGTTAAGAAAGAGCTCCCTTGGCAGTGTGTGTTCTCGCAGCATAGCTCTGATCCTATAAAACATTCATGCTCTGAAAGCTGTTAGAGAGAGTTGCCCCCAAAACACACCCAAGGACAGGCCTCAGGGGGAGGCTTCTGTCCTCAAAGGGCCACTAGGGCCCAAATGCTGCTACTGGAAAGAACTTGCTCCAACCCAGCACCCTGACTCCCAGGGTCTGAATCCACACCCCTAAGTGCCACATGAGGGGCCATCCCTCTACCCACCAGAGCTCCAGGACCCTGGTGGGAACCCCTGTCCCAGGATCTGGAGGGAAGGGCAAACCACAGCCAGCTTTTCAGTGGACCATAAGGGGGAGAAAGGCTAGGGACTTGCAGAGTTGAGGCCCCAACTGTCTCTCAGTGCTAGGAGACATGCAGCTTCTACCCATGCAGGGCTCAGAGGTGTCTGAGCTGCCCTCTCTTGCTAACCTTGCATCTGGGCTCCCACCCATGTCTCTGAATCCTCTGCCGCTCAGCAAATTCCCACCTAGCACCAGGCCCCTAGGGTGCCTCCAGTCACTGAAGCAGGCTCCCCTCCCCCCCACCATGGAACCTCAGCTCTGCACACTACCCTGCCTACCCCAGTCCCTGTCCAGCTGCGCACAGGGCACCTGAAGTGCCCCAAGTCTCCAGGGGTCAAGACCAGGGCACTCAGCCCTCCCCGCAGACCTAGCCCTGTGGAGCCTGGCCTTCCACATTTCCAAAACCAAGGAAGCAGCTTCGTTTTAGAAAATGAATCTAGCCAATGTAGTCATGAGCCTTATAAGTTCTACCTCCTCCCCCCCGAAAATCCCCTATTCTACTAATAATTGAGGTGGAAATTAATCAAAGGCTCTCTTGCACTGATGACATCTATCAAGCAACCAGACACGAATTTTGCTAAATTCTTTTATTTTTGTTTAAATTTTCACTTCAATTTTAATTCTTGAAGAACAGCTTCGACAACATATATCGCACTCATTATAAGAAGCAAAGGGTTATATCAAAAATTATTAGTATAGAATGACAGAAAATCTGGTTTGGAACCAGAAAAAAATACAAAACAGATATAGATACATAGACACAGGACAATTTTTATAATTATCTGGAAAATGTTATTTTCCCCTAATTCTTGTTTTCTTTTTCTTTATGCGCATACGATGTTTAAATTTTACAAAAAATGAAAATAAAGACTAGTATTTTACAAAATGAATAACAATGTTCAGTGTGTGTGTGTGTGTGTTTCTACATAGGATTCGGTCCACTTCCATATGTGTTGTTTTCTGTACAGAATATATCCACATCCGTCCACAATCAATCCTGGAAGGTCCATTAGTCTCCTTCTGTTTTATTAAAATTCTCATGGTCCTCTCTTCCAAAAACATTTTTTTCTTTTTCTCACCATATACAAAGTCCTTTTTTTTCCTTTTCCAGCGCTCACAGATCTGATCCTAAGAGTCTCTCTTCCCCATGCTTTGCAGCTTAGATTGCATTTCTGCAGGGTGCGCTGCTCTTGTCCCGGCCTCCCCCCTCCTGGCCTGCCGCACCCCGTGTCTCAGTGCCTTTGGAGTCGTTGGCCCAGGCGGGTCCTCTGAGTCTCTAGGGGCTAGGGGCAGGCGGGAAGTGCCCCACATCTAGGAGCACTGGATGGACATGTAAGGCCAGTTGAAGCTGCTCCCGGACAGCAACATATCGCGGATGAGAGTTTCAATGGGGGTTTTACCTACCAAACGGACGAAGAAAAGCTGCTCGATAACGGAGGAGGACACGGTGCGCAGCGAGGGCAGTCGCAGCAGCAGTTTGCCGAAGCGGCTGGGCTGGTTGGGGTACTGGCTCCTCACATACTCCTCCAGCGCGCACTGCGACTTCTCCTGCAGGCTCTCGATGTGGGCAGCATCCGACAGGCCACAGGCGTCTGCCCAGCAGCCACAGGAGGGAGAGACAGGGAAAGGGGGCACAAGGTTAGGCCAGTGAGCAGCAAAGGCCCAAACAAGCCAGTTTTTTAAAGGAGAAAAGGAAAAAGAAATAGAAAAAAAAAGAAGAAAAGAAAAGAAAAGAAATCCACTCCTCCGTACCTCCCTACTTCCTTCTTTATAATTCCCTCCCCTCAGCACCCAATATAAAAATAAATAAATCAATCAAACCCCCTCCAAGCCTAGGGGAGCTGGAGAAAGGAGTGCACACAGCAGAGGCAGTGAGCTCTCTGTACCTTTTGTTTTTCCTCTTTCACCTTTGGATTAAGTATAATATACACTGCTGGAACCATGTTTGTGGTGTGTAACAACCTGTCCTTGGCCTGCAGGGGAGCATCTTTCTGTTGTGCTCATTAAAGGGGGGGCTTTTGCCCCTCTTGCCTCTGATTTTGGGTTATTCAGGACCCTTGAAGAAATATGCAGCCTGGAGGCAGATCTGAAAAGATTCTTGGAGTCCCCTGTTAAACCCAAACGACCCTAAGAGAAACCTCAAGGAGAACCTAGGTTGTGTAGTGAACAAACACATGGGAGGGGTGAGGGGTCATGAGCTGCCTGGGATCAGACCAAGCCCCTGCTTGAGCAATGTAGGGTTTGAGATTCACTGTATATGCAAGCGAGGACTCTGCAGCAAATCCTCCACGCGGGTGTACACTTCTATCTGTGCCTTAGATCAAGTAATTGAAAATTGGTCACATATTTGTAAGCTGTGAAATAATCAGGAGGAATATGACTCAGTTACTCCAGGCTGCTCAAGGGAGACATCTTCAGTGATCAGGCACAAAGCTGCTGCTGCCTCAGAACTGGGGTGATAGGGACTTAAGGGGCAACTTGGGGGAGATATGCTTTCTATGGCAGCAGCATGGAAGAAAAAGGCATCGCCACAATGACAGCATCTCAAAATCTGTGTGCTCATCTCAGTGTGGACCAAGACCCTTCTTGCTGCTCTAAAAATATTTCAGGACAGCAGATTATTCTATATCAACTAACTAGAAGCAAGCAAACAGAGGGGAAGGTGGAATCAGAGGAATGGAGTAAAGGCTTCCTCTCCTAGTTCAAATACCTATGTTGTTTCTTATATTAATAATAAATATTTAAAAACAGGAAGATCACAGAAGAACCCTTAGCCAGTGAGGAGGTTAGCTAGACATCAAAGGCAGAGTTTGCTAATATATAGATCTGGGAAGAAATTCCTGCATGGCAATGCCCCTGAAAGGACACTGTAGAATTATGAACGGGCAAGTGTGACTCTAAGACAACACAACAAATGATTCAAAGCAAAACCTGTGTCTGCTGAGTTTCGGAGCTTTAGGTCTTTATATTTCAAGAACTGACATTTACAAAGCATTTTAACACCTTCATCTATAGGACTATGGCCTCCAGCAAAAATACAAATAAAACTAGCCATAATTCAGGAACTTCTGAGGCAAGTCCTCTTTGACCTCAGACACAGACTAGATTCTTCTCAGATGTCTAATTACTCCAGCCAGTCAGTTGGGTACATCCACGCTGGCTTGGCTTGGGAAGGCAGTGAGATTTTATGGCTAGCAGGGTCAGGATAGGAGCTCTTTGGGACTTTGCTGCTTAGAGAGGAGACCCTGAAGTTTGCCCTTGGCCCTGCTTGCTGTCCTGGCACTACTGAATGACTGCGATGGGGACAGGGACGCATATTTACATCTAGCTTGCCTTACATGCACTGTCAATTCATTATGGTATGGGGATCACTCTCAGCACTAGACAACACAATCTGAAAGTGACTCACTGATATCCCAGCAGGTTTGTAAAATATATCCATATGCCATCCCTTCAGGACAGTAAAATGTTTATCTTATATTTACAATTAGGGTTCCCAGAGTACAAGGTCACTTCCTCACTTCCGAATAGTCCACTCTAAGGGAGAGAAGTCCAGGGAAGTCCTGCGTGGGCCCTGGGCTGGCTGCTTCCATTTCTTTCCCTTTTTGGAGGCAGGATGCTTGTAGCTGGACCTGACTGCCAGGTACCAGCCAGTAAGCTCTGTGGCCCCTCTCCAGCAGGAAAGGGAGTTCTGGCCTGGCTTCTCACTCGGGGTATTCACTCATCCCCTTGCAACAGGATTCCCCCAACTGTGGACAGAAGGTTTGAGCTCTCAGATCAATTGGGGGATTGTATTGACAAAGCTAGGTGACCAGGGGGTATCATGCAACATATATTTATGCTCCTTGAGTTATATCCCAGATAAGAAAATGAGGCAGAATGTGCAAAATCCATGTCTCACTTTTTATACTGTAGTGTCAATGTGGGTACTCTCAATATTTCTTCTACAGTGCATGGAAAAGAAATTATGTAAATAAATAACCATTACTGCTCAGGCCCTCCTGGCTTAGCCTTTGTAGTGCAGAGAATGTATTTCATGTTGTGCATTCAGAGGAGTTTAGTGTTCAGGAAATATAGATGTAATCAGCTGCCATAACTAGAAATCAAAGTTATTATTGTGCCGAAAATGGATTTATTGTATTTATGTTAACTAGATGGTTCCTTTCAGAGAAGGTCTCATTTATTTGAAGGAATATTTAGGTATATGAATTAATGAATTTTTTAAAAAGTAAGTTCAGGTCATGACCTAGTCCTTGGATGCTGTCCAAAATATTAAGGATTAAACATACCATCCGGAGGCCAAATGTGAACACCACCACAGGGGACCCCCATGCCAGCTTCAAATACTCAGCCAGAGCAAATCACATTGGACAATATGTCTAAAACTGTCTTTTCCATCATTCAAAGTTTGCTTAAAAGTTGGATGACTTTGAGAAGGCTTCCCATGAATTCCCTTCTGGCTAGCAATCAAAACAAGTTTAGTCAAAAGTGGAAATGTGTTGTATGGAGGAGGGGGGGGGACTGAATTACTACTGACAGCTCTATTTCCATTTTCAGATATTCTGCTTGCAATTTTCCAACAAATAAATTTCTTGTTCACTTCTAGGCACCCCTTGCACCTTGAAGACTTACTTGGTCCAAGAAACTTCTTTGGAAAACTTTTTAAAGAAATACTTTTCACAGGAACGTTTTAGGATGAGAAGTTAAAAGAAAAGCATGAATAATTCCAAAATGTTTCTGCAGTATATACAGCCTTCCTCACCTCTCTCTGGGAAAGGGCATGAGATTAGCTAAGTCAAGGGGGTTCAAAGATTACCTTGGGGGGAACAAGGAAAAGGGAAGGGAGACCTTTTTTGAGAAGACCTCTGTCCAACTCCAACTCACATTTCTGCATCAAGACACCTCACTGGATGAGATTTTAAAACCCCAGCTCCCCTGACACTGGCTTGCTTCCTGATGAATTTGGCTAAAGAGCCGGGGAATAGTGAGCCAGCCAGGCCCCAGGCCTGCCAGAGCTAAAGCAGCCTGGTTGTGCTTCCCAGCCTCTTTGTCACTTTTGAAAAACACGTTTCCATCAAGAATACTTATTAAGATAAAATGCATTCAAACACCACGGAGGCTATTCAAGAAATCTTCCATTTGTTTTAAGGTTTACACTTTATCCTCTTGCAAAGAATAACTCCCTCTCTCACTAGCAGACCTGCATTTGCACTGGAAGTAAAAGGGGGGCAGTCCAGTCCATGGCTCTGGCTCTGGCCACCCTGCATACAAATGAGATGCTCTTGTCTAAATAAATTATCTGCTGTTCAGATCGATATTAATACTACATTTGCTACATTACAATATTGTGCAAATTTAAGAGTCATTTTAATACAATGTAAATACGATTCTTCACGCATGAAAGCCAAGAAATATTGATAGATTATACCGTTGCTTACTGTTCAACAAGGCCTTGGGTAAGGAAATTTGCCATCTCTGCTCAAGAATGGTTTTAATTTGGCCTTTGGAGGGTCTAGCTCTAGGATAGATTTATTAGGAGAGTTTATTTGTTCTCCGAATGGAGGAATTACAAACAATAGTGCCAATAATAGTGGTAAAACTGCGGCTAACCCTACTTACAGTGGGCAAGACCCAAGAGCGGGTCTAAGCAGCTCTGTTCCGGCCAGAGTCCTTTCTGGCTTTGTTTATATTCCCCCTCATTACCTGCTGTCCCGGGTGTTTATATGTTTCTCTCTTGTAGGTTACAATAATAAAAGGCGGGCAGTGTTCTCAGAGGCTCAGACCAGAGCCCTTCAAAGGCAACATTAATACACTTTCCTGGAAGTTAATTTGAACCATCTATCATAAGAGAAATTGTTAACATGCACGTTACCACTGCCTACACTTAATTTGATATTTTTTTAAAGCACCCTGTTAAATTTTCAGTGTTCAGATGTTTTGCATAGCTATGAAATTTATCTCCGGGCCGGGAATCCTCCCATACTTGCGGGTTCCACAGTATTGCTTTTGTTTTTTATCTTTCTTGTTTAGATCGAATCCGTTTTTTACGACCCTCAATAACCTCAGCAACTGCAAACACGAATGGTTTCCGATAAGGGAAAATCAGGCAGTAGTAAAGCAGGATTATTTATGATTTATTTGCACGGATTCCTCTCTTTCCCCCTTTCTCAGTGTCTCTGTGTCCGGAAACTCACCCAGGGAGCGCGCCACGCAGGGGGAGAAGCCACATTCCCACGTCTCTCCCTTCCCTCTCCTCCCCCAGAAACGCAGAGCTCTGGCTCACACGTACGCACCCTGCACACACCCCGCACACGCGCGCAGCCGGATCGCAGCCCCGACTCGCCCTCCGCACACGCACCCTCGGCAGCCCAGGCCCAGCGCCCGCGCCCCGCGCCGCCTCGGCGTCCCACGGCCGCGCTCCCAAGATGGCAGCGCGCTGCCGGCTGCGTCCCCGGCGGGGGACCCAGGCCCGGGCCCGGCCCAGTGTCCGGGCAGGGCCCGCCCCGAGCGGCCGCGCGCGGCGCGGGAAACGCGGACGGCCGGGCCAGCGGCCCCAGGCCTGCGTCGCCCCCGCCGGGCCTGCCCTCCCCGCGACCGCAGCCTCACCTGACGTAAACAGCACGATGGCTTTGAGGCAGCTGTACTCGGCCGAGTCGACGTGCAGCGCCTTGAGCTTCTCCACCTGCTCCTGGAAGATGCGGATGTGGTCCATGAAGGCCACCACGCGGTCTGCGGACATGGGCGAGGCGTGCAGGCCCGCGGCGGCCAGCAGCGGCGCCACATGCAGCGGCATGGAGCACTGGGCCGCGTTGAGCACGAACAGCTCGCTCCAGGTGAGGCGGAGCAGAGACACCTGGTCGGTGATCTGCAGATCCGGGAAGAAGGGGATGTTGCGGGCCCACTCGACGGCGCTGAAGAGCAGGCGCGCGGCCAGCTCGCAGATGTTCTCGATGCCCATGATGTTGTTGGGCTGCATGCATTGGCTGCCGTAGCGCGACGTGGGGTAGGGCTCGGCCCGCAGCAGCAGCGAGATGTAGCCGGACAGGTAGCAGTGGCCGTTGAGGGGGTCTCCGTTGGTGAGGGCGTACTGGCCTGGATTGGGTTGGGTCGGAGGCATTCTTCCTCGCTGAACCGCTGACAAAAAGAAAGAGAGAAAAGAGGCAATGTGCATCCAGAGGGCTTGCGAACATCGCTGCGTCGCAGCGCACCCAACACAATACAGAAACTCCCCGCAGCCACACGCTCCCCGCGCATCTTCTCTGGCTGGCTCTCACTCACGGCCCACACCCGGAGACGCAGAGGAAGGCCCTCCAGCTCCCCAGCTCATGTGTCCAGCCACCGCCTGAGCCCCCTGGCCACCTTAGCCCCTCCAGAACTAGGCCTGACTTCAGGACCCACGGCCTGGCAAGGCCAAAAAAGTGCCACCCAACCCCTCGGTCACCAAGAAGGAAAACACAGATAAATGAAACCCCACTCACTCCTCCAGAAAGAATAAATCAGGGTTAAAAAAGAAAAAGAAAAGGTGAAACCAGAGAAAGGTTGTGTGTGGTTCTAGGCGAATGCCGAGCGGCCTTTTCATTTGGAAACAAGCAGCGCTTTGCTCATAAATGTTTCCATATTCTTTTAAAATGCTATAGAATTATCCTTAAAAGAGACACAAGTAACAAATCCTACTAACCACTTACAACTTTTGAGTAGAAAACAAGTATTCTGCACCCCTCCCTTCTCCCCTCCTCCCCCTCACCCCATACAAAGTTCTCACTAATAAAAACAATAGAAAATTTAAAATTTTCAAGGAAAAATGTTAAACTTACAGTAGCCAAACATTATTGGAAAAAGTGGGAAATATAATTAATGTCTGTCCTGCGTGGTGCCACTGCAACCTGCAGCCAGCTTTTGCCCAGTGAATGCACGAGCTTTCAACTGCAAAAACACTGGATTCATTAACCATCTGAATGCAAAACGTAAGCATGCTTTGAGTTCTTAAAGCTGACCAAAGTTTTTTTTTTTTTTTAATGTGTATGTTTTACTTCAACAGTGCCAGCATTTTAAATTGCCATATAAACAAAGACAACTTTAGGAAAAGTTAGGGCTACTGAACTCCCCCCCCAACAAATTAATGTAGATATGTCCATGCCCACGTAGCTGTCTTATTTCAGGTTGTCCACTGTTTTCTCAAGTTTGCTTTGATTCTAATATTAATGCAGGTTCCAGTGCAATTTAAGCTCTTGAGACATAGTGGCTAAAATACTTTTTTCTATTTATAGTTTTGAACTTGGCAGTTATTTTTCAATTAAGTCAGAGCACAATTCAAAGTTTTTTTTTTTTCAGATGCCTACAAAATCTCCCTGGAGCTAGAAATGAAGTCATCATATTTGTCTGCTCCTTGAGATCTGAAGGGATTCAATTTCTTTTCTTGTGGCATATAAAATATAATTTTAAAGTCAATTACAAGAAGGAGTAATCTGCAGTCTGCAAAATTGACTGGTTTGATAATTTGACTATAAGACATCTTTAATGATTGTCAGGAGATAAACTTTAACTGTAAACTGCTAAATATATTTATAAGAAAAGCATCTCTTGCCACATGAACATGAAGCATATCCAAATACAACATCAAAAGTTGTGTTAAAAAAACCAAACCCACACAACACAGGGATTAAATGATGTGAAGCTCATGCCAGCTGCAGTCTAGGCATTATGGCCAAATCAGAAGGATTGGTAGGTAAATGCCGTTGTAAATTGTAATTTGTATGCAGTATTTAAGCAGAGGGTGGAGTTTGACGAAGAAATAAAACGAGTATCATGCTTTAAAAAAAATGACACAACTATGAAAGCACGGTTCAGTCACAAACTTTCCTTTCAAAGTAGAGGGGTGAAAACAAGGCCACAGCTCTGGAGGAGGCGGCCCCAGCTCCGTGAAGAGGAGAGGGAACCAGTGAACGGGCCAGAAGCCCCCCTTCCCCCCTAATTAGACCTACAAGTGCAATAAATCTCACTCCTCTTTTTCCAAGCTAAGCTTCCAAAAGGATGATGGCAGCAATGAATCTACGGTTCAGGGTACTCCAGCCCTGGCCCTCCCCCGTTCTAAATAAAGGGCATGAAGAGGTGGAGGGAAAAGTGGGATGAAAAAACACAGAAACAGAGTTTTCTGGTGAAATAAGCACTCCTCCCCAAGTTCATGCCAGCACAGCCCCAAGCATCCTCAAGCACACGCGGCGGGAAAGAGACAACACACACCGAGCACATCCAAGACAGAGGAAAGGAGGGGATTTTAAGCCAAAGCTCACGATCCCAGGGACTCAATCCTGAGCAGGCAGCGGGCGGGGTGGGGAGCCAGGGAGAGGAGCGCAGGCCAGGAGGGGGAGGCAGCGGCAGCGAGCTGGGGAGGGGGGGCACTGGGGGAGGAAAGCAGCGGGGAGAAGGGGAGCTGGGACAGGCCGGGACCACAGGAGCCCCAGCCCCACACAGCAGCCACCGGGGCTAGAGAGAAAGAAAGGGCAAGGGAGGCGGGTGAAGCTGGGGAGAGAAGCAGAGAAGAAATATTCACCTTCCCGCCTCATGCCCACTTTGAGGCACTTCTTGAGGCGGCAATATTGGCACTGGTTGCGGTGGTGCTGGTCGATGGGACAGTTCCTGTTGGCACGGCATGTGTAAGTTAAGTTCCTGCGGACGCTCCTCTTGAAGAAACTTTTGCAGCCCTCGCAGGTGAATTGGCCGTAATGCTTGCCGCTCGACTTGTCCCCGCACACCACGCACTCGATGTGCTGCTGGCTCTGGCCCGAACCCGGCGGGCCCTGGCCCTTGTCCCCCGCCGTGCCGGGGGTGGCGGGCGCTCCGGGCTGGCCCGGGGTCTGCGGCGTGTGCGGCGCTCCCGAGCCCGCCTGCTGCTGCTGCTCGCCGGCGCCGCCGCCGCCGCGGGCCGCCTGCGCTGCGGGGTTGGGGCCGCCGGGGTTGCCCCCGGCCACGTCGTCCTGCGGATCTCGCCAGCTGCTAACTACCATTGCCATATCTTTGGGCCCAGGGAGCGCTGGGGGGAGCCGAGCTGCTCGCCGAGGGCCGCGGGGCGCGCGGGCGCGCTGGGAGGGGAAGGGGAAGGGGAAGGGGGGAGGGGGAGGGGGCGGGGGGCCCGCCGGGCGCCCCGGGGTCGCAGGAGCCGAGCCCGAGCCGGGCACCGGCCGCTGCCTCCGCCGCCGCCGCTGCCGCCGCCGCTACTGCCTTGGCCGCCCCGCTGCTGCTGCGCGCCCGCCCGCCCTGCTGGCGTTTTGTTGTGGTTCCTGCTGTTTTCTTTCTCTCTTTTTGCAGCCCCCCCAGGCTCTCAGGCTCCCCCCCAACACCCCTGCTCCCCTCGCCCGCTCCCCCCGCGCTCCGTTCCTGGGGGGGCCGCGCTGTCCTTCCCCCCCTCCCCACCCCCCGGCGAGCAAGCTCCCTTCTCTCGCTTTTTTCTTCTTCCCCAAGTTGCAAAATCAGAAATGGCACAGGCGGCAGCCGGGAGCGGCGCGGGGCGCAGCGCCGGGGGCGGCGGGCATGGGCCACGGCGCGCGCACACACTCGCCCTCCGCCTCGCCCGCACCCCCGCGCACACACACACTCGCACACACACTCGCACACCCGCGCCCGGCGCCCGCCCGCCCGCTGGCCGCTCGGGCTACGCGCAACGCGCGGGCTGAGCCGACATAGAGGAAGCCGGCGAGGGTGGAGGCGGCGGCGGCGGCGGCAGAGGAGGAGGTCGCGGCTGCAGGCGCCGCTGGAGCTGCCGCCTCAGCCGCTGCGGCGAGAGCCGCTGGAGGAGCCCGGGCCCGGGCCGGAGTCCGAACAGGAGTCGAGGCCGCTGCCGGAGCGCGAGCGGAGGCCGGGGCCGTCCGCACCGCCGCTGCCGTCCCGGCGGGAGCCCTCGCCGGGCTTGGGAGTGCTGGGAGCGCGGTGAGCGGAGCAGGGCGCTGGGCGAGGCTGCCGGCGGTGATCAAGGCGCGCGGGTGTCGGGGGGCCAGGTCCAGGGCCGGACGCAGCCAGCCATTCAGGAAGACAGCGACGGAGAGCGGGAGGCAGCCGGCGAGGAAGATCACACACTTTGCTCTTTTTGTTGTGCGGGTGGCGCCGGGCTCTCGCTGCCTTCTTCTTTCGGGAGGTGACGGAAGGGGGAGAAAAATACAGGATAATTCACGCCGGCGACAAATTCACAGCGAAATAGAAAAAATAAAAATCAGAAGAAAATAATTGCCAAAAAAAAAAAAAAAGAAAATGAAAAAGCGAGAGAGACATCCAAAGTAGGTCGAATAAATAATCCTCTTCTTTCCCTCTTTCTTGCTCCTTCTTCTGCTTCTTCTGCTATAACACACAGAGCTAGTTAAAAAAACCCTGGAGATCGCCCAAAAATGTTCTTTTTTTAGTATTTTAAATAAGTGCTCTTCAGCCGGGAACCAACACCCTCCCTCCAAAAAAAATCATATATGTATAAAATAACGATAAGAAGAATACGAAGGGGGTGCCTCCTCCTCCTCCTCCTCCTCCTCTTTTTTTTTCTTTAAGTTTAGCCCTCTCTCTTCTGCAGGAATGGAGTAGAAGGGAGAAAAAGGAGAGAAAGAAGAAGAAGAATGGGGGAAACTAGTAGAATATGTAAGAAAAGAGAAAGGAGAGAGAGAAGAGAGGTAGCAGAGAGGGGGAGAGAGAAGAGAGGAGGGAGAGGGGGGTGAAAAAGAGAGGAGAGAGGAGAGGAGAGAGAGAGAGAGGAGAGAGAGAGAGAGAGAGAGAGACCCAAAAATTGAATGCGTTTAAACGGGAGGACTCGCAGAGCAATGTTTCCGAAAGGGGGATCTGCGCGAATGTCTGTATATAGTGAACTTTGACACTACTATTGAAACTGACACGTTTCTATGGAGATCGCTGCCTTATATGGAGCTCGTGTCAAGGAGCCAAGAGAAGGGCTGCTGGCAACTGATAATCAAAGGCGACTGACTGGTCAGAGCCCTGAATCGGGGGGAGAGAAAATGGGAGGCTAAGGTTAGCCAAGCCTCCTGCACGCCATTGGTTGGAGAGCCCCTCCCCCTCCTCTTTTTCTTTCTTTCTTTTTTTTTCCCCTCCCTCTCAGCTACCTACAGACTGGGATGGCTTGGGGAGGAGGAGAGAAAGTGAGGGAGGGGTGTGCTTCTGACAAGCGCAATTTACATTGAGATCGCCCTGCGCTGCTATTTACTCTGAGACCTGATTAGTATGGGTCGTCTATGGACACACACACACACACACACACACACACACACACACACACACATACTCCAGAGGGGGAAGGGATGACGAGAGGGAGAATTCCTTGCGATGGACCAAAAGAGAATTAGAAGGGAATTATTTCGATTTCTTCTGAAAAGTTTTTAAAATTAATTTTATGAGCGCGAAGAGTACAATTGAAAATGTTTGAAAAATATTTTAATGGGCATGAAACCCTCATTTTAATGATTCGTGAAATGTACTGGGTTTGGATTGTTTTCTTCCTTCACACAGAAGCATAATCCAAGTGTGTATTCCACTCATCTTATATTCTTTTTGGAAACAAGGTAGGGTCTCTCTGTTTTTCCAATCCAAAGTATGTCTTGGTTTTAAAGGTTTAATTACGACGAGCACACGCCTGGAATCTGCAGCTATTCGATCCGAATCAATGATTTCTATTCCTCCCAAAGAAGATTTTAAAAATAAACTTTCCAATCAATTCGATATTTCCTTCATTTTTTCCATCCCCAGTCTGTTGCAAACTACAAACAATGCTTCAATAATTATTAATAAAACAGTAGTAAGTCCTCATGTTGTTGCGCGCGCGAGGCGGGGGGGGGGGATGAGGGGCGATTAGTGTGGCCAAGTCAGTCCCAGGAAAAGAGCAAACGACCGAGAAGATGGAGAAGGGGAAGGTAGGGTGGGAGAGAGAAGAAGACAGAGAAGGAGGGAGGGAGGCAAGTATGAGGAGCAGGGGAGGAGTAGGGGGGACTAGGGGTGGGGAAGAGAAGGGAAAAGGGAGGAGGGAGGGAGGCGGAGAGAGAGAGAGAGAGAGGAAGAGAGGAGAGAGAGAGAGAGAGAGAGAGAGAGAGAGAGAGAGAGAGAGAGAGAGAGAGAGAGAGAGAGAGAGAGAGAGAGAGACCCGGTTCGCGAAGGTGATTGGTCGCAGGAGGAGGGGCGAGCCGGAGGAGCGGGTCCCGCCGCGGGGCCTGCAGGAATCGCTGGCTCTGGCTGCCACCTAGCGGACGGGAGCCGCTCCCGGGCGTCACACAGCCGGGTCCCTCCTCCCCTCCCTGCAGGCAGCCTGTGCCTTTTCTCCAAACGAAGACAGTACTTTGAAAATTCTTTCAATGGATTTTTTTTCCTTGAAAGATCGTACTGGGGGGAAATGATACTTCTATTAGTTACATATTCTCCAATCGCATCCTCGCACCCCCCCTCGTTTTAAGATCGCTCCCCTAGGCAGGCTCAGGCTGGCGCGGCGCGGCGCGCAATGACAAAGCCTCCGCTGCCGCCGCCGCCGCGGGTGGGAGCCCCGCTCTCCGGCCGGCCGCTCGACTCCGGAGGGCGTAAAAGTTTTTCTCAGCTCGAGTACTCCCAGATCCAACACGTCCTCAGGTAAAGGTGGAAGTAAATGGCCACGCTATATTGACAGAGGTAGGGTTTTTTAAAATACTCCTTCTCACTTTAAGTCTCACCAGGGAGGGGTTTGGGAAGCGCTGCGTGTTTGGGGTACGTTTCGCGCTTCCCGGTCTCTCCACCTACAAGTCGAGAGTCTGCGACCGCTTAGTGACGGGCGAAAAATTTTAGAGAGCGGAATAAAGGGTTTCCCAACGCCTGCCCCTTAGCCCCTCCAGCTCGAATAATGGAAAGACTGTCAATGCACTCCGGAGCTGTGGCCCATTGTACGCAGCTGATGGAGAGCAGGCGACTGGGTGGCAGGGGCTCCTTGCTCTCGCCCCTTGTCCAAATAAAGGCGCAAATGCGCTCACATCTGCTGGTCAGTTAAAAGGTGAAACGAACACGATTCAAATAGACCAAAGGAAAAGAAAGTCTTTCTATATACTCAATTTTATTTTCCATACAGTCAGAGGCAGGGATTTGAGGGACTAGAGGAAGCAGGCAGAGAGAGGAGACAGGAGAGAGAAAAAGAACTCGGAGAGAGACAGAGAGTGGGAGAGGAGGCGAGAGCCAGTGCCAGGGAACCGGAGGCCCACTGGACGCCGGGTCCGCTGGCCCAACCGCCCTCGGACCCTGGACTGTGCGTCGTGGGCACCAGAAGCGAGACCCAGCCAAATCCTGCCCCACCAGGCAAGTAACGCAATGATTATCGTTTCCTTTGAACTTGGGCTTGGTAACGTGGGCAGGCCGGGAGTCTTGACCGGAAAAGCCTGGGAAGGTCGGGTCTGGGGAAGAGGCCGCCAGGGAGGGACGAGGAGAACTTTCCGCCGGGCTGCAGAGGGGCTACTCTCCCTCGGCCTCTCTCCTGCTGCGGCTCCCAGGCAAGGAGCGCGGCTGCGGCGCCTCCCGGGAGGTGAGGATCCTGCCAAACAAGCAGGGGTCCAAATTCAAAACAGGTTGCCCCCACCCCCACTCTCCATCCCCTAACTCTCCCCCAGCGGGCAGCGGCTGCGGGGGCCGGCTGGGAGCGGCGAGTCGGCCCTTCCAGCTCCGAGCCGCGGTGGAGCGGGCGGCGGAGTCCGGCCGGGCTGGCCCTGAAGCCCGCGCCTTGCCTGGGTGAGGCCGCGACCCGGCGAGCTCCGCTCCTGCCGCCCACCTGCGGGCGCAGTTTGTAACGCTGTCCCCTACAGTAACGCGATCGATGGCTGCCTGTCTATGTGGCCGATACTGTCAGCGGATTAAAAGGCACTTCAAGCTGCTCCCCCGAACCGAGAACCCGCGGCGGCGAGAGCGCGGGGATCCGCAGCCCAGCGGCGGAGCCAGACTCCTCGCGCGGCTGCAGGCGACCTGGGAGCTGGGAGGGGGTCGCCTCTCGGGGGTGGGGACAGAGGGTGCGTGTGTGAAAGGAAGAGGCTCAATTAAAACCCACAGGAGCGCTTTCCTCCCGGCTGGGCAGGGGCGCGCGTTTGCGTCAGAGGGCGAGCCGGGCGGGCGCGGAGGGCGGGGTGGAGTGGGGGGCGACTCTGGGGACCGCGCCCGGGGGCTGGGTGGGCTCCGGAATGAGGTCGCCTTGCCCAGCCTGGCTGGCCTGGGGTCAGGCCCTGCAGGCAACGAGCAAGGCAAGGCGGGAAGACTGGCTGAGTCTGCCAGGGAGCCGCGGCGCCCACCCGTCCTCATTGTGAGAGCTCCTCGCGCCCCCACTGAGCTTTCAAACTTGAAAGAGGCTCCTGGATCCCGGGTGACCCGCGGGCGGGGGCAGGGAGTCGGACCCTGGAGGCCTCGGGCGAAGCTGCGGGCTGCTCCGGAAGGAAGGGGGAGGGTGCGGCCCCGCCCTAGGCCCGGGATGGGGGTGGGAAGCTGTTGGTGGTGGAAGCAGCGGAAGCCCTGGGCTTTTCGTAGAAGAGGAGCGGCTTGCGCTCCTTTGGGGGCACATGTGCCAACTTTCTGTCGAGAGAGGGGGCGGGGAAAAACCGAGGCTTTTCGAGGAGGGCGCTATCCCCTTGTGGGACTCTTCTGGCCTGAGCGGGACTTAGGGCTCAGTTTCTCTTCCGGACCCTGTGCTCCCCAACGGTTTGCACACCCCTAGGGCACTCCACTTGTGCTCGCAGCCCCGCTTCCAGCAAAAAACGGTCTACTCGGAGGCACTGAGGGTTCAGCCTGGTTCCTGGGGAGTCCTTTCTTCCTCTCTGCAAGGCTGTCGTTTGATACTGGTCCTACTTGGCGTTCTCGTTCTGGGCCTAATACAACCGACACTCACCCAGACAATAACGGTATCTGTTATCGTTGGGGAGGGGACCTAACACAAAAGTGACGGTATTTTTCGAAAGCACCTCGCTTCCCCAACTGTGAAATCCTACACACGTGTCTAGGCGGCTCATCTGCAGGAGCAGAAAACGCGATTGCGATTTCCAGTCTTCTCTCACCCATTCTCTTCAGATCTCTCTGCCTCCCTTCTCTCCTAGGCTCTACACGCCGCATTTTAAACCCAATCTGGACGTGGGTTTTGGACCTAGATCCTCTATGGCCCTTGCCTCAGCCTCCTACCCTTGGCTGCCAGGCAGGCCTGCTGGGCTCACCCGTCTGGGCTCTCTCCAGGGTGTCTTTCTCTCTCTCATCCTGATTAGACAAATCTGGGGACTGGCAGGGCCTCCTCCAGGCCTGGGCTCCAAAGTCCTGCCCTCTCCAGTCTTCTCTACCTGCCTGGTCCCCACAGACTGTTCAATGCACAGAGGTCTCCAGTGTGGTTCCCCCACAAGGCAAAAAGAAGGTACCCCTCTGCTTGAGGAGGGCATTTAGGTTGTTCGCTTATAATACTCCTTTTGGGCTGCTAGAATCAAGGCTCAGCATTAATTCCTTTTTAAAAGACCTGCCACACAATACTTGATCTCTCCCAGCCGGACACCAGCAAACAGTTGTGATCTGGTGGGAGCAGAGCAGCAGAGATCTGTGGCTGCACATGGTTGCCTTGCGTTTAGAGGCTGAATCTAAGCGGGCTCTAGCCCATTAACCCCCACTACCCACAATGTCTTTCTCACTACTGAAGGCTGAAACATTCTTCACTTAATTGTGAAAATATCAATATTTTAAAAGCCAAAAGTTATTCATTTTGGCTTTTTGGTAAGTTACACTGAACAAAGGTGGTCTTGTAAAAAACATTTTCTATATCTAGTTCAATAGGACCCTACAAATGACTAGATATGTGCAAAAATTCTCTTTTATACATCTTCCCTACCCTCAATCGTTAAAAACGGTGTTATTCTGTTTAGAGAGACTGCAGAACAGAAAAACCCTGTGTTATCAAGCCCATTTGGAGAGATGAACATGCCTGCAATCACTGGTGGAAAGGTCAGTACCTCCGTCGTGCTGCAGACCTTTCCCAAAGAGCTTATTTTAAAGGTGCTGAATCAATTAGTCTCCCCTGGCATGAGATTAAGGCCAGGAAGAACGTAGTGGAAGATGTGTTTAAAAGATCTTTTGGAGGAAAGGGTGTAGAGAGGCACAAGAATGCCCACATGTTTTGTCATTATTAAAAACCAAAACCAAAATAAACCAAAACTCAGCTTATCTCAGAGATATCTCCTTCACTCCCAAGACTGAACTCCGTCTGTAGTGTGGCTGCCCACCTGTAAAAAGTTTTTCGTTTGTCAAGATAAAAACAAGGTGGACAGGCCCAGCCGAGGGGCAGGCTTTTGCTGGATTGCCTGGTCTTAGTTTGCTCACGTAGTTGAGCAGGATCCAGCAGGCTCTATCACTCACTCCAGCACAGGCATTTCTTCTTTGTCACCTTTGGGTTGAAATGCTCAGAGATAAGTGCCTTTACCTGAGTAAGAGGTTTAGTTTTCTATCTCAAACCTGAGTAAGAGGTTTAGTTTTCTATCTCAAACCTGACATTTAAAGTACATGTTTTGGAAAAAGAGATAAGGGAAGAACTTCCTCTTTCTTCCTGGGCCATAATAAGAGGGCCCAGGAGGAGCAGCTGTGGGGGGATGGCAGAAGAGCAGGCACTGAACTTTGGATGCAAATCAAGGCTTTTTAGAGAACAAGTGACTGATCATTCCTCAACACACAAGTGAAGTCAGAGCCAAATATTTACTTTTTGTAAAAATAAAGTCTTGGCTACCTATATATATATTTATGCTATGCAAAAAGAAAGAACTAGACTTTTATGTTATGAAATGTGTTTATTTTAGAAGCCCAACTTCAGTAAATAACTACATGGACATTTTGCTGGGGAAAATGGGTTGGGTTTAGATGAAAGTTGAAGTTTTGAACCGAGTTTGAAGCTGGTTAGAGTACCCTGACAATACAATCAAGTGCACTATGTAATCATTTCCCTTAATAGTTACCTGTCAGAGCACCTACTTCTTTTAGTACAGGATTAACCCATCAGAAGTAGATCTGAGTCAGACATTGCACCAACTAAAGACTGCTCGAATATGTTTATTTTTAATGTCACTTTCTTCACTGTGTATGAAGTAAACTAGTGGAAAAGTGTTGGCTCAAAAAGCTAGCCGATCTGTTGGTGTTACCAGTCATGCTGGTACCTATCAGAAACTTGATCTAAATAATAAATCCAACATCCTCTTCTAAACTGTCAGTGGAAAGATATGTTTATTACAGAGTCCTCCAACACTGAGGGGAGAGGAGGTTTAGGTAAAGTTCAAATGAAAAAGAATGAACATAGCATACCAGTGATAAAAGCCACACGGAGCAGTAATTATACTCTTTGTCATGATATGTATATTTTATTTACCCATTTCAGAGGTGGTAAATAAACCTAACCCTTCTTCAGGGTTAGTTAATAAAGTATTCCAAATGCATGGTCTAACAAAATTCAGAGATAGTTCTATGTTTTATTGTTAACCCCTTGCATGAAATCTTCTGAAGCTGAAAAGAGAAAGTAAAGGGCTTTTGTGTTAGTTGATCCTTGGCTATTCCAGGGCTCAGGTTGGTGAGAAAGGGACGAGGAGGTCACTTGAAATCTCCTTTTATCTACTCTTATTTTCTCTCTGGATCAGCAACTTTGAATGGACATCATCTAATCGCTCTTAATGGAAAGAAACTATGGGAGCAACAAAAATGCCTTTACCCCAGAAGTGAATACATGCGTGTGGACAGCTAGCTGAGCTTCCATAGAACTGAAAACCCTGCACACATGTGCTTAGGGATTTTTCAGGGTGCATGAATGTATATGTAAATGTTTCCCATACACTCTGTGTGTGTGTGGGTTGATTGGATGGGTTATTTCACCTATACATTTGAGAATGCACACTTAGTATTCTCTATCAAGTCCAGGTAATAATTTCCGATGACTGTTCCTTCAGCTTTTTTATGCTTTCATGCTCCTGGCATATTTAAGCTCTGAAGAAAAATAAAACAAATAATTGAGGACACAATGGGCAGCCTTTTAGAAGAGTCATCTTATTTCCTTTCTGTTTTCAACTGGAAGTTATACTGATAGGAGAGTTTCTCTGTGGGGGTGGTGGTGGTAAAGATTGTGCAACAGGTGGGAGGTGCTGGGGTAAGAGAAGACCTTTACTTTCAATATCTCCTCAGGATTTTTTTTCTTTTTGGTATTGCTTGGAATTAAATTGGTTAAAACACAATAAATAAGTGGAAAACAAGAGCCTGACATTAGTCAATATAAAAGTTTTTCTTGCTATAGATAGACGTTCTCAAATCCTTGAAACTGAGGAATTAATTATAATTTGTTTTGAAATTGGAATTATTTTAATAAGTCTCATCTGCTGGGAAACACCCATGAGCGTGTTAAATATGACCGATTATTCAGTAAAGGACATTTGATTTCTAGGACTGAAAGTTTAACCCCTAAGCAGGGGATGCCTCCTCCCCGGCCCATGTTCTTCTAAGTAAAATCACATTGCTCCCAGAGCTTGTGACACTTTAATGTAAATTCCTTTAAGGGAATACTGTGTTACCAGGACTACAAGTTCCCAGATCAACCTGCCAGCCTCACTGCCTCTGACTCCAAATCGCACAGACCCTGGGCTGTCAGGGCTGGGACCTTGAGCACCACCCCCTCTGCGCTGCCCCAGCCTGCCAAAGACCCACAGTTCTTAAGTTCGAGGTTGGGTGGGGGAGGATTAATCCCTCTTTAACTCTTCTCCTTCCCACCCTCAATTCTGAACCCCAGCGGATACATTTCCCCAGGTTGTCTGTGAATAGGAGCGTAGAAGACGCCCTGTCCAATAAAGATTAAATTAAGTAGAAGAATCCCAGCCGCTGGATATCTGGGAGCTCCGGTGGGGCGTCAAACCGACGTTTTACACATTTTTTCCACTCACTGTGCACAAATCCTGGACCTGTTGGACTTAACTTTAGAAAGGAAAGAAAACAGAAAAAATAAGACAAGAAGGAAAGAAACAAGAAAAAAGCAAAGGAAGTCACTGAGAGAAACCCCAGTTCCAAGGGAGAAGTGGATTTATGCTCAGAGCGGCTGAGGCAGAGCTGGGCTTTCAGACTTTTCTAGTCTTTTCTTTCCTCAACCATTCTGAGAGTTGGAGGTTTCCTCTGCCCTCCCCTGCACCCCAGGGCTGAGGACTTTTCTGTGGTGGCCGTTTGAGTCCACGTTTATCCCTTAGGGAGACAGTGTGGGGGCCAGGGTCCTGGCTATCAGAACCCAGTGGTCTCCTCTGTGGTGACTTTCTTTTTGAAATAAGGGTTTTGGTAGCAGGACCTGAGCAGTTTTCTTCAGTTACTACCCAGCAGGAGAAACAATGGTTTTCTCTGTCTGGGCCGAGTGCGTTGGACACTGACCTTCAAGCTGAGTCCGGGTCTGGCGCCGGCTCTCCCGGGAGCCACCCGGGCCCTAACATATCAGCTGCTCGCTCCCACCTGCTCCCCTAGTCCCTGGACGCAGGTTTGAGGGGCAAAAGGCAAGTCCCTTCCTGGCAAAGGCTTGCCCATGCCAACACGACACTGAATAAATTAACCTCAAACCAGCTAGTTGGGGTGTTAGTAGTTTAGCAGGACTAATTGCAGACAATGGAGCTGAAATGACTTTTCCAATTAGCTGCTGGTTGGAGTTTAGTTGGAGGAACTGTCAGCTCCAAGGATCGGTAATTGCTTTATTGCTCACAAAACTATCATCTATTTAGAACATATGTGCTAATTACTCTGGATGGGCGTAGAAAAAGAGACCATAAATCTAATAGCACTTAAAAAAGTCTATGGTGCTTGTAAGGAGCCCCAGTCCCTTGCACGTTCCTCCTGCCCAGGTTGGCGTGACAGATGTCTGTCTTTCAGGGAGGCACTGACGGGAGGCTCTGGTCAAATCGCACGCTGGAGAGCCAGCGTCTGGAGCGTGCTGTGTCGAGGCGATAAATCACTGTCATCAAAACCATTCCCCTCTTTAGCCCAGCACTTTTCATTTTCGCAAAAGATTACTTTAGAAATCTTTTAATTGGATTATGCTGGGAAATTAATCTCCTTTAGCCTTGGCTAAATTTATTGTGGCCACCGATGGGGGGGAAAGCCCTGTAACTGCAGTCAGGGCCGCGTCCCCGTGTGCCCTCCAAGGTCTCCCAGCTGCGTGTGACAGTCGTGCTCCAAGACCTCAGGAGTGACTAGAGTGAGAAATGGTGTAACGATACATCTGGGCAAAGGCTGCACAGGTCCCCATGAACCCCCTTTGTCCTAAACGCCACGTTTCTGTTCGGGATACCCTAGCTCCACATCCAGCAACCCTACGGCATCGCGCCTTTACCCACCAGGGGCTCTGGGGCCTGCTGCAAGGAGTCCAGGCTGGAATGGCTGGAAGAGGAAGCGGGGTGTGTCGGGGGAGGGCCGCCAGCCACACACACTGGTGTGCCCTCTCCCTCCCCCCGCCTCTGGTCTTGGGCCGGGAGCTGGAGACTCGCGAACGCTCTCCAATCTACCTCTCTGCGCAAAAACGCACAGCTCCTTCATGGCTTCTTCCCAGCACAACTCCGGAGACACTTCCCCTTGGCGTGCGTAGAGCTTGAGGTCGGGGATCTACCGCCCTCCCGCTCCTCCTGACTCCTCTAGCGCCGGCGTATTGTGGCCTCTCTGTCCAGCGCGGTCACCTAGCACACAGCGCTACTCGAGCAGTCGCAGGAAGCTGAGGATCTGGCCCCGCTGGCCGCGCCTCTCAGCGGGTGATAACAACATCTGCCTGAAACGGGATACCTACTTTTGCAGCTCAATTTAGTTCTTAATAGCGGCCTTCTGAATTGTGGTTAATTGAGGGGGATAAAGGCTTAAGGACTTGACGGGGAGACACCAATGATCGCTTAACATGCTGTTAAAAGAACAAGCACCACCCCAAATACTCGCGATTCATTGCTGAGTAGGGGGGAAGGCCGAGTTGCGGAGGCTGGAAAAGCGGCGCCGGTGCTGTTCGTACCAGGAGGCGTCAGTGAGTAGTGGTCCCTGCCTCGAAGCGCCCAGACACCCGAGAGCGGCCAAATCTCACAGCTCAGTCTGGCAGGGGCTTGTGGTGTGGCTGCTGGGAGGAGGGAGCCGGAGCCTGGAGGATGCAGTCCCTCCCTAGGCTCTCCCACTGTATTACCCTTCCTCTTCCCAGGGATGGATGCCCACAAGCCGGGCGCCTCCTCCCACTACTCTTACCGGCTAGACTTGAGCGACCGTTTATCCAGCATGAGGAAAATGGTCAAGTGTTCTGCTGGGCGGTAACGGAGGAGGGCAGGGATGAACTGTCGGGTCCACCTCAGGCCCTAGTACTAGGACAGAGAGGCAGGCGCCTGTGTGTGTGTCCTTATAAACAGCCTCTAAATGCAAAGCTGGAGCACAGCAGCCCTGGCACGTGGCCATATTTAGGCCACGTCTGCCCAGAATCCTGGGGCAGTCATACTGGGATTTACTTGCACTGGAGCTGGGTCCCACCTCCCCGTCAGAGCAGCCCTTGGCCCCATCCATCAGACATCGGCTCACAGTTTTCTCCTTAACACCTTCCCTTTACCTGATTTCCCTTAGCTGAATTCTGGCTGAATGTGTCTAAGTCAAATGAAGGTTTTACTCCACGCAAGCACAAGCTTAGATTCGCACAAGCGCTTAAATGTAAAAAAAATAAAAAAATAAATAAAAAAAATCAGATCGCCTTTTCTGTTTGCAAAGGGGAACCCTGTCCGGGTGTGGGCAGTGTTGTCCCTAGCAGGTTTTGCCAATCTTCTGTTTTACAGTTTGGAGAAAGATAACCTCGATGCTTCAGCTTTGAGCTCCCTCTGGAAGTGGAAGGAGAAATGACTCCAGTCGTCGTCCATATTTTTATAGCATTGAGAAATCACAGGTGTTTAGGTTGCTGCAGTGGTCTGCCTTCGTCCCTGAGCACACATAACACAGATGAAAGAGCCCTAGAAACTAACTTTCTCCCAACCCTCTTGGGATGGAAGGTGGGGAAGTTTCAGAATGAAGCGTACGAAGAAATGCAGTTGAGTTCGCACTCAGAGAGCACGCCACTCTCGAGTGTGGGGTCCTTCCGCTGACACTATCCAACCTCATCTAGTGTGGTTCTTTCTACCATCTCTGGGGCGGTCCAGTTCCCGACTCCTCCGCAGCCCTAGCCAGGGAGGATCATGAACTGGGCCTCCAAGGTCGCGGCCTGGTCTTCGGGCACTTTAGACTCAGGAATAAGGTCCCGGGAACAGATCTACTCCCTAGCCAGCGATTCCCGCTCAGAAGCTTCCCACACCATGTGGAGCCCGTGATCTGATGGGTCTCCATCACGGAGGGGCCCGAGGCTTTCCTGAAGGCCAGATGTCTTTGGGCCACCGCGGGCTGCAGTGCCTGTGGCGGCCCCTGGTCCGCCCGAGCTTTCAGATCCACGGGGCCCCAGCGCTGCAGGCCCCCAGCGCGGCCCAGGAGCACCTGCCCCAGGTCGGGCCCGTCCCCTCCGCAGTGAGCTGCCCTTTCTCTCCAGTGTCTGTCTCCTCACATCCCTCACCCAACAAGGGCGCTCCCTCGCGTGTGAATTATTCTCTCTGCGAACCTGGATCCCACGAATGGGCCCCTCGCACGCCCCCCGATCCCCGGGCGCTGGGGTCCCGCCACCCTGGGATCAACGTCTCCCGAGCAGCTCCCGGAAGCGAGGCCCACATCCGGGCGCACGGCCTGGCGCACGGGGTCGGCTGCTGGCGCTCGACGCAAGTGCGGCGCCCCGCGCGGCGGCGGGGTCGAGACCGCAGGGCCGCGAGCTGGCGCGTCGTCGGGGGGCTGGAGGCCGGGCTCTCTGCGGCGCGGGCCGGCCGCTACGACCAAGTCCCCGGCCTGCGTGGGGGATTCAGGAAGCCGGGCCCCGGGGTGGCGCGCTCTCCGGACCAGGGGCCCGCGCCGGCTGTTGGCGCCCCCTGGGGCCGGCGCTGCGAACCCCCGGGGGTGGGCCTCGAGCCTTTCCAGCGTCAGGGCCCCAGGGTCCAGCGGAGCGGCTTTTGCACCTCTGCCCCCAGGCTGAGGAGCTGAGCCGGCAGTTTGACCCGCCTCAGCCAGCCGGTCCTCGTCAGGTGTTGGGCTGGGAGGGGTAGGAAGCAAGGCCTGGGGTACCAATGGGGACCCTTAAACCCTATGTTCTATTTTAAGGAAGAGCTTGGATTTAAGAAGCTGGAAAGTCAGTGGGAGCTTACTTTGTAGCCTTTGGCGATTAACAAATAAAACACATTTATAGGTCTGGAACAGCAGAGAGAAACTGTGGTGTAGTTAGTTCATTAAAAAGATCTTGGGAGACCATCTCTCAAGAGTTTTTCCAGAGATTGCTTTATAATCTCTTAATTTAGAGAGTTGGTATGTACCGTGCCACTTTTCATCTACTGAGTAGTGTCTTCTTTCAGACAAGGATTGAGAAACGGAAATGCCACTATCCAGCCACATTGGTGTGGGGACTGATTGCAGGGGACTGGGGCTCCAGATGTTGCGCGAGAGACGCTGCAAGTGTTAGCAGGTAATGTGGAGAAGAGTGACACTGTTAACAGAAAGCTTCTAATTAACAATGACTTCATTTGATTGGAAGGATGAAAAAGCCTTTTTAAATCAATCCAGATTCACTGGCCTAAGCTCAGCCACTTTATAAATCCGGAGCCGGGTTGGGGTCTGCTTTCTTTCAAAGATGTCATCTTAGAGGTAATAGCATAGGTGAAGTCATTTGGTTACACTGTGGAAACTTTTATAGTGCCTTCTTTAGGAATTTAATTCAGTGCTTCTTCATTTGATTAGGAACAGACTGATTCCATCAACTGTGCTCTCCATGTTTAGAAGCAGGACTGCTTGAAGCAATTAGGTTCACCAATTAGCATAGTTTTACTGACCTCTGCAGCAGCACCTCCACTGCTCCTTATCCATTCCTTCAAAGTCAGGGAATAGCTGGAGAAACAACATGCTTCCCAGGTGTCCAGTTTGGGGAAATAAGCCCACAAGCAGGGTAGCACAGCAGTACAAAAAGCTTTCTAATAGTCCCAGAGTGTTTGTTTCAGCAACTTTGGTGGATTTTCTGATTCTGGATCCTATAATACCTCTGCACTTTGACATAGCCTTTAAAGCCTCTCTCCTTTGGTTGTATTTTGAAAGAATTGCTTTTAAGAAAGTACATTTTTCTCACTTCTCGTCTGTCCTTCTGTATGCCAATGATGCTGTGGAAAATTTTAGATTCCAGTGAGAGGAAGTCATTGATGAGCTCCTTGAAACCCTGTTAGGTGACAAGGTAAGGGCTCAAGTGTGTGTGCGCCTCAAAACCTATGAGAGGCCAGGATGGGTGTGTGAAGGTTTGCCTGTCCCGCTGTCCTGCAGCCTTTTTCACTGTAAGCTCAATCAGCTGGTGGCCAACATCTTTAGTAAGAGCTTGTGGCTGTCAGGGGTAGTGAAGGGATTAAATTTACATGGCTATGTAAATTTCCTCTTTCTTCCTCTTTCTCTTACCCTCCTAAAATATTATTTCCCTGTAAGTTTCACTAGATTAAATTGCTGACAGTTCATCAGTGGCAGCAACAATGTAATTCCCCTAACCTTATTAAATCAATAAATACTAGATCCATGCATTGAATTAAAAATGCATCAGCATAGGTAAGAATTGAGATTGTGTGGTTATAGACCTCAGAATCAAAGATGCCACTCAAAAATTGATTAGTTAGTGTTCATTTATTCTGTGATTAGATACTGTAGGGTCATAGCATTTCAGAGACCACTGTGACAAATTTTTTTTTGTTTGTTTATCTCTTGAAAATTCTTTTATTTTAGTAAGTCTTCACATTTAACCATGAAAATGATTCATACATTTAACAATAATTATGCACTGTGACTTTATAGTTCTTGTCATTAATTTTTATCTAAGGAATATAATTCCACTTAGAATATATTACTCTAGTAAGACATACTCAGGTGCATAAATTTCTACATAAGTATAAATAAATTTTGAAGCATAGGCTTTTGTATAAGGATAAAGAAATATACTTTGTGTGCGAGATTCTGCTGTACGTTGATTATAAATGTATTTTTAAAAAGGAAACCACATTTAATTTCTCTTTCAGCACAGTCAACTATAAGTTAAAGAACTATTTATCATTTTAAAGTAAGTTATGCCGTTGTAATCTAATTTGCTTGTTAGAAGTTATACCACAAGAGATGAAATTAAAATTTTCCAGTCTTTAAACTTAACTCAGCACTGAGGAAGTTACATATATCTTAAATTTTTTGTGTGAATAAATACCTCATATGTGGTTTATCAGGAACTGGTCAGTAGGTAAATTTACAGTTAGTTCCTACTGAAAACAGGGAATGTGTATAACACCTGGATGTTGGATAGAAAAAGTAATATTTACTCTAGCCAGATATTTGACCATACTGATTAATGATGCTAATTATTTAAAAACATTCATCACCTATTGATGTTAGCTAGCATGTATGGTACTGAATTCTGAAGATAGAGTCATTGGCCCTTGGGTTCACCACACTGTGGAAGAAAAATCTTTATTTGATGAAATAGGCAATCAACTGAAATCTATCCTCTTTAAATAAACTGATTCCTCACTATTTTCCCAGTGTTGGTGTAGTTGTTGTCTGCGATGTCCCCCAGGGCTCTCTCCTCTGCGCTCTGATTTGGTGTATAAAAGCAGCTCTGATGATGGATTACTGTGTCATTGCAGCCTGCGAAGGATTAATTTGTTTCATTGATTTCTCTTTAGGCAGATTGCCAGAATTTGCTGCTTCCCACCTTTCCTGAAGACTTCTACAAGTAATAGACAGTAATAGCCTAAGACAAATCAGCTTTTCTTGTAAAAATAGAACCAGGAAACTGAGTCCTAGGAAAATTATGGCAAACTTTTTTATTGGCGTACCAGGAAAGCAATTAATAGCTACTTTATTTGCTTTAGAAATATCTTTAATTGAAAAATTTCTTTGAATCAGTGACATACCACACATCGTATTAGTAGATCTGAAGTAAGCTTTTGTAATGTTTCTTCCATATAAATTTTCCGTAATTCACAAGGATCCTATTTAACTCAGGGAAAAAAAATATGTTGTTTATGTGATTGGCAAATCGTTTTCTTTCCTTTGCCATATTTTGGGATCAAATATAATGTTGGTTAATACAAACTTGAGTCAAGTTATCTATAATTTTTATAGGATTTTTGGACTAAAACATTTTTGAGAAACTTTGGACAATGACAGAATATGAGGGTATAGAAATAGGATTGTTTAAAGAAAACAAAACTCTCCTTTTTCTGTTTAATATAGTCATATCTGCTTGAAAGAAATTTGCAAAAATTAGAAATAACATTTTCTATATTTTCTCTAAGCATTTATCATAACATTTATTATCAACTGTATAATGCTGTAACATATATACTTTAATCATTGCTCTAGTTTGGAGAAGTAGACTTTTAATTTCCATTACAATAAAGTTGTGATGAATAGCATTTAAAATAAATCTTTACTCTTTATGTTTTTTTTTTTTTTACAATATGTTATTAAAAAAGAAATCACTTGCACTGAAGATTTGGACTGTTTTTAATGGTTCTTGATATTGATTGCCAAATTGTTTTCCAGAAAGGCTGTGCCAATATACTGGCACTCAAAAAACATTTTTTTTTCTATGTAGAGTCAGTATTCTAGTTCATGTTACATGAGCAAAGAAAATAGAGCAGTGCTCTTTTCCCCTGTGTTCTGAAAGCTTTGGTAACATCTTACATATAATTAATCTTTCAGAGGTATTTTCCCAATTGCAGATGTGAAATAGGCTGGTTATACAAATCTATTTGTTTCCCTTCTGTAGTGCTGAAAATTATATTGATTTAATGATCTCAAGTTATACTTTTTATGCAATTAGTTGTGTGGTAAAAACTAATATTGTCACGTGCTAATGTCTTTCCCCCTCTATTGTGCTGTGATAGAAGTCCATGCCATATCAGCAAGTTTATGCTTTTCTCATGCTTTGCTGAAGGGAAAAAGGAACATCTGTCTCTATTATATATCCGCATCATAATGATAACAATTAAATAGCTATTATGGTAGTGTACAGTAAACGTATTTTGCTGAATGACCTATACTTTCTTCTGGGAAAATTTCAGAGATTTTGGGGGCACTTAGTTTTTATAGGTAGGTCCTGTGTGGATGTGTAGAAAGGCCTGTGCTTACTTAGGTAAATAACTACAGTTCTTATTTGTCTCAGTAAAAACAATCTACCAACATGACGATTTAACACAAGGCTTTCAGTATGGCTCTTGAATATATTCCTCTTAGGCATATATCTAGATATCTATCTATCTATATATAACAAAACAAACAAAACCACTCACATACCCCAACTCCCGTTTGAGAAAGAAAATGATTCCAGTACAGTTGAAGCCCTTGCAGAATTTATTTCTCTATGGCATCTTAAAGACATAATCATCATCCTACATCCTAAATTTGATGGTTATCATCCTTTTTGCCACTTAGGTACTTTTTTCACATGGCCTAAAAATTTGACATAAATGACTTGTCTTTTTTCATTAATTTTAAATTGTTGGAGCTGTGACTACTGTTAGAACCCTTCTAGCCTCATCACCTGGGACTAGACATGCCTCTCTGCTTTATTGTGAAGTTGGGGATAGGTCTACATGATTTCTGACGTCTTACTGGCTATACTTAAAAAGTTATTTTTCTTTATCTCGTTTTTCCATATGGAACAAAATGAAACAAAAGACAGAGCCACAGGGAGGCTAAGTAACTTGTCCATGTGATCTAATAGTAAGTTGCAGAACAGGGAAGGGAACTCCATTCTCCTGACTTCATTCAGGGACTTTTTTCTGCACTCCACATTGTGTGTCATTTTTTGTGTGTGTGTGATTATTCCTAAGAAGAGATAAGGAGGGAAGGAAAGGGAACTGGGGGTCTGAATGGGGGAAAAGGAGGGAGAGAAGAGGAGAGAGGGAGAATGCCAAGAGAAGATGTTTTTCCCTCAGATATCTTTTTTCTCTAGGGAAAAACACTGAAGCCTTCTCAGCCTGGAAGTTACTTACAGAATTAGAAGACCCTGTGTCCTGCACAGCCTGTGAATCCTTTCTATATTTTCTGGGCTTTCCTGGAAAGAGTCTGTATAAAACAAGGGTTTCACTAGGTTCCTTACCCTGCAGTTAATGTTCTGATTTCTTCAAGGTAACTGGACCAGGAAAATAGGGATGGACACTAACGCAAATGTCTCTTTAGCTGTACATGTATCTAAATTTCAATATATTTCAGCAGTCAGGACTTTAATAAATTACTTTTTTTCCTTTTTATGTAGTTTATGCTATGTTCAAATCACAAATGACTTTCCATTTGAAAATGAGTTTGTTTCTTGTTTCTATTTTGCGGCCAACGTACCAGAGTGCTAAAGCAAAAATAGCACAAATAGAATACTGTGGAGACACGTTTTTAAAATCTCTTTGGAGAAAAACCCCATTCTAAAAATGGCAACTTAGAATTACATGCATGTACTTTCTCTTTCAGGTTTTTACTCTAACAAATTTAATTCATTCTTAGTTGAGATGACTAAGCTTGAGTCATAATATTCACATAGTGCCATGGCTCTCCTGTGAAAAAATAGCAATATAACTGGAGGTTGAAGTTATATATCCTATTGTAAAACCTATTTTCTGAAATCTGTTGCTTAAAGATCAGAAAGTTAGTTTAAGAAATTGTTGCTTCCTTCTGTGGATACGTACTCAGGAACTTACAATAGCAGTAACCATTCTCTCTAGGGTGGATGAAGCTGATAATAGGAGCTCTGTTGGTGCTGGAAATACTCTCAAGGTAGTTGTATTTTAATAATTAAAAAAAAAATAGGATGAAAATTAAATGATCATTATGTAAAAAAATTTATATGAAAACATAAAAAGACAATTTACACATACACACACAAAGCAAACAAGATAACCATGTTGGTCTCAAAATTTTAGGTTAAATTATCTTACGTGTTCAGAAGCTTCCAATAGGAAATTTTCCCTAGCATTTTAAGTTGAAAAAGAGAGATCTGATGTAATCAAATACCAGTTATTCAGTATACCTTTTATTTAGGCATTGTGTTATTTGCTCACACTTATTAAGTATGGATTCTGTCTGAGAAAGCTTTATTTTTTGAGGACATGTATGAGAATATTTCAAAAGGCAATTCTTTGAAATTTCTAGTGAATATCTGTAATATAAGGGATTTTCTACATAGGTTAAATTTGCCCATGTTGCTTTAGCATGTAGATGAAACTCAAGAGAAAATATGCAGATAAATGAAACCGGCTGATGATAAACCTGTTTTCCCCTGGCCATAATATGAACCTGGATGATGGTGTAAGCATACTGAATCTTAACCATCAAACCAGCAATGGTAAAACCAGAGAGACCCTAAGAAGATACAAGAATTGGTAGTGATTGCATAGTTCACAAATATAATCTCATTATCTTAGATATAGTAGCTCTCTGTGGGAAATTGGTGTGCTGTGTACTGAAACAACAACGGAATGTAGAAACTTTCTTTTTTTTGCCATACATACTATGAGAATTGTAGGGCCTTAAATATACGCACTGTTCCTACTCAGTTAATGAGTTCATTTAACCAAGACTAAAGTTGAGATTATTTCAAAACTAGCATTACTATATATTTTCCATTGAAACAGCTGATATACAATCTGTAATTGTGACTTTGGAATTAGTCTGGATAAAAGAGGTAGAATTTTTTTCTTTTACCAGTGTGAGGTTTGCATGTGTAAAAATTTCTTCATGTCCTGTTTTGAATTTCCAAGATTTTTCCATTATTTGATTCATAGGGAATTGTTACTGTTGTGCTTATTGTTCTTGAGATATATTCAACACACATTTATGGAGTTTTTGTCCTGCTTAAAACACATGGAGTAGATAAAGTTATATACTCCCTGCCCTCAGGGGGGATAATAATTGATACAGTCTTTTGCCAGTTATTGAACAGATTATTTTTTCTTAATATTATGTATCCATTTATTAATATTACTACATTGGTACTTTAAGATAAAAAGAAAATATATTTAGTTTTTCTTTGCTATTCACTTTTTTTTGTTTTTAGAGAGACAAAATCTGTTCTGTTGCTCAGGCTGGAGTGCAGTGGCACAGTCATAGCTCAATGCATCCTCAAACTCCTGGCCTCAAGCTACCCTCCTGCTTTAGCCTCCTGAGTAGCCGGGACTACAGGCATGTACCACGTCTGGCTAACTTATTATTTTTTAGAGATGGAGTTTTGCTGTGTTGCCTAGGCTGGCCTCAAACTCCTGGCCTCAAGTGATCTTCCTGTCTTGTTTTCCCAAATTGTTGGGGTTACAGGTGGGAGCCATTGCACCCAGCTGGCTGTTCCCTTTTGGAAAAAAATGCTTGGAATTGTAAATTGAGGATAACTAAAATTATATTGTTCTTAGTATATATTTTAATCAGAAAGACATTTGCTAACTTTAAATCAGTTTTTTAAAAACTATGATCTAAGAATTTTTCTTAATAGTCTAAAATATTTTGTTGAAATTAAATATGCAAATTTAGTTATCTTTCTGTAAATGAAGAAGTCATTGTCATAAAAATGTTTTCTGAAAAGTGACCTTTCTGTTGCTCAATTTAGCAGGAAGCAGGTTCATTTTTTCTAAAACTCAACTAACAAAGTCTGTTTGAGTTAAGTTAGGAAGTATTCTGAGAATAAAATATATTTTTATTATTTATAAGTATTTAAAAAAATTATTGTGTTGGTTTTGACCACACATTGGCTTTAATGTTGATATTGTTGAATTTTTACTATAACATTGAACAAATTTTTGTAGCTCACCAAATTTTATTAAAAGATGCTAAGAATAATCACTATTTATCTCTTTCATAACAAGTGGATGGGTGATTGTTACATTTTTTCAACAGATTTGATCAGAGCAGATAGATGTTTCAGATTAAAGTTTAAGAAAAACACTACTATTCTCTCCATAATAATTGCAGTCTTTCTGGACTTGGGCAATTTATTCTGTTTCTTTACATGTAGTTGTAGGCATAAATTTTAGTTTATGTAAGTATTAAAATTAGCAGTAGAAATATAATTTGTATCTTGTTTAGAGCATTCACATGATAGTATAAAGGTTATTTTGAATTTGGTAATCTATTTAGTAATACCTGGTAGAAGTTTCAGTGGTAGAAGTCTTCAGTTTCTCTGCCATTAGAGATAAACTGATACTGTTCTCATTTATAAAGGCAAATTTTGTAAACTGGCTGAAGCTTACAGATGTGAGGGGATAAAGGAGTGGTGGTATTGTGGGGCTGTGAACGTGGCCTTCCAACTCACGTTGGTGACCAAGCAAGGAGTCCTGAGATGCTGTTTGTATTTCAGTTCCAAGATTAAATTTAAATGTGTTTTGAGTTTTGACAAATAGTTTGAAAATTATGAAAATCTTACAAAGGCAATATTTTCTATACAGGGTGGACCTAAAGTTCGTGTATAATTTAAAATAGTTTAACATAGTAAATCGCACACAAACTTTATGTCCACCTTCATAGGATCAAGACTTTTGTTCTTATATAAACTTGCCTAATTATTTTTTGTCCTTAAAATAAGTATAGAACATCCTTAATTTATAAATTTTCCTTTTATAAAAGTAGTAAAGTCTTATCATCATTATATGCTAAGGACATTTCATATATTATTTAAAATGGAAAGCTCAGATTTTACTGCTAAAAATTTGAGGCTCAAACGTGGTGAAGTCATTTGCTCATTCGTATCTGGGCATACTTCACTTTCCTCTGCTTGTCAGAGGCTGTGTTTTTCTTTACAAACTGCAGGTTGTGGCGACCCTGCATCGAGCACGTCTGTCAGCAGTGTGTGCTCACTGCGTGTCGCACGGTCACATTTGGTGATACTTAAGGTTTTCAAACTTTTTTTGGAATTATATCTATTTTAGTGATCTGTGACTGGTGATCTTTGATGTGACTATCACATTTTAATTGTTTTGGGGCGCCACAGACTGAGCCCATATAAGATAGTGAAGTTAGTTCGTAAATGTTGGATGTGTTCTGGGTGCTCCATTAACTGGGCATTCTCCCGTCTCTCTTGCTCTCCTTCTACCCTATTCCCTGAGACAATAGAAGACTGAAATTAAGCCATGGATAATCCTAGAATGGCTTCTACATGTTCAAGTGAAAGGAAGAGTCACATGGTTCTTGCTTTAAGTCAAAAGCTAGAAATGATTAAGCTTAGTGGGAAGGCATGTTGAAAGCTAGGCTCTTGTGCCAGGTTGTGACTACAAAGGAAATTCTTGAAGGAAATGAAACGTGCTGCCCCAGTGAACACATGGATGAGAAGTGAAACAGCTTTATTGCTGGTAAAGAGAAAGTTTTAGTGGTCTGGATAGACCACAACATTCCTTTAAGCCAAAGCCTAATCCAGAGCAAAGTTTAACTCTCTTCAATTCTGAAGGCTAAGAGAGGTGAGGAAGTTGCAGAAGAAAACTTGGAAGCTAGCGAGGGTTGTTTCATGAGGTGTTAGCAAAGGAGCCATCTCCAGAACATAAAAGTGCAAGGGGAAGCACAGCAAGTTCTCTAGGATCTAGCTGAGATTATTGATGAAGGTAGCTACAATAAACAACACATTTTCAATGTGTAAAATACAAGCTTTTTTAAAACAGAGGATGGTATCTAGGACTTTCGTAGCAAGAGAAGAGAAGTTGATGCTTAGCTTCAAAGTTTTAAAGGATATAGGCTGATTGTCTTAGGGATGAACAAAGAAATTGGTTTCTTGAGGTAGAATCTATTCCCAGTGAAGATACTGTGAACGTCTCGTTTGCCATTCCAAATGTCCTAGGGCCCCTAAGAATCATATTAAATCTGGCTCAGTGCCCATTGCTCAGTGGTTATGGCACCAGCCACGTACACCAAGCATGGTGGGTTCAAACCCAGCCTGAGTCTGCTAAAACAACAGTTACAACTGCAACAAAAGAATAGCTGGGCGCTGTGGCGGGCGCCTGTAGTCCCAGCTACTTGGGAGGCTGAGGCAAGAGAATCGCTTAAGCTGAAGAGTTTGAGGTTTCTGTGAGCTGTGATGCCACCGCATTTTACAGAGGGCAACATAGTGAGACTCTGTCTAAAAAGGAAAAAAAAAAGAAAAATATTAAATTTGCTCTGTACTTTATAAATGCAATAACAAAGCCTGGATGACAGGGCATCTATTTATAGCATGTTTTACTGACTATTTAAAACCTACTGTTAAGTTGTACTACTCAGAAAAAAGATTCCTTTCAAAATATTATTGGTCATTGACAATGTACCAGGTCACGTAAGAGTTCTCATGGAGCCGTGCAAGGAGATTAATGTTGTTTTCATGCCTGCTAATACAACATCCATTCTGTGACCTATAGATCGAGGAGTAATTTCAACTTTTGTGTGTTACTATTTAAAAAATACATTTCTTAAGGTGATAGCTGCCCTAGATAGTGATTCCTCTGATGGATCTGTGCAAAGTAAATTTGAATCCTTCTGCAAAGAACTTTCTATTCTAGATGCCATTGAGAACATCCACAATTCATGAGAGGAGGTGAAAGTATCAACACAAACAAAGAGTTTTGAAGAAGATTGCAACCCGCATGGATGACTTTGTCCGTGAAGGAGGTAACTGCAGATGTGGTGGGAACAGCAGAGGGACTATCACAGAGTCAGAAGTGGAGCCTGAAGATGTTACTGAATTGCTACAGTCTCACAATAAAAATTGAGTGGATGAGTAATTGCTTGTTAGGGATGAGCAAAGAAATTGGTTTCTTGAGGTAGAATCTATTCCTAGTGAGGATACTGTGAACATAACTCTTAAAATGTTAATGAAAGATTTAAAATATTTTAGCAGGTCAATGCCACAGGGTTGGTTCCCAGTTTTGCAAATAGTTCTACTGTGGGTAAAATGCGGTCAAACAGCATCGCATGCTGCTGGGAAATCTTTTGTGAAAGGAGGTGTTAGTTGATGCTGCAAACTTAATGCATTGTTGTCTGATTTTAAGAAATTGCTACAGCCACCCCACCCTTCAGCCCGGACCCTTAATCAGTCAGTGGCTGTCAATATGGAAAGAAGACCAGCAGAAAGATTATAGATGGTTGAAGGCTGAGATGATTGTTAGCATTTCTTAGCAATACAATTTTTTTTTTTTTAAAGATAGAGTCTTAAGCTGTTGCCCTGGGTCGAGTGTCATGGTGTCATCGTAGCTCATGGCAACCTCCAACTCTTGGGCTCAAGAGATCCTCTGGCCTCAGTTTTTTAATTTTTAGTAGAGATGAGGTCTTGCTCTTGCTCAGGCTGGTCTCAAACTCTTAAGCTCAAGCTATCCACCGGCCATGTCTTCCTGGAGTGCTATGATGACAGGCATGAGCCATTATGCCCGGCCAGCAATAAAGTATTTTTAAATTCAAATGTTTACTTTTTTTTTTTTTAAATTGAGACAGAGTCTCATTATGTTGCCCTCGGTAGAGTGCAGTGGTGTCATAGCTCACAGCAACATCAAACTCTTGGGCTCAAATGATTCTTTTGCCTCAGCCTCCCAAGTAGCTGGGACTACAGGTGCCCACCACAACCCCCGGTTATTTTTTGGTTGCAGTTGTTGTTGTTTAGCAGGACTGGGCTGGGCTCCAACCTGCCAGGTTTGGTGTATGTGGCCAGCACCCTACTCACTGAGCTATGGGTGCCAAGCCCAAATGTGTACATGTTTAAAGACATAATGCTGTTGCACACTTAACTCATTATAGCATAATGTAAACATAACTTCTGTACATGCTGGGAAACTAAAAAATTCATATGATCCACTGTATTGTGACATTTGCTTTGTGGCTGTGGTCTGAAATTGAACTTGGGATATCTTTGAGGTGTGCTTGTAGCTAGTGAGTGACAGAGCAAGGATTTGAGCTGACGTATGTGTCACTTTAGAGTCCATTCCTGGTCTATTCTGATGTCATTGTTTTTTACCAAGTAACTTATTGTACTATCTTTCGATTGCATTATGGATCAAATCACACTCTCATAGGTACAGAAAAATGCACAAAGCAACCAGGATGGTGGCTCATGCCTGTAATCCCAGCGCTTTGGGAGGCTGAGACAGGAAGATTACTTGAGCCTAGGAGTTTGAGACTGTAATGAGCTATGATTGATTGTACCATCGTACTCTAGCCTGAGTGACACAGCAAGACCAGTCTCAAAAAAACCAAAAACAGATATACCAACCCCCTCTTCCCAAAAAACCTCCACAAAACAATTTTCTTCTAAAACAAAGGAAAATTTCTGTGATTTCATGTTATTCTTTTATTTGTAGGATGGTTATGTTTTCTGATGTTTGATTACACGATGCTGTCTGTGTAAACAGTACTGTATAGGACGAAGGATGAGTCATGTCTCTCCTTAGAATTTTCTGGCACCAGGTCAGCTTAGCTATTTAATGGCACATTTGCTACCAGAGTAAAAATCTTCAAAATGTTTTTGTTTTTAGTGACTTTCACAGGGAAAAAAAGATGATTTACCTTAGTAGGTGTATTATTTTGCTAGGTTGGCTTCAACAGCAGAAATTAGTTGCCTCACAGTTCTGTAGGATGAAGTCTTTTTTTTTTTTATTGTTGGGGATTCATTGAGGGTACAATAAGCCAGGTTACACTGATTGCAATTGTTAGGTAAAGTCCCTCTTGCAATCATGTCTTGCCCCCATAAAGTGTGACACACACCAAGGCCCCACCCCCACCTTGAGGTCAAGGCATGGGTTCTTGAGGTAGACTCTGTCGGATGCCTCTCTCCTCGCTGCTGGGGGTTTGCTGGAAATCTTTGGCGTTCTCTGCCTTGTGGATTCACCCGACTGATGGGTGCCTTCATCTCCACATGGCATTCTGACTGAGTGCACGCCTGTCTCTGGGTCCAGACATCCTTGTTTATAAGGATGCCAGTCATATTGGATTAGGGCCTGCTCTACTGACTTCATCTGAACCTGATTACTTACAAAGACTCTATTTCCAAATAAGGTCATGTTTACAGGAACTAATGGTTGTTTGGACTTTAGTATCTTTTGGGGGGACACAATTTAGCATATGACAGTAGGCAGTTTTTCTGAGATACTAGATTTAAAAACTCTTTAGTAATGGTTATGTATGTAAGTGCAGTTTATCAAAACATTTGTGTAATTATATATGTGTATGTCAATAAATGAGTCATGTGTGAGTATTTGTCTTGGAATAAGACTGATTTGGATTATTCTTTTTTTTTTCTGAGACAGAGTCTCACTATGTTACCCTCAGTAGAGTGCTGTGACATCACAGCTCATAGCAATCTCAAACTCTTGGGCTCAAGCGATTCTCTTGCCTCAGTCTCCCAAGTAGCTGGGATTATAGGTGCCCGCCACAATGGCCGGCTATTTTTGTTGTTGTTACAGTTGTTGTTTAGCAGGCCCTGGGCCAGGTTCGAACACACCAGCCCCGGTGTATGCAGCTGGTGCCCTAACCACTGAGCTACTACAGGCGCCAAGCCAGGCTCAAGCAATTCTCTTGCCTCAGCTTCCCAAGTAGCTGGGACTACAGGTGTTCTTTTAAAAAATTTTTTTTTTCAGATTAATATGAGGATACAAATGATTAGGTTACATTTTTTGTTAGGCAAAGTTCAGGTTGTAGTTGTGCCCTTCACCCAGGGAGTGTGCTGCCCTTACATTGTGCCCATTAGGTGAGGGCTCACCAATCCCCCTACCTCTTTCCCTTTTCCCTTCTACTTCCCTCTTGAACTTAATTGTGTTTTTCTTTTGTGTGGGCATGTAGTTGTTTTTTGTACTTGTCTGTTCTTAATTTTAGGAAGGACAAACTGGAGAACTATTGAGAATAGTATTCAATAAATCAAATATGATTGAATATGAAAGTGTATGGAGTGGGTAATAAATGTATGAGATCAGTGTAGCTGGCGGCGTGAGGAATTTGGGAGTTAGATAGGCATTCAGGACAGGAAGATACTGTAGAAAGAGCATGAGCTGAGGTCCTGATGGAGGAAGAGGTATTGGATGTATAGTGGGCTGTGGTGGTGAAGGAGGCTTTGGGGCCAATTATGTTGTCAAGGAGTTCCAAGTCAGGGCCTTTAATTTCATTGTGTGGAAAATTTAGAATATATCAATAATAATAAGAAAAACATGACCTATAATCCCACTACTCAGCTAGTCATTATTAATATTTCGGCATCAGGAAATAATTCCTGTGAAATTTTCCTGCCATTTTGTTGGTATTGAGATTACATCATATATACAGTTTTCTTTTTCTTTCTTTTTTTTCATATACATGTGTTTATTAGGTTTCCAATTTTTTACCTTCACAAAATTAAAAAGGCTTAAAATTTAATAACAATAACAATGTTTAAGATAACGACTAGAAACAAAAACCTCGTAAAGAACGAATGAACATAAATACATTTAGAAAAGGAATCAGACAGTTGCTACATCGAAATATTATATTACAATATTGTTAAGAAAACATACACAGTTTTCTTAAAATAAGTTGCAGTCCATACTGTTCGTTAAAAATTTATCTGGATTGGAGACCCATTGAGGAACAGACCTAATGGTCACTGGTAATGACTTGGGTCAGCCCAAGTCCACACACCTTTGAGTCAAGCCGGCCTTGCCTTGTGTGGTTCGGCCGTTCACCTTCAGTCTTGCCCTTCCTCTCATAGTCACGCTGCTGCCAGGATCGTTCAGTGATCACTTCACTCTCCTGGATTAACTCCTTTAGTTAGGGCAGAGCTTCAGCTTTTCAGCATGTAAGACATTTCTATTATCTTTCTCATGCCTTTTTCTTTTCATCCTGCTACTTTCCCCAAAGCTACTTGAAGTTCTCAGAATACCATGTATCCTTTTGAACCTCTGTAATTTTTTTTTAACCTTTTCTTTCTACTAAGAATGCACTTTTTCTATCAGGGGTGTCCAACCTTTTCTTTGCTGAGCATTGGAAGAATAAGAGTTGTCTTGGGCCACATATTAAATTCACAAACACTGATGAAAGCTGATTAGCAAAAGAAAAAAAAGGGGGGGTCTGTGCATACTTTTTGTGATATCTGATACCACAGTTAAGTAATAGAAGTCCTCACAAAATCAGCGTGCAGCCCGGCCCTGTGGTCCTCAGGCTGGACAGACCTGATCCTTGTTGCTCTGACAGCCATTCATTGTTTAGCACTCACCTCAAGTGATATTTCCTCTCTGAAGCCTTTATTTTAAGCCAGGTTTTCCTTCCTTTTAGTATCGAATCATACTTTCTGTAAAACTTGTTGGAGAACTAATTACAGTTCTCTAACTGTATTTTATTTTTATTTATTTATTTTATTTTATTTTTTTTGGCGACAGAGTCTCACTCTGTGCCATGGGTAGAGTTCTGTGGCATCATAGAACCTCAAACTCCTGGGTTCAAGTCATCGATCCTCTTGCCTCAGCCTCCTGAGTAGCTGGGACTATAGGAGGCTGCCACAATGCCCAACTAGTTTTTCTCTTTTTAGTAGAGACAGGGTCTCACTCTTTTTCAAGCTGGTCCTGACCTCCTGAGCTCAAGCAATCTACCCTCCTTAGCCTTGCAGAGTGCTAGGATTGCAGGTGGGAGCTACCTTGCCTGGTCTAATTACAGGGTTTTATGGTGGCCTATTTTCAGCTTATCTTTCTTAATAGTCTAAGTTATTTAAGTGCTCTTCTAGGCATTGTGGAAATGAGAAACCAAAATGAAGAGGAACTTTTGCAGCCAAGTGGAGGACACTCAGTTTGGTGCGATGGTAGGGGATGGTGGTGAGGGAGATCATGAAGAGTTGTCAAGGGGAAGATACTTGAATGACCCCTGGAAACATGACTGTGACTGGAAATGTTTGTACAGTGCCTTAAAGGTTAATGAGGTCTGTTTGTTTACAGGTGCAGTGGACCTGCATCATAGGTCGTAGCAGGCATTTTCACTGGTTCTGTCGAAGTCTCCTCATCTATACCAGCAAGATGAGCCACTGAGCCTCATCCCTGTGGCTGCAGCTCCCGTGCCGTGGTGCGTGACGCTGCACTCTTCCACGGTTATCCTTCCTGTGCTAGCAGAGGATCTGGGTTAGAATTGTCTGCTCTATGGAGAACTGAAAGAGGAATGTACATCACATCTATGTTGTGATTTCTTTGAGGTTACCCGTTATGCCTGTTACGTTGATACCATCTTCTATGTATAGTCACAGTGCCTTCAAACAGTGCCTTGCTTGTCATTGGTACCTTGTATTGTGAGTTTGACTTGTGTCTAGTTTTAACTGCTTCTTGTTGATTTTTAACAGTTGTTAATCTAATTTCTTATTCCCTTAAATAATAAATAAGCATATGGCATTAATTTTACTTATAAACAATGTCTTCTAGTAATGTTTAACCAGTTTCTCAACTCTTATGAAGGAGATTCAACTAGAATCAATTAATAAAATTCCATGTCAAGAACTATTTTCTTTTGTTTTGTTTGTTTGTTTTTTTTGTAGAGACAGAGTCTCACGTTATGGCCCTCGGTAGAGTGCCGTGGCCTCACACAGCTCACAGCAACCTCCAACTCCTGGGCTTAAGTGATTCTTTTGCCTCAGCCTCCCGAGTAGCTGGGACTACAGGCGCCCACCACAACGCTCGGCTATTTTTTGGTTGCAGTTCAGCAGGGGCCGGGTTTGAACCCGCCACCCTCGGCATATGGGCCCGGCGCCTTACCGACTGAGCCACAGGCGCCGCCCAAGAACTATTTTCTTATAAAAACCTCTGTACTAACAAGAATGATCACTGTAACTAGTAATTATTTTTTCTTCATAAAAAGGGGAGGTATTTTTCAGAATTTTGGGAAATGTCAAAGTAATTTTGGTGGTAGTCATACTGCATTTAGTGCTACTGAGACTATTGCTCACATTAACAAAAATACTGTGTAATTTCTTCAGTTATTGCTACTGGTGATGAGGGATATAAAGTTGGCATGCTTTCATGTTTTGCATATTATCATTATACACTTCTGATTTTACATGTCAGAAATAATCTTTGTTTTAGTTAAGATAGCTGAGAACATTTTTAGTTAGGGATACAGGTCAAGCTCTGATTATTTATTTATTTATTTATGTCAGTAATAAATAGAATATAGTGAATGTATCAAAGTAAATGCATATATAATTTTTAATATAAGGATTATACTGTATTTATATATTTCTGTGACTTTGTTCTTTTTTTTTTTTTTTTAGTTCACCATAATATAATGGTTTGGGACCGAAGAAATAGGTTTCATTTATATGTTGATCATTTTATTTTGCTATTTACTGTGACCACTGGTAACACTCACCTTATAGGCAGAACTTACTCTTCACCAGGGAGCTTTGGCAAGAGAATTGGCTAGATCAGCAAGCTCATCTCCCATATGGAAAACAACTTGAAGCTCATCTCTATGGACAGTGAATTTATTTCATCTTCATACATGAAAGATCATGTTGATATTATTTTATCTTTGTAGTATTATCAAATAATTTGATTTAAACTTTGTTGCATGAGGTATTATTCGGATGTTGAACGATGATGCTTCATTACTTGAGCACAGAAATCAACCTTACAGTTTAAAATGGAGGTAATAATTTCTGGTTTATGAATATACTTGGAGTGGTTTGATTAGCTCTTCTCCCCATGTCCACTCTTACTTCCAGGTAACACATACCACTTCACTTACAATTTGTGACTCTTATTTGAATGCTTATTGACTATAAAAGAATCACCTACTGATCACATATATTTTATACTCATTTAAAAACATATTACTGATATCAGGTAACTTCAGGGTGATCGTAGTGTCAATGATGTTTTCTTTCCTTTTCTTTTTTTTTTTGTTGCAGTTTGGCTGGGGTCAGGTTTGAACCTGCCACCATCAGTATATGGGGCCTGTGCCCTACTCACTGAGCCACAGGTGCTACCCAATGTTTTATTTTCTAACAGATTATTTGGGCTATTGACTGGTGGGCATTGTTAATGCTTATCACAGGCTTACTATTCTAGAGATATGATGGATGACTTCTTATGTTTAATATTACAAGAGTCAGTAGTATATCCATATAGCAATCTGCAGTTCAGGTCAATATCATTTAATGAATATTTAATAATCATAACTTCATTTACTGGCCTGATGATATTTGTGTGAAGTATATGCATACACACATATATGTGTGTGTGTGTGTGTGTGTGTGTGTGCGCGCGTGTGTGAGTATGTATAAGGCACTCCACACAGTAACTTACATTGCTTTGGTTATCTTTATTCTAGTTGTTTTCACTCTAGTTATCTTTTTTTTTTTTTGTTTTGAAACGACGTCTTACTCTCTTGTTTTGGGTAGAGTGTAGTAGTGTCATAACTTACAGCAACTTCAAACTCCTGGGTTTGAGCAATCCTCTTGTCTTAGCCTCCCTAATAGCTGGGACTACAAGCGTCTGCCACAAGGCCTGGCTAGTTTTTTATTTCTAGTAGAGATGGTGTCTTGCTCTTGCTCAGGCTGGTCTGAAACTCCTGAGCTCAGGTGATCCACCTGTCTTGGCCTCCCAGAGTACTAGGATTACAGATGTGAGCCACTGTGCCCACTATAGTTATTTCCATTGTCAGTTTATCAAAGTAAATTTTCTTTTACAGTCTTGCTTTGTTAGTGTCCTACCTTTTTTTTTTTTTTGTAATTGTTGTTATCTTTTTCTTCTTTTGTAGCATAAACACACACCAAGGTCAAATATTGGTAGGATCGATACTCACTGAATTCAAAACTACTTTTAGATACGAGAGAGGCTCCTCATGAGTACATTGCATTATGTGATTATAACCAGCCTAACCATCAATGCAAAATGTTTTTGAGGCCAGGTACGGTGGCTCACGCCTATAGTCCTAGCATTCTGGGAGGCTGAGATGGGAGGATTACTTGAGCTAATGAGTTTGAGACCAGCCTGGGCAAGAGCAAGACCCCCTTTCTACAGAAAAATAGAAAAGTTAGCCAAAAATCATGGCAGGCACCTATAGTCTCAGCTACTTGGGAGGCTGAGGCAGTAGGATCAGTTGAACCCATAAGTTCAAGGCTGCTGTGAGCTAGGTTGATGCCATAGCACTATAACCAGGGTGACATAGTGAGACTCTATCTCAAACAAACAAACAAAACAAAACAAGACAAAAAAAGAAGCTAAAAGTACAAAATATTTTTGAAAGAGGCTATTAAGTAAGAAAGAGTAACATGGAGGAAAGATTTGAAAATTTTTATTTGGAGAAAATATTTTATTGTATAATTTTATTTCCCTCAAAAAGGCCTTCAGTCATTCTGAACCAGGTGCTTTGTATACATCTCTATATATATTCACGACACTCATACGGGGTAGAAATAATTATCCCAGCTTTATAGACAAGGAAACTAAGACTCAAGGATTTCAGTTTCATAAGGTCAGTGGCTGGCCCGGGTTTCAGACTCTGGACTGCTAATCTCTGAGCTTCTGCTCAAAGCTTCTACTTATAATGTGTGAGTGCTGGGTTAAGCTACTTGAAGATTTCATATATGGAGCTGCAGACAGGGCTACTTCAGTCTACAAGCACAGTCTGGCTGGTTCAAAATGGTTTTGAAACAAGACTTTTGGGTGAGGTACACCAAAACATATGTAACTTTTAGCATTTTTTCAGTATGTTAAATATACTTATTGTTGTGTGTGTATATTTATGCATTTGTCATATGTATGAATTTTTTAAGTAGAATCTTGGTGGTGCTTCCATGAAAAACTTAGGTAGTGCATCTTGATTGCCTGCCCTACTTTGCGGGTAGTAGAATTGCTGTTTGTAAGCTTGCTAGAGAGTGAGACCTTGGTTCTGGGATATTATTTACATATTTAATATAAAATAGGTGGTTAAAATTGTGGTACTAATTCTCTAACAGATATACAATGAAATATAAAGTGTTATTTTGACCATTTATTTATTTTTTGTTGTTGTTGTTGCAGTTTTTAGCTAGGGCCGGGTTTGAACCCACCACCTCTGGTATATGAGGCTGGTGCCCTACTCCTTGAGCCACAGGCACCACCCCAATTTGACCACTGTTAAGGAAAACCAAATGTATAAATTGTTTGGGCTTTATGGAGACTTGTGATCCTGTGATTTCTTCTTCTTTTTTTTTTTCCCCTGCATATATTTCTTTTTCTTTCTTTCTTTTTTTCTTACTGGCTTAGTAGACACTAAGCCAGATCTAGGACTATGATTTTTATACTTAAAAAATTTCAGGCTGGGCTCAGTGCCTGTAGCACAGTGGTTACAGTGCCAGCCACATACAATGAGGCTGGTGGGTTCAAGCCCAGCCTAGGCCAGCTAGACAACAATGACAATTGCAACAGAAATATAGCCAAGTGTTGTGGCAGGCACCTATAGTCCCAGCTGCTTGGAAGCCTGAGGCAAGAGAATTGCTTGAGCCCAAGAGTTTGAGGTTGCTGTGAGCTATGACATCATAGTACTTTACCTAGGGTGACAAAAGCGAGACTGTCTCAAAAATTATTTTCAATGGTTTTATAGTTTATAAAATATAGAGATTGTTCTTTTTAGTATGTATCTAAGTCTTCTGTTATTGGGCCATTGAAAACTACTTCAGACTTACCTCTGGCAGCTTCTTCCCTTACTACCCAGCATCATATACACTCCTTACGTGATAAAACGCCAGTTACCCCGAGTAGCTTGTGGTCTCCTTACCATGAGTATTTGTTTTGCATTTTTGTTCTTCATTCATATTTCCCTTCTTATCTTTATAGTCTTTCCTATTTGCTCTCCTCATAAATACTGACTTTTATTCAAGATTCACCTTCGTTAACTTTTTGAAGACTTTCCTCACTGCTGACCTCTGTCACTGAGCTTTTGTGGTACATAGGTCTATTCTAGAACCTATATTTTATTGCACTGATTTATTTATGTTTCCTTCTAATTAGACTGTAGTTTCTTTTTTTTTTTTTTTTATTAAATTTTTTTTTTTTTTTTTTTTTTTTTTTTGTAGAGACAGAGTTTCACTTTACTGCCCTTGGTAGAGTGCCGTGGCGTCACACGGCTCACAGCAACCTCCAGCTCTTGGGCTTATGTGATTCTCTTGCCTCAGCCTCCCGAGCAGCTGGGACTACAGGCACCTGCCACAACGCCCGGCTATTTTTTGGTTGCAGTTTGGCCGGGGCTGGGCTCGAACCCACTACCCTCGGTATATGGGGCCGGCGCCCTACTCACTGAGCCACAGGCGCCGCCCTAGACTGTAGTTTCTTAAGGGCAAGTACAAAGGCTATGTGTCTAATTCATTTTTGTATCTCCAGTTGTTAGCACAATGCCTGGCACAAAGTAGGTGCTTAATGAGAATTAGTTGAATTGAATGAATGGTTAATTGCAATGGGAAAGAAAAGATGATCCTGGTAGTTGGTGTGATGACAATGATAATGTGAATTCCAAAGTGAGTACTACTGTACTTTTAATGGAACATTTGACATGGAAAACAGGAGTTACAGTATTTTATTATATATGCCTGGAATTTTGTTATCTTGAAAAACCAAACATTCATTATTAGAAATTTACCCACAAACTTAGATAGCTGGGGCGGTGCATGTGGCTCAGTGAGTAAGGCACCAACTACATATACCGAGGGTGGCGGGTTCGAACCTGGCCCTGGCCAAACTGCAACAACAACAAAAAAATAGCCAGGCATTGTGGTGGGTGCCTGTGGTCTCAGCTACTTGGGAGTCTGAGGCAGGTGACTGATTCCCTTTTTGTTATTATTAAAACCTTACACACCCAAAAAAAAAAAAAAAAAAAAAGAGCTGGAGGTTGCTGCTAGCTGTGATGCCATAGCACTCTACCAAGGGCAAGAAAGTGAGACTCTGTCTCTAAGAAAAAAAAAAAACTTAGCTGAATTTTTCATAAATATTTGATTTGAATAATGAGTATAATAGATCTTAAGAACTCGATTGCTTTTCTTAAAGAGATCCATATGTGCTCTGGTGTTACAATCAGTCCAAAGTTGGAAAAGGATCCTTCTGCTTGAAAATTATGAAAAGTAAATCAAAGGAGGTATGCATTTGTTACCATATTTGAAGTTCCATTTATTTTAAATTGGTATGATTCTTCTGTCATGCAGTCCTGATTCACATGCTTATAATGGCTAGTATCTGAATGATAAAATTCTTAACATGGTTCAGTGGTTTACATTTTGAAAAATACTCATTTATCGTATTACCCCTCTAATAATATGCCAGGCGTTGAGCTGATTTTATATTTTTTCTATTTATAATTTGATAAGATTATATTAATTAGAGGTTAAGTGTTCTTTGACCATCAGATAATATTATAGCTTGAGGAAATACTATCCAGTGAAGATGTTAAAAGGAAGCTGAAAATTTCTGATATGAACCAGATTCTGTTAAATGATTTTATGTGTTTTAGAATATATAGAAACTATTTAAGAAAATGTACTGAATTTAGAATGAGCTATGCTGAAATAGCATATTTACTAAATAATTTAAATAAAATGGGGAGAATTATGAAGGGATCGGAAGGAATGAAATTTTTGTTGCTCAAGCTATAAGCACCTTTAATTCTGTAGGAAGACAATGTATACTCTGGCCATTTAACTTGTATATCCTTTAGCCTATTTAATAGTCAAAAACTACTAAGTAAATATGTGTGATTTAATTTGTGCTGCTGAGAAGCAGTGATCCAAAATGGCAATAAAAGTCACATAATGAAATTAAGAATCCTAAAAAATATCCAAAGATTTTACTGTGGCCCATTATTCATTCAATTTCTGGCAGCCTTCATGATTACAAATCACTTGATTGACTAACTAGACATTCTCAGAGTGAATTGTGAATCAGGTTCATTTTTCCTGGTTGGTAGCTGACACATACCGTAACTCTTCCACTTTGTGATATATCAAATTCTTATAACTGTAATAAGAGATATAATCAGCTCTTTATTTCAGGAAAACTGAATTGCTTTTTCAAAAAATGAAATGCAGTTGCTAACATTTTAACAACACAATGTAATTCCTGCCTTTGGGTTTCAGGGTGGAATAAATTTGTAATAAAATTGGTTATTACATTCATTTAAAAATTATGATTAAAATATTAATCCTTCAAAGATGTTTTTAACAATATAAACTACCCTGGTAGAATTGAAATTAAGGAATTAGAAATGGAGATACAAAGAATCACTTTATAGGAAAAAAACTCTAAATCTTTTATAACTTTGGTAGATTTTGTGAGAGGACCATACACTAGACTGGAAGTGTAAAGTGCTGCTCTTCCCAGGCGGGCTCTGTGCTTTTACCTCGTGACAGAGCTGTGCATCTGGAATCTGGAAGCATTATGGCCCTTCATTAGGCATATTGAGGTAAGCATATGTGGCAAAATGGGCTTTTGTGCTGGGATCTGACTGTAAGAGTTGGGATGAGGAGACAGCTAGAGAAAAGATGAGAAAAAAATAATTTTTTTAGGTCACAGAGGTTGGATGAATTATTTCGTTCATTTATTATCCCTTTACATTTGTCGATTTAGACTGCTAGATTGTTTCCATTTCGTGATGTACAGTGTGATGCTGAATTGCTCCCATTGAGCAGTTTAGTATTAGGGCAGTCATTGAGATAAGGTTTTGAAGTATTTGAAAATCCTGGGAAAACTGAATGAAAATGTTCAAGAAAAAATTTCTGGTATTTGCTGTTTATCAGTAAGTGTGTAAAAAGGTGAGGATATCTAGAATAAATAAAATCTGCCGCAGATTCGTGCTCATCATTCACACTTTAGTTGTTGACACTTATTCTCTTTCCCTTTTCTTACTATATTTGCAAGACAATAAAATTTGTGTTTTTATACGATGGTCCAAGTATCTCATAGTACATAAACATACATTGTATTTCTCCACATCAACATTGCTTTGGTGTTCCTATTTTAGTTTTGTATATTAAAGCCAGAATTTTTTTTTCTGGTGACATAAAGTGGTATCTGGTATAGTAATATTTATGTCCCTTCTGAATATTTCTGGTTAAATCCTCCATTGGCCTAGATTTAATTAGCTTTTTATTTGTCTTCTTTAGGCATATGTTAAAGTTTGGAATTATAGATTAATAGATACAGAGTATATAATTATGACATTGTTTTATTAGATATGGCATAAGTGCATTCTTTATGATTTTAGGCCTCTTTGCTGTTGATATTATAGATAATATTTAAAGTAATTCTTTCAGAACTCCTCTTTGTTTATTTTTATAAAGTAAATAAATAAATGGGCTCAATGATATTTGGGTTGATTCTGTGAAACCTGTATGTTAATCATGCAGAGAGATTCACTGGACATGGATGTTAATGGTGATAGGTGCTGACTGGAATCAATATTTTGGTATTGATATCAAAGAAGAACATAAAGGAGACACTTTGTTTTAATTAAAACTAAAGGGCTCCTACAGCATTGTATAATAGCATTTATTGCGTTCTACTTTTGATGTCTACTTAGGACTGTGAAGCCTTAAATGCCATCATTCACTTTGTTGGTGTATCTGTGTTCTCCAGAGAAACAGAACCAACAAAATACATATATATGCATATGCATATACATACACACACGCACACACATATAGGGTTTATTTTAAGAAATTGGCTCACACAATTGTGGGGACTGGCAAGTCTGAAATCTGGGCAGGCTGGCAGGCGGGAAGCCTCTGTGGCAGGTGATGCTGCCGTTCTTGAGGCAGAATTTCTCCTGTCCAGGAACCGCAATGTTTGCTCTTAAGGCCTTCAACTCAATGGGGTAAGGCTCTCCAGCATTTGTGAAGTTGGTCTTCTCTACTTAGAGTCAACTGAGAGGTTAACAGTATTTAGAGAATACTTTCACAGCCACATACAGATTAGTATTTGATTAAATAGTGAGTTCTAGAGCATAGCCAAATTGATTTATGAAATAAACCATCACGGTCATTTTTTCCCTCAGGATTTATGTCATAGTCAAAGAAATGCCAACGGTCAAACTACAAATTGTTAGCAAAGAACGTATTAGGCACCTTCCCTGTAATGAAACTAGCAGTTCATGTGTAATAGCTAGTGTTCGTCTGTTTGTTAACACATACTTCTTGCGTACTCTGTGTGTGCCAGTATTGGAAAGGAATAGTATACAAAACCACTTGTTGACCCTGACCTCATATAATTTACCAATTATCGTTGATACTAGGAAAGAGGCAAAATGTGATTGTTAGCCAAAGATAAATCCAATTTGGCAAAAGCCTTATTTCCTTCTTATTTGCTTTATATAAGTTTTTATTACATAATTCTTATACTCTTCAGTGTATAAAATTGTCAGCCTTCTGTTTAAATAATTTATATTTCTTTGACATTGCTTTTTAGATTTCTGAGAAAATTTTCGGAAAATTTTATATTGGAGTTCATTGAGTTCTTAAAGCACCATGCCCTTACTCTTACTGAAATTCATCTCTTTCTGTATTAGTTTAAATTTCTCTTAGGTTTATCAATCAATCCATGTGCCATATTGATAATAAAAATTCTTTTAAAATTAATAACTTATTATGTGCTGGATACTTTACAAACTCTGTAATTCCTTTAATTGCAGTTTCTTTTTATAAATGAAAAACTGAAGTTCAGAGAGGTTAAATAACTCTTTAAATTACTTATTAACTTAATTTAGTTTAATTTGATGGTTTTTAGAGATGAAGTCTAGCTATGTTGCTCAGGCTGGCCTTGAACTCTTGGCCTCATGCAGTCCTCCCATCTCAGCCTCCTGAGTAGCTGGGACTGCAGCAAGTTTAAGTAACTTGCCCATGGTTACACAACCACTAAACAGTGGAGCAGGAATTCAAATCAGTTCTGTTTGAATCTGAAGCCTATATTTTTTTCTACCCCACTCACTTTGTCTTCATATAAAACATCTTAGGTAGACTACTGAATCTCTTGAGATAGCCTCTTGTCTGCATGAAGGCAGATTCCTAGACTTGTGTGGATGAAATTTGGTGACTACAAGTCAGTTCACTTGACTGACTGTCTCCCAAGTAGTATGAGAATTCTTTTGTCATTTAAGTGGATAGAATGAAAGGTTTAACAACTCAGGTTAAGGCGAAATTAATGAGATTAAAAACAAAAGGGAAATGGGGCTAAGTAGATGCTAGGAGAGAGTGTTACAGCTGATCCAGGTTTGGGCTAAAAAATGACTAAAATTTAAAGAAACACGTGTGAGAGACGGAGGAGAGCAACAGTGATTTATCTAAGGGGCAAAAGTATGTATTTATGCCCACCCACTGCCTTTTATTCTTTTATAGAACTTCAGCATACACTGAAATGAATTTGGCCTTAGTGATAACAGATGTTTCTATTTTGTGACTCTTCCAAAACATGAAGTCATTTTCTGGTACAGAAACACAAATAGCTGGGAACAGTTACAGAGATGATTTTTGCTCATTAAAGAACCGTGTACGCCTCAACATTTTCTAGCCACTTTGTAGTTGTTGACTGGGAGTGGGGAGAGTCATGTCAATTCTCCTGAATAGGCTGAGAAATACATATCACTTCCTGGCCAAGGTATTTGAGAATTGGTGCATAACCCTCCAGTTTCTCTCTTCTGCCTGCTGGGGAGAGTGAGGAGGCCATGTGTGTCATATGGTGCAGCCACAGCGTGGTGAAATCTTACCACCATTGGTTCTTGAGCAACTGGGAATTAGAGACTCTCATTGCTGAATTTTGCACACATAGCAAAGTGAGAAACAAGCTTTCTGTTATGTTTAGCTATGGAGAGTATGGAGATGTTTGTTGTCGAGTCATTGTATAGTCTATCTTAACTTGACAGGGATGTAGGTGTTCCTCCCTCTCTCATTCCCAACTTGCTGTCCCTCCCTCCCTCCCTCCCAACCTGCTATTCCACCTTCCATCCCTCCCGCCCAGCCTGCATTTCCTCTCTAATCCTGGCCGTGACAAACTAAGATAACACTATTCTCTCTAGATTTTCCTTTTCTGAGAATTTCATATAAATCAAATAATTTAATACGTGATTTATGATGTTAGTTTTTTTCACTTACCATAATATGTACCCTGTTTCCCTGAAAATAAGACATCCTCTGAAAATAAGACCTACTTACAGGAAAGATAAGATATCCCCTGAAAATAAGACCTAGCACATCTTTGGGAGCACACCTTAAAATAAGACACTGTCTTATTTTTGGGGAAACAGGGTAGTTATTTTATTTTGAGAGACAGAGTCTCACTTTGTCACCCTTGGTAGAGTGCTGTGGCATCACGGCTCACATTCACAGCAACCTCCAACTCTTGGGCTTAGGTGATTCTCTTACCTCAGCCTTTCGAGTAGCTGAGATTACAGGCGCCTGCCACAATGCCTGGCTAAATATGTAGTTTTTTTGAGGTTCATCTGTGTCAGAGCATATATTTTATTATTTTATTTTATTTTATTTTATTTTTGAGACAGAGTCTCACTATGTTGCCTTTGGTAGAGTGCCATGGTGTCATAATTCACAGCAACCTCAAACTCTTGAGTTCAGTAAGTGATTCTCTTGCCTCAGCCTCCCAAGTAGCTGGGACTACAGGTGCCTGCCACAACACCCTGCTATTTTTTGTTGCAGTTGTCATTGTTTTAGGAGGCCCAGGCAGGGTTTGAACCCCCCTGGAGCCTTGGCGTATGTGGCTGGCGCCATAACCCCTGTGCTATGGGCACTGAGCCAAGTGTCAGAGCATGTAAAATTAGTCATTAATTTATTTTTATTGATGAATAATATTCACCATATGAATACTTGAAATTTGTCATTTTCCCAGATTTGGCAAATATTTCCTCAGTTGCATTACTTGACACATAATTTTTTAATACGCATCTCTGTAAGAAAACACAGCACAATTTCATCTACTTACATTTTATTTCTTAGGTCCTGTAAGTACTTACCTGTTGCTTGCAAAAATCTAATGACCAATAAATGGTGGCCCTTATTCCAATTATAAATATTTGTTTCATTAATGTTAGACTGTGTACCTCTCTATATGTGCTTTTAAAAAACTCCTCTGAATTATAGGGCACATCACAATTTCTCAATCCTAAATCATAGTTTTTGAAGACATTTTAAACAACATTAAAGTCAAGTGATTTATGACTGACAGTGCTGCTGACCGGAGGACAACATGAATAGCACACACACACTGTGACTGCGGCTCAGCCAACAGATTATATGAAAGCACCAGCTTTGAGATGCATCATGATTTCAGGGATGTTTAAAAAGTTTGTACGTTACCATTGATGAAACGTTAGATTTCTTCTTCCCACACGATCTTCTCTCCTTCTGGAACTCAGAGTAAACATCAACTAGATTTCAGGCTGCTGTTCAGGCTGCTCTCTGAACAGTTTCTTCTGATCTATCCCCCATTTCATTAATTCTCTCTTTTCCCAGGTCTGATCTGCTGCTAAAGCATTATATTGAGTTTTACATTTAAAATTTTATATTTTACATATTAAATTTTAATAATTACACAGTTTTACATATTAAATTTTAATAATTACACAATTAGTCATTGTGTTTTTTATTTTCAGAAATTTCATTTGATTCTTTTTCAAATTTATTTTCCATTTTTTGTAGTTTTCTACCCCTACAGATATATATTTTCAATCATACCATTTGTTTTTTAAAACATAGTGAACATAGTTTTGTAATTTGTATTTGGCGATTTTAATGTCTGAAGTCTGAGACTTAGTAGCTCTCTTTCACCTGTCCTGTGTTGATTTAGGTTTTTGCCACTGGTGCTTGGTTTCCTTGTATATTTATTTGGTTGTCTTTTTCTTTGGCATTACAAACTTATTTGGAGAGTCCTGAAAGCTTAGGATAAAGGTGCCTCCTTTTAGGGAGAATTTGTATTTGCTTTTATCAAGGATCCTAGGATCATTTCAACCAAAATTATATCTTAAAGATCTCTGATCAATCAAGGTGGTGAGAAAGATTGATTGATCTTGTTGGTGGTCGAACAAACAAACACAGGTCAACAAATCCTGACAAGGGCCAGGCTGTGGCCAAAGGTTTTTAGGACAGAGGTTTCCCTCTCTTCCCCTTTTCATTTCCTCCTTTGCTCCTCTTACTATCTAAGCCACATTCACTGAAGTGCTGGGGCTGAGTGGGGAATGAGGAGGACAGGTTACATTCTAGGCATAGCCCTTTGAAATCTAACTTAATGTGGAGAGGGTTTTTTATTCAACAACTCATTTTACATGGAGCCCCAAGACTTAATTTCAAAACCCCTTGCCTTTGATGTTTCAGAATGGCAGCTTAAATTTGCCTAGTGACAAATATTCTTAAGGCAAATTAGCTTAGATGTTTGATGCTCTGTTTACCAGAGAGGTAAACACTGTTTTTGTTTTTTTTTGAGATGGGGTCTCACTCTGTAACCCAAGCTGGAATGCAGTGGCCAATCATAGCTCACTGTGGCTTGGAGTCTTAGGCTCAAGCAATTCTCCTACCTTAGCTTCCTGAGTAACAAGGACTACAGGTGCATATCACCACACCCTGCTAATTAAAAATTTTTTTGTAGAGACAGGGTCTCACTGTGTTACCCAGGCTGGTCTCAGACTCCTGGTCTCAAGCAATCCTCCTACCTCAGACTCCCAAACTGCTGGGATTATAGAAGAGAACCACCATACCTGGCCAGCACTGGGTTTCTTAACTTCACAAAGCATTTGGCCTAACACTTCTCTATATCCTATCAGCTTAGCAACTTAGCATTTTCAGTTTTCAGCTGGAGGAACTGCCTCAACTAGTGTGCTTCTCAACTGAGGTTGATTTTTTTTCCTTCCTAGGGGACATTGGCAATGTTTGGAGACAGTTTTGTTGTTAGAACTGGGGCTGGGAGGCTACTTGTATAGATGGGCAGAGACCAGCAATGCTGTTAAACATCTTATAATGCACAGGTAAGCCCTCCACTATAAAGAATTATCTAGCCTCATATGTCAATAATGCCAGGGTCTAAATAACCTAGCCTTCCATTATTGAGAATAGCGATTCATGAAGATAGTGTATAATTTCAAAATTTGGAAGTCTTAATAAATCTCAGTACTGTCAAAAATCTTATTTTATACTAGTAATTTATTTCAAATTTCATATTCCAACTACAGAAAACCTTCTTTCTTTTTCTTTCCCTGTCTTTCTCTCTTCCTTTCTTTTTTTGAGATAAAGTCTCACTCTGTCACCTGGGCTAGAAGGCAGTGGTGCCATTTTATGGCTCACTGCAGCCTCTAACTCCTGGGCTTGAGTGATCCTCCTACTTCAGTCTCCATAGTAGCTGGAACCTACAGGCGGGGGCATACCAACATACCTGCCCAATTTTTCTAGTTTTTGTAGAGATAGGGTCTTGCTTTTGCTCAGGCTGGTTGTGAACTCCTGACCTCAAGCAATTCTCCCACGGAAGCTCCTCAACATGCTAAGATTACAGGAATGAGCCACCATTCCCAGCCAGAAAATTTTCTAAACCAGTTTTTATTTTCATGAATGTTACTATCAAGGTCACATTTTTCATGTGGTATGTTTTATCCTGGTCTTGTTGGCAGAGTCAGGCATAGGGTGAGGTGAGTAAGGCATTTGCCTGAGGTGCAAAAATCTACAATGAACAAAATGTCAAAATTTTAAAGAAGGTGGGAATCACTGACAGTGCTTTGCCGTATTGGAACCTGAAGCAAAAAGGAAAAATTGGTAAATACCATTTAAAATTTTGATATTTTATTCATCTTAGCTATTTTGCATTAATTTTGATTATTTCAAACATTGCATTAAAATATTACCTACTATGGTTGCTGAGTTTTTTTGTACCTCCTTAAATTTGTGTCTTGTTTTCCTCACATTAGCCCTCGTTGGTGAGTGATGTGTCTAGATAGCTCACACAGGATAGGGAGGCTGAGGCTGACACTAGATTTTATTTTTAGGATAGGACAAGTGCTAGAGTTTCTGTCCTAGTATAGAGACAGTGGAAGGTTTGAGGGTCAATGGTGTTGATATTTAAATTTTCAATCATCTGTAAGTATACTTTGGGTAAAAACTTGTTCAAGGGGTCGAGTTAAAGTTACAAGGGCCCCATAGATGTACCAACCACAGCAGCAAGAAACTGAGTTTTTGAGTCCAATTATTGAGGGCAGGCATGTTAAGAAGAAGTCAATTGATGTCTTCAGAAAGAGGCTTACTCAGAAGATTCAAGACTATAGCTATCAGAATTAGGGTTATGATTTGTGTTGAGGGAGACTGAAAGATCATGGCCTTACATGCTATTCCTAGTAGGAGAAAGGGTAATGAGAACTCATTTCTCCTTGTTGTGGTTGTTGTTCTGCTGCTGCTCCTCCTCCTCCTCCTCCTCCTCCTCCTACCTTCCTTCTTCTTCTTGAGAGGGTCTTGCTCTGTCATCCTGGCTAGAGCACAGTGGCATCATCATAACTGTAACCTCAAATTTCTGGGTTCAAGCAATCCTTCTGCCTCAGTTTCCTGAGTAGCTAGGAGTATAGGTAAAAACACCAGTACGCCTGGCTAATTTTTCTATTTTGGGGGGCAATGTGGTCTTGCTCTTGCTTAGGCGGGTCTCAAACTCCTGGCCTCAAGCAGTCTACCAACCTCTGCTTCCCAAAGTGCTAGGATTACGGATGTGAGCCCCTGAGCTCAGCCGAGAGCTCTTTCATTCTAACTAGCATATATGAAAGGCAGGGGAAGCCTCAGGAACTTTATGGTAGCCTTGTTTACACAGGGGAGGTGTGAGGCTCGGGAGACAGCATTTAATATTCTGTGTTCCTGCCTGCAACCTGATGAATGTTAGCAGGTACTAAGTATGTGTTGAAGCAGGTTAGGTATTTCTTACTGCAGTCAGAATTAACTCAGTTGCCAGGGTAGGACAGACTGCGGAGAAGTTGCTAGCATTTGTGAACTCTTAGGGAGGGTTGAGAATCCTGATGCAGGAGAAAAAGTGAGAGCTGATTTGGACAGTTATTTTGAAGCATTTATTTTTAAATTGGTAAAGTAAAAAGTCATTTTCTTCTATTAAACCAGCAATATGTGTGTCATCATCAGCTCTCATCTATTTGCACAGAATAGACAGGCTCTCCTTCTGTATTGGTCTTCCATGCTTTTTTCTTAGAACTTTGTAATTCCAAATTCTTGTATTTTCCAGTGGACAAATGTTCATGTGTGTATGTGTGCTTATTTTTTTTTTAATTTTTTGAATGGAAAAATGTTTCTTTATGTCAGCATGCACATTTCTTAAGACATGTCCTTGTTTTAGATTTTAGCACAACTCTACTAAAACCCTAAAAGGTCACTTTTCAGTTAAGTGTCAAAACCCATGTTAAAACTACCTTTATCTATTTGCATTACAGAGGAAACACTGAAAGAGTCAGAGCAATTTTTACTCCTGGAATGTCAGAAAAGTAAATGGATGCTGGCAATCAGATAGATTTTGTGAGAACAGCCTTTTGAGCCTTTTTGGTAAAACATAGAGCTGCAAAGAATGGTAGGCTTTGCAAGCAGTATCGGAAAGTAAGCTGCAGCCCTGGAAATACAAAGGAAGAAAAAGAAATAGAATTTAGAAACATTTTTATGGAGAATAGACCTCAACACTACTCTGAAAGATCTCAGCTTTTTTTTTCTTTTTAAATGGGTAGCATACTCATCACAAATATTCCTTTTTATTCAAAGAGGATATTCACACTGATGGCTCTCCATTTTCATGGCACATTTACCTTCAGATCCTAACATAACATTTTTGCATTTCTATAAAACCAGTGACAATTATACAGTGAAATAGCAGTGGTGATGATTTTAAAACATGCAGAGTAAACAGACCATATGGAAATTTATTAAGTTAACTGATATCCCCCAGTGCCCAGATGGCCGTGAAGTGTGCTCTGGGTGAGCCTTCTCGTTGCACGTGGTCGGCTTCCAGGAAAGCTCACCATGGGTGAATCCACACAGGTCTTGTAAGGCTCTCATGACACTGGCCCATCTGTAAATACGTTTCTTTATGTTTTTCTCTTCTCTTTTTTAAAACATGTTAAAAAATTTAATAGACACAATGTAATTGCACGTTTATGGGGTATGATCTGATGTTTCAATACATTATGCACGTCGTGTAGTGATCAAATCCGGGTACTTAGAGCACCTGTCACCTCATGCATTTATCATTTCTTACTGGTGAGAGTATTAAAAAGCTGCTCTTCTAGCTACTTGGTGATATGGAGCCCTTTACCGGCCATGAGAGTTGCTCTACTGTGCAGTAAGATACCAGAACTCATTCTTTCTCTCTCATTGACAAAGCTCTTCCCATTCTCCCCTCTCCTGATACCTCCCTAATATCTAATAATCACTGTTTTACTCTGCTCAGCATCTATGATAACAACCTTTTGGTTTTCTTTTGAAATCCACATGAGTCACAAATGACAGGGTTCCATCCTTTTCTTGGCTGAGTAGTACTCCACTGTGTAGCTGTGCACATTCTTTCACCCGTCAATCCCTCTGGGACACACAGGGGCATTCCCCATCTTGGCTGTTGTGCATGGTGCTGCAGTAAACACGGGGGAGCAGCTGTCTCATGAACACACTGACAATTTCCTTTGGATATACAGTAAGTCCTCACTTTGTCAATAGGTTCTTGGAAACTGACTTTAAGTGAAATGATACATAATGAAACCAATTTTACAATAGACTAATTGATATAAACAGAACATAATATTTCTGGTCACAGAAACACCATCAAACTTCTAAAGATGCTGAGCACTCTTTTTTTTTTTTGCGACAGAGTCTCAATCTGTCATCCTGGATAGAGGGCCTGGTGTCACCAAAGCTCACAGCAACCTCAAACTCCTGGGTTCCAGCAATCTCTTTCCTCAGCTTCCCAAGTAGCTAGGACTACAGGCGTCCCCCCCACTGCCTGGAAAATTTTTTCTATTTTTTTTTTTTTTTTCAGTGGAGATGGGTTCTCACTCTTGCTCAGGCTGGTCTCAAACTCCTGAGCTCAGGTGATCCACCTGCCTTGGCCTCCCAGAGTGCAAGGATTACAGGTGTGAGCCACTGCGTCCAGCCCCTTAAGTACATCTTATATTAAACATTGAAATAAATGTGCCCTATGTGTATATTTAAGAAAGATTAATAAAAACAAGATATTTATTTACCCAATTTTCGTTGAATCAGTAAGTGATGGCAATTGTAGTAGTAGTGTGTTAAATCAACGGATAAATGTTTGCCAAACAAAAATTGCAAGGAGCACTCCCTGCCTTTGCACAGTTTAAAAACCAGTATTATAACAAAAAATATAGCAAATTAAAAAAACACACAAATATGGCCAGCTGAGTGATTTTATACAGTGCTGTTTATTATTATGCCTTTGTATGATTATCTCATCATATATTTTACTAATTTTCATTTTATAATACTTTGTATTAATTAATTCATTTATTTTCCAACCTTCTTATGCCAGTTCAGGGTTGCAGGTGGGTAGAGCCTCTCCCAGCAGCTTAGGGCACAAAGTGGAAACTAGCCCTGGACGAGACGCCATTCTATTGCAGGACACACTCAACCCGCCCCCATACTGAGACTGGGGCAATGAGGACATGCCAGTTAACCTGAGGTGCACAGCTTTGGATGTGGGAGGAAACCAGAGCACCTGGAGAAATCCCATGCGGGCAGGGTGACTGTGCAAAGTCCAGACAGGCCTTGGCCAAGAATTAGTTTTGTTCTCATCAAAGTTACAATGAAATGACACTGAACAAAATGATGTTATTAGAGTACCTACTGTATACCCAGTAGTGCGATTGCTGTATCATACGGTAGTTCTATTTTAAGTTTTTTAAGGAACCTCTGTACTATTTTCCATAATGCCTATACTAATTTACAATCCTGCTAACTGTATCTAAGTGTTCCCTTTTCTCCACATCCTTACCAGTGCTTATATTCGTTTGCATTTTTGGTAATAGTAATTCTAACTGTAGTGAGGTGGTATCTCCCTGTGGTTTTGAGTTGCATTTCCCTGAGGATCAGTGAGTGATGTTGACCATTTTTGTTTTGAATTAATATGAGGGTACATACAAGTAGGTCATTGTTTGGGTTTGTAAGGTAAGTCCCAGTTGTAGTTGAGTGTGCCATACATTGACCCTGTTAGGTGGGAGCTTACCAAACCCCTTCCTCAATTTAATAATGTTTTTCTCTCATGTGGGCCATAGTTGTTAATCTACTAGTTTTAACTTAGTATTGAGTACATGGGATGCTTGCTTCTCCATTCTTTTTTTTTTTTTTTTCTTGCAGTTTTTGGCCGGGGCTGGGTTTGAACCTGCCACCTCCAGCACATGGGGCCAGCGCCCTACTCTTCTGAGCCATAGGCACTGCCGCCATTCTTAATGTACTTAGAAGAACATTCCCCAAATCCTTCCAGGTAAATAGAAAAGATACAAAAGCCTCCATCTTTTTTATGGCTGAATAGTATTCCATAGTTTATTAATCCATTTATGAGTTGATAGGTATTTGTTGTTTCTACATCTTTGTGATTATGAATTGAGATGCTATAAATATTCTACTGTAATGTCTTTTTAATAAAATGATTTTTTTCTTCTGGGTAGATACCTAGTAATGAGATTGCAGGATCAAATGGAAGGTCTACTTTTAGTTCTTCGAGGATTCTCTACACTTCTTTCCAGAAGGTCTATATTAATTTGCTATTCCATAAACAGCCTATAAATGTTCCCCTATCTCCACACCCTTGTCAGCATCTGCAGCTTTGGGACCTTGTGATGTGGGCTATTTTCACTGGGGCTAGGCGATATTCCAAAGTGGTTTTGATTTTCATTCTCTGAAGATTAGAGACAATGAGCATTTTTTCATGTTTGTTAGCCATTTGTCCTCTTGGGAAAAGATTCTGTTCATGTCTCTTACACAATGATTAATGGGGTTGTTTGCTCTTTTCTTGTTGATTTGCTTGAGTTCTTTCTAGATTCTGGTCATTAGCCCTTTGTCAGATTTGTAACATGCAAATATTTTCTCCCATTTTGAAGATTGTCTGTTTGCTTTGTTGATTGTGTCCTTAGCTGTGCCAAAGCTTTTTAATTTGAGCAGGTCCCATTTATTTATGTTTGTTGTTTCTGCAGTTGCTAATGGGGTCTTCTTCATAAATTCCTTCTCAAGGCGGATATCATTAAGAGTTTTTCCCACACTTTCTTCTGGAGTTGAAATCATGTCATGTCTTAGATTTAATGCTTTTATCCAGTGTGAGTTAGTTTTGTAAGTGGTGAGAGGTACTTTCAGTCTTTTACATGTGCCTATCCAGTCCTTTTAGCACCATTTATTTGACTGTTTTTAAAATATATACCTATTGGCCATTTGTAAATCATGTTTTGGGAGATTAAGGCCTTTTGCCCATTTTTAAATTTGTTGGTTATTTTTTGCTGTTAAGTTCTTTATGTATTCTAGATATTAACCCTTTTCCAGATATATAGCTTACAAATACTTTCCCCCATTCTGTAGATTGTCACTCCCCTCTGTTCATTGTTTCCATTTGATGAGGTACCATTTGTGTATTTTTGCATTTGTTGCCTGTGCATTTGAGGTGTTATTTAAAAAAATCCTTGTCCAGCCAAAGGCCATGAAGTGTTTCCCCTATATTTACTTCTACTAGTTTCATAGTGTTATGTTTTGCAATTAAATCTTGAGGCCATCTTGAGTTGGTTTTTGTATGTAGGTGAGAGGTAAGGATTCTGATTCTACATGAGGATATCCAGTTTTCTGAGAATCATTTATCAAAGAGACTGTATTTTTCCCAGAGTGTGTTCTTGGCATTTTTGTCAAAAATCAGTTGACTGTAGTTGTGTTAATTTATTTCTGGACTTTGCATTCTGTTCTATTGGTTTTTGTGTTGATTTTCTGTGAGTATCACACTCTTTTGGTTGCTATAACTTTGTAATATATTTTGAAGTTGGATTGTATGATGCCTCTAGCTTTTTTCTTTTTGGTCAGGATTGCTTTGGTTATTCAAGGTCTTTTGTGATTCCGTATTAATTTTAGGATTTTTTCCCCCTATTTTTCTGAAGAATGTCACAGATTTTTATAGGGATCAGATTGTCTGTAGATGGCTTTGGATTGTATCCCATTTTAACAATATTAATTCTTCCAGTTATGAACCCTGGGTATTTTATCATTGACTAATGTCCTCTTCAGTTTCTTTAATCAATATTTATAGTTTTCACTGTAGACATCTTTCACCTCCTTGGTTTTGTTTATTTTTATGTATTTTTTTCGTGCCTATTGTAAATGGAATTGTTTTCTTGATTTCTTTTTCAGATAGTTCACTATTAGCATATAGAAATGCTACTGATTTTTGTATGTTGCTTTTATATTCTGAATCTTCACTGAATTCGTCTGTTAGTTTTTAACAGTTTTTTGGTGGATTCTTTAGGGTTTTCTATACATATGATCTTGCCATCTACAAACAGAGACAATTTTACTTCTTCCTTTCAGTTTGGATGCCTTTGTTTATTCTGTCTAATTGCTCTGGCTAGAACTTCCAAGCACTATGTTGAATAGAAAGTGAGCATCCTTTTCTTGTTCCTGATCTTGTTCAGAATGATATTAGAGGTGGGTTTGCCATATGTGGCCTTCATTGTGATGAGGTACTTACTGCCTATACCTAACTTGTTGAGGTATAGAAGCCCTGTCAGGGAGGGCTGTTGAATTGTGTCATGCTTTTCTGCATCTCTTGAAAAGATCACATGGTTTTGTCTTTTTTTCTGTTAATGTGTATTTCACATACATTGTTTTACATATGTTGAACCATCTTTACATCCCTGGGATGAATTCCACTTGATCATAGTGAATAATCTTTTTAATATGCTGCTGCATTTGGTTTGCTAGTATCTCGCTGAGAATTTTTTGCATTTATGTTTATCAGGGATTTTGGTCTATGTTTTTTATTATTGCTGCTCTATCTCTTTTTATTCCTTGCTGCCTATAGTCTTATTCTATGGTATTTATCAGCATGTTAATGCTGTTTTAACATTTTTAAAGTTTCATGTTTCCTTTATTATGTAAAGAAAATTCTCTCTAAGGCCTTTCTTTCTATTTTAGTTTTCCTTTAAAATTTTTTTTTTTTTTTTTTTTTTTTTTTTTTTGGCCGAGGCTGGGTTTGAACCCACCACCTCCAGCATATGGGACTGGCGCCCTATCCCTTTGAGCCACAGGCGCCACCCTCCTTTAAAATTTTTTTACATTTAATTTCGGGAACAAATATTTAAAAAATTTTCAATATATTTATTTTCACATTATTTTTTAATTTTCCTCTTCTCTCTTACATTTTTTTAAACTTTTTCTTTTAAAATGGTTGCCACCAACATGGCCAAAGAGAGGGTCTCTATCACAAATGAGCAAAGATAGGGACCTACTTCTTTAATTTTTTTCTAATGAGTCTCTCAGTCAGTTTAAGGATGGCTTTTTAAAATCCTTTGCTCTAGTAACACATGAGTTAACTTTCCTTAACATACTTTCTGCCTTGTAGATACCCATGTATATAGTCTTTTGGAAAAGATATTTTTTCTTAAAATTGCATACTGTCTAACTCCTATAGGTGCCTGCTTTAAAATCTGTGTTTTCTGAAACAGACAGTTTTTGCCTTTTAGAAAAACAGTAGTAATAGAGAACTGAGAGTTAGGACCATTTCACTTAGGAAGTGATATTTCTAGCTGATAATCCAGGTGTGGTAAACCCCCTTAAAAAACATTCATAGGCCTGTAGTTCTAGCTACTTGGGAGGCTGAGGCAAGAGAATCACTTAAGCACCAGGAGTTTGAGGTTGCTGTGAGCTTGACGCCACGGCACTCTACCCAGGGTGATAGCTTGAGGCTCTGTCTCAAAAAAAAAAAAAAAATTAAAAAATGTTCATAGGATATAGACCAGTGGAAGTTCTTAAATCAAATTATTATTATTATTTTTGAGGCAGAGTCTCACTTTGTCACCTTTGGTAGAGTGCTGTGGTGTCATAGCTCACAGCAACCTCAAACTCTTGGGCTCAAGCGATTCTCTTGCCTCCCCAGTAGCTGAGACTATAGGCACCTGCCATGATGCCTGGCTATTTTTAGAGATAAGGTCTCGCTATTGCTCAGACTGGTCTGGAACCTGTGAGCTCAGAGTGCTTGAATCCTCCCAGAGTGCCAGGATTGCAGGTGTGAACCACTGCACCCAGCCTTTAAGTCAAATTCTTGGTATACCTTTTATACTAGCTGAATTCTAATTTAGTTATTTCCAGGATGATCTATTTCTCTGTCTGGCAGGTCATAGGGGAATCCATTACATATAAAGCTCTTCAAGCTCTTTTTCTTCATTATGTGAATTAAGAATGTATTTATGGACACTAAGTGAAGAAAACTAAAATTTTGCTGCTAGGAATTATGTGATTTTAAAATATGGAAAATGAGATTTATTTTTATTAAATAATTTCACTATAATATTGTTTTCATTTAAGGTTGAATTAGGGAAGCCTTTATTTTGTTATTTCTTGTATTATTCTTATTAGAAATTCATCGTTCTAATTGTTATTTAGTGAAGGATATTCCATCTTTGTTTATTCTTATGTATCTTACATTAGAAAAGACTTGAATGTGAAATAAAGAGACTCATTATAGGAGGAAAACACAAGGATAGTGTGAAGACACCTGGTTTGGCATCTGCATTGTACTATTTACTAGCCAAGTGACCTTAGATAAATCAATTAACTTTTTTTAGCTTTAGATTCTTCGTCTTTAAAATTAGAATGGTAAAGACCCCTTGACAGAGTCATTGTGATACTTAAAAGAGATAATATTTTTTTAGGTGCTTTATGATCTAAAGCAGTGTGCAGCACAATATTTCTTAGTTATGACATGTTATTTTATTTATGTACTTGGTAAGATGTTTTCTAAAGACTTTGTTTTGAGACACAATCAAGTCACGTCACATTGCTTAAGGTCAAATTCCAAGTCTTCCTCTTGCTAGAGATGTGACCTAACCTCTCTTAGTCTCACTTTCCTTTTCCATAAAATGAGAAAGACAATAATATCTATCTTATAGGGTGGTTGTGAAGATAATATCAGTGAATACATGTAAAGTACTTCTTGTACCAGTGCCAAGTATGATATACTCAATAAATATTACATGTATCATCATCATCATCATCATTTTTACATGAAGAAAGAGAATGCTTTTCCTAAATTTCATATCACCATTTATTAAGTGGCTGCTTTGCTGTGAAGTACCAAGGCAATTAATTTAATTTTTCCTTAAATATACTGACATAGTTTTCTCTTTCAAATAGTAGATATTCCTTGTAAGCTGTATGCATACAAAAATTTGGTATGTTTAATTATGTTTTGAGTATAATAAAGAAATTCAGGAAATAACTCCTGAAACTAAATCCATTGAATAATAAATGACCCTTTGAAATGTGATCACTCACTAATTTATTTGTTCTTAAAATCAGTTTTCACAGTTTAAAAAAGAAATCCAGCTACATTTGTACTCATTAATAATTTGTGAGAATTTTATTTTTTATTTTTTTAATTTAATTTTTTTTTTTTGTAGAGACAGAGTCTCACTTTACCACCCTTGGTAGAGTGCCATGACGTCACAGGACTCACAGCAACCTCCAGTTCTTGGGCTTTCGTGATTCTCCTGCCTCAGCCTCCCGAGCAGCTGGGACTACAGGCACCCACCACAACACCTGGCTTTTTTTTGGTTGCAGTTCAGCCGAGGCTGGGTTTGAATCCGCCACCCTTGGTATCTATTTTATTTTTTTTATTATTATTTTTTTTAGAGACAGAGTCTCAGTTTATCGCTCTTGGTAGAGTGCCATGGCGTCACACAGCTCACAGCAACCTCCAACTCCTGGGCTTATGCAATTCTTTTGCTTCAGCCTCCTGAGTAGCTGGGACTATAGGAGCCCACCACAACGCCCGGCTATTTTTTGTTGCAGTTTGGTGGGGGCCGGGTTTGAACCTGCCACCCTCGGTTTACGCGGCCGGCACCCTACCCACTAAGCCACAGGCGCCGCCCTAATTAATCTATTTTAGAGGAATCAGCAAAATGGTCAAAACAGCAGCCTTGAGGAATTAGTTTAAACATGCTGGAGATCATTGATTTCATCACATAATTTCTTCAGGTAAATGCCTAATGTAAGGTAAAGTCTGACTAAAACCAAGAGTGGAGTTTTTAAAACACATGAATATCTAAAAGATTGTTTGATCTTTGTTGGATAATGATAAACTTAGAAAGATGTAGGGAAGTGTAATAGTTGAGGTTAACTTGTAATACTCAGGTTAAAAATTTGTGCTTTTTCTCTCTTCCGTCTAAGCCATGACTTATACAACTTGTAGTTCAGATATAATTGTTTTCACATTTTGTGTGTTAATACTTTGGTGAAGTACATGCATAAAAGTGAATCAAATGATTGATGATGGCTACATAATCCAATGCTCATTTCAAGCAGTCAAAATGTTGCAGTTTTTGGCTTAGCTACAACCAGAGTCTGAAGCTCATGGTTTCTGTGACAACCAAGGGTCAGGTGACCAGGATATGTCCTGCCAAGCTGTTCCCGTGGAATAAATAGGCTGTTTGTAAACAGGATGGCTAAGCATTCTCTCATAAGATTTCAAGTTCACAAAGTATGAGGCAGCTGGGTAAAGGGTCAAAGGTGAAAGGTAATAAGTCATTTTGGGCCTGTTCTTTGTGGAGCCTTTGGCTGCCTTTCAGACTAAGGTCTTAGAAACAGTTCACACAAAGGCCTTCTGCCAACAGACTGCTGAGAGTTGGCCCAGGCAGGATTCTATTGCAAAATCCTTTCCCTCTCTTTTTTTCTCTGTGTCTTGGTGTCTGAAACTTATAAAAATGCAAGGAATTTTGTAAAAATGAAGTATATACATGAACCAACCAAATAATTTCATGTTTTATATAAAATAAATTTAGAACAACTTTTCTTTTTAGGGACATAAGTTCAAAAATTGAATTTGTTATGATAAATTCTTACAGAATTGATTGCAAAGTACATTTTAGAAGAAGAGGAGGTATATTAAAATAATGAAGATTAAAAATATTTTCAGAAAGAGCTTGAGTTAATTACAGCTTTTTAAAGAGGCAGTATGTCTCTGCTCCATCTAAGCTACTGGAGGCCGTCTCTAAACAGTCTAGTCAGGTATGATATTGAGTGTTAGGATTTGCTGTATCTTATTATGAAGAAAAAAGGTATATTTAGGCTTCCTCAAAATTTCTGTCTGTCTTTAGGTTTATTGATATTGTTATTCTTGCTTAAAGTAGGAATTAATTCTAAGAGTAGAAAAAAAAACAGAGAGAATGTTAAATTCACCTCCTTCCTCAGTGGTGTGGCTATTACATTTGTCTGATTCACTGGTCTGGGTGCTACCACAGAACTGCAGTTTCCATCTTGGTCGATTTTGGTGTATTGTCACCCATGGATTTGTAAGGCTTTGTTAATAAAGGTGTGGGACACAAGAAATTCTGAAGTAGAAAAAGGTAAGTTGAGGGACAATGAAAAGACGGCAAAAGAAGGATTCCCAAACACAAAGGAAAAGTCACTAGCCACTTTAAATGGACTATTACCTTGGGATGGCAGCAGTTGCAAAAATATCATCCAGACCAATGGCAAAGTAAAATGTTTCATTAGAAAATTCAGTTTACTTCTGCGTGGAAAGCGAGCATGTGGTTTGGGTCCTAACTGGTAACACTTGGCTTATTTTTTCTGTATTACTGAGAGGCGTGGACAGGGTGGGACTTTCCACTGTGTTTCATAGTCTTATTTCTTAATTCCTTATACAACAATCAAAGAAAACCATTTCGTCTTTTAAACAGAAATTTTTGAGAATATCTTAATTCATAGGTGGTCTTGTCTTTAGTTTCTCCAGCAAATCCTAAAAACAAACAAACAAACAAACAAACAAACAAATTTCCTTGAAGTTTGGGCAGTTATTTGCATTATTTTCTTCCCTTGAATTTCTTGGTATCATGAATGCTGCTGCAGTATGAAGTATTATGTGTGTATATATATATATATATATATAAATGTGTGTATATATGTATATAATATTGGTAAACAGGTTTCTCTTCTATGCCTGTTTTTTACTAAACAGAATGACAAGCTATTTTTCCATTATTTAGTAATTTTCAATCAGACCTTGTTGGAAAAATTAGAAAATGGCAACTTTTAAAATAATATATGAAAAAATCTTTGGGCAGATCATTTTTAAATTTTTTTATTTTTTAGACAGATTCTTTCTGTGTCGCCGTTCGTAGAGTGCCATGGTGTCACAGCTCACAGCAACCTCAAACTCTTGGGCTTAAGCTATTCTCTTGTCTCAGCCTCCCAAGTAGCTGGGACTACAGGTGCCTGCCACAATGCCCAGCAATTTTTGTTGTTGTTGTTGTTGTTGTAGCTGTCGTTGTTGTTGGCAGGCCCAGGCTGGGCTCGAACCCTCCAGCCCCAGTGTATGTCGCCGGTGCTCCAACTGCTGAGCTGCAGGTGCCAAATAGCTTTGGGGGAATCTTTACTTTTTTTTCCCCAGGCAAAAGCTGTCAAAGAAAAACTTGAAAAATACTCCATTTTAAAAAAAAAATTAAACTTAAGAAACATAACCTTGGACAAGTCACTGAGCCTCTCTGTTTTCTTATGTATTGAATGAAGGATAGAACTTATCTTTCAGCTTTCTGCCAGCTCCAAACTATCACATGTCTGACCAAATACTGCTTCTAGGACTGAAGAATTCTCTGCCTTCCTGTCAAATCCGGCATTTCTGTCATTCCTCGTAGTGAATGAAATGTTAGAAAGTAAATCAGGGCTTGAGGTATGAACTATGCCCCGCGTGCATTTTTAGAGAGGCAGTGGGCGCTGTATCCCCTCGTTCCCGGTTTCTCTTTCCCTCGCTCACTCCTAGTGGGGTTGTTGCTTCTCTTGCTGCTGCTGAGAGGCATCCACTAGGGTGCTGAGGCCGGCAAGCGGGGCCTGTCCAGGGCGCAGAGCTGAGCAGCCAGATGATCTTTGGTGGAAACAGAGATTCCTATTGCAGGCACAGAAATCTGTGCTTACAAACCCTGACTAGACATATAGTTTAAAAACCTTCAAATTATAGGCGAGAGGCAGGCTCTTTAATTTAAATTGGAAGTACAGATACTAGAATCTGAGTTTGTCAGTTATGACCACTGTTAACTTATTTTTGGACAAGTCATTTAACATAGTTTTTAATTTGTAAAATTGGATATAGCATTGATGTATGGGTACAGTGAATCAATTTATGTGAAAGAACATTGTCATTATAAAGCTTATCACACAGATTACCTAGTGTTTTTGCCAAGTGTAAAAAGCTGGTACAAATAGTCAAAGAACAATGTTTCCCTTTTTTCTATACATACCAATTTATCATTTATATTAACAACTATGTAAGTATAGGCTAGGTTAGAATTTGGTCTAATATTGGGTTTTATAGCCTAATATCTAGCCATGATATCTAGGCTCTCACGTTGGTTTTAAATTGGACGCTGGGCAATCTGGGTCCAGAACATCTCTATGATACCAGTTCCTGTTATTGAAAATGAGGCACCACATGATTACATAATTCACTGACAATCACTTTGCTTTGACTCACCAGAAAAAGAGAATAGGAATTGTAGGTATTTCCAAGTGAATTAACTATTCAGGAGGCAGGGGGAGATTTTTAGTGTCTTTAGTCCAATCTCTGCTTTAATTAAGATAATTGCCAAGTGTTTCACTTTTTCTCTATCTGAGTGTTACTAAGACTATATGTGAAACTTCTTGACTCCTGCATCTTTCTTCTCTCATATGCTCCATTTCAGTGTCGGTACAATTACCAGCAATTTGGGTGAGAGCCATACCTTTCAGATATTTAAGGAAACTTTATTGCCTTCTTATTTCTCTAGCAATAATAATAGCAGCTTTATCAGTTGTCATTTACATTATGTGAGAAATAAATAATCTTTAGCATCACTAATTACGTTTAAGGCAACTACACGTGTATTCTTCTCTCTCTATGTACATATGTGTATTTGTTCATTTCTTCATTACTCACATTCTATTTTGAAGTGTAGGGAACAAGATACATGAATTGCCCATCATGCTGTTCATTTTTATTACTGTTTTTAAAATAAGAAAGAATTAGTTATATCCTCACTCTTTAAATTCATAACAACATGTAATATTGCAAATTTTTACTATTGACTTATTCCTCTCAAAGGATGTTTAGAGAACACAGAATGTAAAACATAAGTTTTATCATCTCATGTATTTATTGATGAAGTATTGTGACATTTCCAAATGCTTGATTTTATAATTTCATTCATATTTTGGTCAAAGAAATATAAAAATCACAGCTTTTTTTTTTTTTTTACTTGAAATGCATAGAGGTTTTATCTTTTTTTTTTTGTAGAGACAGAGTCTCACTGTACTGCACTTGGGTAGAGTGCCATGGCGTCACACGGCTCACAGCAACCTCTAACTCTTGGGCTTACGCGATTCTCTTGCCTCAGCCTCCCGAGCAGCTGGGACTACAGGCGCCCACCACAATGCCCAGCTATTTTTTTTTTTTTGTTGCAGTTTGGCCGGGGCTGGGTTTGAACCCGCCACCCCCAGCATATGGGACCGGCGCCCTACTCACTGAGCCACAGGCACCGCCATAGAGGTTTCATCTTACATTGCTACTAAAGAGGAGTACTAGCCGGGTGTTGTGGTGGACGCCTGTAGTCCCAGCTACTAGGGAGGCTGAGCCAAGAGAATCACTTAAGCCCAAGAGTTGGAAGTTGCTGTGAGCTGTGACATCACAGCACTCCACCCAGGGTGACACAGTGAGACTCTGTCTCAAAAAAAAAAAAAAAAAAAAGAAAGAAAGAAAAAGGAGGAGTACTGTGTCACTTTGGTGTTAACTGTGGCCGGTCATCTACCTTTTGGTCATTTAAACAATTTCCTTTGCTTTTGATGGAAGATGAGGATTTATTTGGATTCATTGGTGTCTTCATCACATCTGGTACGAATCTACTTAAGAACAAGCTATGTTCCTCTTGAAAATTTTCTTAGAGATTATAGGTTGAGAATCTGGTCTTAAATACTTTCTAATTCAGATCAAGGCATTCTTCAGTCACTAGAGCCCATGTGTTTCTTCTTGCTGAATGAAAAAGAACATAAAATAAAATTGATGTGAAAAAAATGTTTGTTTGATCTTTATTAAAATTGCAATGATTAGTCTACTTTTAAAGGAACTTTACTTTGAATAATTGATCATTGTCAATATATGAAAATGAAACTATGGATTTGATAGGTTTTTCAAGTGGATTTGGTGTTCTTACCTCAAAAAGAGTACACTATATACGTGTTCATTAAAAAAGTGGAGAGTAAGTAAAACAAGTCTCTTTGTAACCTAAAATATGGAAAAATAAATAACTAAGCTTGACTACTGAAAACTAAAATTTTTAACCTGAGCAAGAATAAGACCTCGCTCAAAGGAGTGGGGCGTTGGCCCCATATATCGGAGGTGGCGGGTTTTAACCGGGCCCTGGCCAAAAACTGCAAAAAAACAAACAAACAAAAAAAAAGACCCTGTCTTTACAAGAAAAGAAAAAAAATTAGCCAAGCTTGGTGGTATGCACTTGTAGTTCCAGCTACTTGGGAGGCTGAGGCAGGATGATGACTTGAGCCCAGGAGTCTGAGGTTGCTGTGAGGTATGGTGATGCCACTGCACTCTATCTCAAAAAAAATAAAAAAGACAAAAAATTTAAGCAACCTTTAGTTTTCAGCATGTGGAAATTACTATAATATATATAGGGAATTCATTTTTTTAATAGGTAGATCACATTTTTCTGTTTGAGTTACATGATTTATGTAGAGTTTAACATGATCTACATGTTACTATAAATAATAGTGAATGTGAATTTGTTTCTTTAAAGCCTATGATTCTTAACATTGAGACCTTAGATACGGTAATGTTCAATTTGTCTTTCCATAAATAGAAAGGATTTTTTAAAACCTCTGCTAGGAGAAATGTCAGTTTGTACTGAGTCATCATAGATGAGTAATATTCTAGAAACTCTTTCTCTTAGTTTAGACTTCTTAAATGTTATTTTGTCTAATTTTTCAAACACAGTATATTGTATTTTAAGTGCTATGTTGAATAAAATATGTAGTAGCAGTTGTTGCAAAATCCTTTTCTATAAAATATCACACATTTCGTGGAATCAAGTTGGATATTTTCCTTTTTGTTAAACATTAAGGATTACTGGGCAGTAGCAACAGACATGGGCCTTCTAACATGAGTGTCTAAATAGAAATAATGGTTCTACAGATCCTTTGGAAATTCCCCTTGGGAATTTAATACACATTTATGTATACTTTCATTGACAATTAAGTTATTACCAAAATATACAGCATAGAAATAGAAATTAAGTGTCCTCTCCACATCATGCAGTGTAGGCATTTTTTTGACTAGATATTTCCACACATGTATAAATATTAGTGTGGATATATATCTTTATGTTTTCTGTTTTAGTGATTTACACAGTAGAGTCACATCATACGTTTGCTTTACTTAAATACATATAGACAATGTATAAGGATTTGGCCAGAAAGAAAGAGAAGTTAAAATATTCTACTCAAAGAAAGTGTGCCCTGGGATGAATGTGGGCAGAATCCTGCTGCTTCTGTCGGTCACAGTTCCTTCACGTGTGCAGAGCTGAGCATGTTTCTCGAGTTTTAAATATACGTATTCTTTTTACACACAATATGAAACATATAAGCCAACTAATTCGTCTGGTACTCAGCCAACTTCAAAAGACAACTGGCTATAAGAGAACGTATGCTGACCTTCTGCATGCCATTGTTTGAAGGATTTTGATCATATGCAAATTATCCTTATGTGCTGACTTTAGATCTTAATCTCTGAGGATCTAACTGTAGTGATTTTTTTTTTTTGCTTAATTAATTAAAAAAAATTGATAGTCTGGTAGACTATGTTGATCTATTTTATCTCTAGTTAATTTATTTCAATAGATTTAGATGTGTTTTTTGGTTAGATGGATGAACTGTATAGCAGTGAATAGTGGTGAAGTCTGGGCCTTTGGCATACCTGTCATTGAATAGTGTACGTTGTACTCATTAGGTAAGTTTTCATCCCTCCCCCACCTCTCACACTTCTCCATTTTGTGTCTCCATTGTTCATTTTACCACTCTGTATGATTTGGCATGACCTAGCTTAGGTCCTATTTATAAGTGAGAATGTACGGTATTTGGTTTTCTGTTCCTCAGTTATTTCACTTGGGATAATGGCCTCCAGTTCCATCCAAGTTGCTACAAAGGACATCCATTCTTTCTTTTTTATGACTGAGTAGTACTCCATGGTATATGCAGTAGAATCTCCATAGGCAGCCCCTCCCTACACTGACCACCTCCTTAAGATGACCTAATTTTCACAGACTGGAAATGCATAACATGTATCAGTATAGTAGGCCTCGTTCCTTATGTTGACCACCTCCATATGTTGAACTGTTTGTTATAGTCCCTTTGGTGGTCAACTTCTAGAGGTTCTACCGCATATAGGAGGCCTGACAAGTTTGCGAACTTGCCACTATGCTCTTACACTGGTGGTACTGTACAAACAGCTTGGTAAGTTTTCATAACCTTGGTATATATATATCAGGGTCTCACAGTTGTTGACGCATGGTAGTGTCTTGCTGAGTGGAGTTTGTTATTGTTGCATGTTTTGTGTGCTGCCACAAGAATGTTGGCACTTGAATTAGACCAATGAACAAATATTAAATTTCTTGTTAAACATGGCAAGAATTGGAAGTAAAATTAGGGACAAGTTAGTCCAATTTATAGGGACAATGTCAGGAAGAAAACAGCAGTGTACAAATGGATTAACTGTTTTTTCTGATGGGAGAGAAAGCATCACTGATGAAGAAAGGGCAGCTAGTAATGAGTAGAACTGATGAAAACATTGTGAAAATTTGTTGATTTATGCATCAGAATCATTGGCTGACTATGAAAAGGATAGCAGACCAAGTAAACATTGATAGAGAAACAGGAAAATCTTAACTGAAAAATCTTGGCATGAGAAAGGTGTGGTTTTTGCATCACAACAATGCACCAGGTCACACAGCACTCTCTGAGAGGGAGTTTTTAGTCAGTCAACAAATAATTGTATTGGACTCCCTTCTGTACTCATTTGATTTGGCTCTGAATGACTTTTTTCTTTATCCAAGATAAAGGAAATATTGAAAGGAAGACATTTTGATCACATTCAGGACATCAAGAGTACATATATAGCTTCCCAAGAGGAGTACTTCTAAGGTGACCATACTGATACTCAGCAATTAGGTATGTAGCACTTTTCCTAAGATGACTTCGTGAACTTAATTGTCTGACCTTGTATATACCAAATTTTCTTTGTATGTTTCTCAGTATGCGCATTTAGGTTGGTTCCTTATCTTTGCCATTGTGAATTGTGTTGCAATAAACATACAAGTGCAGGTATTTTTTTTTGATATAATGACTTATTTTCCTTTGAGTTGATGGGATTGCTGGGTAAAATGGTAGGTCTACTTTTAGTTCTTTGAGGAATTTCCATACTCTTTTCCATAATCTACATTCCCACCAACAATGTATAAGTGTTCTCTTTTCACCACATTTCTGTCAACATCTATTGTTTTTTGACTTTTTATTATAATAGTGGCCATTCTGACTGGGGTAAGATAGTATCTCATTGTGTTTTTTTTTTTTTTTTTTTTGGTCATTGTTGTTTTAATTTACATTTCCTTGATGGTTAGTGATGTTGGACATTTTTTTTTTTTTTGGCTATTTGTATATCATTTTAAGTCTACTTTAATAAATTTCTGTGCCAGCCAGTACATGATGACAATGCATATCTTAGAGAGCTTAAAGAAACACAATACTGTGGGCAAAATTATCAGTTTCTTTACTGTTATCACTCTACATTTATGTGTGCGGATTCAGGTTTTGTTTTTATATACTGCCCCAAATACTTCCAAAATGCATAAATGTGTATGATAATTTAATCTTGCCTATCATATAATTGATACTCACTAAATAGGTGAGGATTAAGTGACCAACTATGTCACATGGCTATAAATTGGCCCATTTTAAAGATAAAGATGTACAGGTGAAGACAAAAATCTGAGTTCATAGCCCATTTTTTGAAAGTATATGATCTTTAGAAAATTCCTTAGTCACTTTGAGTCTCTGCTTTCTTACCTGTAACATGGGGATCCTATCCCCCCAAAGGGTTATCAGAAGGATTGAATGAAATCATCGATACAAAAATGCTTTGGAACTATAACAGTCCACACAAATGTAAAGCCAAGATTACATTATTGCAATCCACTATCAATTGTAAGACCATAGGGTTAATAATATTGGAAAAGAATAGTTCAGTGTTCTTTCTACTGTTTCTACACAGCCTTGGGTCTAGAAACAGTAGGTCTACTTACCACGAGGTCTGTATCACATTACTAATGTTTATCAGAAAGGACATTTGGAAAAACAGTTGTTCTCATGAGCCCAAATGTCAAAGGCCATTTTAGGTCTATAATAAATTGTATAAGTTCTTTGAATAGTAATTTAAAAAATCCTAGCTAAACTGGGTTTGGATAAGCCCCTGTAGTCGCAAGCTGAGGAGAGTGGATTGCTTAAGCCCAGAGTTCCAGGCCAGAGTGGGCAACATAGCATGGCCCTTTCTCTCTTACAAAAACCTTCCAGATAATGAACGCTTATTTTTTTTCCTTCTGGTTGAAATTTATTCAAGTTTGTAAACTATCAAAAACAATACCATATAGGTCTCATTCTTCCTACCTTTCCCCAGAATATAGGATAAAAGTTTTGGTGGCAAATTTGTTTATATCACTTAACCTCTTCTGAAAAGAAGAATATAAATAAATTTGGTTAGTTATACCACTTAAGTTTTATGGCATGAATGTATGACTGAAAATAAATTACCTGATTATTATTGCCCAGTAACGTTCTAAATCTGTAAGAAAAATACCTATTTCATCCTTTTCATATTTGCTTCTCTTTCTGATGAAATTCTTGAGAATATTTTGCAATTATATAGTTGATTTTTTTGTCTTACTTATCTAATACAAAGTATGTTGAAATAATGGGCTTATACTTTGAAACCTACAACAAACAATAAGCTGACAAAAGTGAAACTATCACAGGAAGAAATGTGAAAATGGAAGTATGTAATCAGAAAACTTTTAAAAAGTTTTGATTAGATTTGTAGAGGACTACGAGGAGATAGCACCAATGTGTTTCTTACTTGGTGGCAATTTTCCTTCAGGAAAAGTCTTATCAGTTGGAGAGAGTTGTTCTTTTCCTTGAACTGAGCTCTGATTTCTCTGAAGTCAGATTCTATATTCCCAAGACTCTACTCCACAGACTCAGCACCAACACACATCAGAAGTTGGGGAGTGCTTTTGACTCAGGAGCAAGTAATTAGGCAATTACTTATCCCATTAAGAACACTGACCATGATTTCAGAAAACTTTAAAGTATAGGGAGAAGAAGAAATATGACAGAGTAAATATAGTTTATGAAACATATATACTAAGAAGAATATGTTCCAGCTCCATCCATGTAAACATGAAAGAGGTAAAGTCTCCATCTTTCTTTAGGGCTGCATAATATTCCATGGTGTACATGTACCACAATTTATTAATCCATTCATGGATCTTCTTAGTAAAGTATCTCAAGAATGGAAGAAAAAGAATCCAATGTACTCAGCCCTACTATGAAACTAATTTATGGCTTTCATAGGAAAGCTATAACCCAGTTATAACCTAAGAATATGGGGTAGGGGCAGAGGGAGGGGAGGGAGGGGGGAAGATGGGCAGAGGGAGGGTGATTGGTGGGATTACACCTGCGGTGCATCTTAAAAGGGTGCATGTGAAACTTAATAAATGTAGATTATAATTGTCTTAACACAATAACAAAGAAAATGCCAGGAAGGCTATGTTAACCAGTGTGATGAAAATGTGTCAAACTGTTTATAAAACCAGTGTATGGTGCCCCATGATCGCATTAATGTACACAGCTATGATTTAATAATAATAAAAAGAAACATATATATAAAACAGTAATATGAATTAATTGAAAATATAGCAATCCATCAGTGAAAGGTTCAGGAAAATATTCGAAATATATTATTCCATAAACAAACTATGTAATGGTTTGTATTTTTTTTCTTTTCTATTTTTTTTTTTTTTAATGTTGGGGATTCATTGAGGGTACAATAAGCCAGGTTACACTGATTGCAATTGTTAGGTAAAGTCCCTCTTGCAATCATGTCTTGCCCCCATAAAGTGTGACACACACCAAGGCCCCGCCCACCTCCCTCCTTCCCTCTTTCTGTTCCCCCCCCAATAACCATAATTGTCATTAATTGTCCTCATATCAAAATTGAGTACATAGGATTCATGCTTCTCCATTCTTGTGATGCTTTACTAAGAATAATGTCTTCCACGTCCATCCAGGTTAATACGAAGGATGTAAAGTCTCCATTTTTTTTAATGGCTGAATAGTATTCCATGGTATACATATACCACAGCTTGTTAATCCATTCCTGGGTTGGTGGGCATTTAGGCTGTTTCCACATTTTGGCGATTGTAAATTGAGCTGCAATAAACAGTCTAGTACAAGTGTCCTTATGATAAAAGGATTTCTTTCCTTCTGGGTAGATGCCCAGTAATGGGATTGCAGGATCAAATGGAAGGTCTAGCTTGAGTGCTTTGAGGTTTCTCCATACTTCCTTCCAGAAAAGTTGTACTAGTTTGCAGTCCCACCAGCAGTGTAAAAGTGTTCCCTTCTCTCCACATCCACGCCAGCATCTGCAGTTTTGAGATTTTGTGATGTGGGCCATTCTCGCTGGGGTTAGATGATATCTCAGGGTTGTTTTGATTTGCATTTCTCTAATATATAGAGATGATGAACATGTTTTCATGTGTTTGTTAGCCATTCGTCTGTCATCTTTAGAGAAAGTTCTATTCATGTCTCTTGCCCATTGATATATGGGATTGTTGGCTTTTTTCATGTGGATTAATTTGAGTTCTCTATAGATCCTAGTTATCAAGCTTTTGTCTGATTCAAAATATGCAAATATCCTTTCCCATTGTGTAGATTGTCTCTTTGCTTTGGTTATTGTCTCCTTAGCTGTACAGAAGCTTTTCAGTTTAATGAAGTCCCATTTGTTTATTTTTGTTGTTGTTGCAATTGCCATGGCAGTCTTCTTCATGAAGTCTTTCCCCAGGCCAATATCTTCCAGTGTTTTTCCTATGCTTTCTTGGAGGATTTTTATTGTTTCATGCCTTAAGTTTAAGTCCTTTATCCATCTTGAATCAATTTTTGTGAGTGGGGAAAGGTGTGGGTCCAGTTTCAGTCTTTTACATGTAGACATCCAGTTCTCCCAACACCATTTATTGAATAGGGAGTCTTTCCCCCAAGGTAAGTTCTTGTTTGGTTTATCAAAGATTATGTGGTTGTAAGATGTTAGTTTCATTTCTTGGTTTCCTATTTGATTCCAAGTGTCTATGTCTCTGTTTTTGTGCCAGTACCATGCTGTCTTGACCACTATGGCTTTGTAGCACAGACTAAAATCTGGTATGCTGATGCCCCCAGCTTTATTTTTATTACTAAGAAGTGCCTTAGCTATACGGGGTTTTTTCTGGTTCCATACAAAACGCAGAATCATTTTTTCCAAATCTTGAAAGTACGATGTTGGTATTTTGATAGGAATGGCATTGAATAGGTAAATTGCTTTGGGAAGTATAGACATTTTAACAATGTTGATTCATCCCGTCCATGAGCATGGTATGTTCTTCCATTTGTTAATATCCTCTGCTATTTCCTTTCTGAGGATTTCATAGTTTTCTTTATAGAGGTCCTTCACCTCCTTCATTAGGTATATTCCTAGGTATTTCATTTTCTTTGAGACTATGGTGAAGGGAGTTGTGTCCTTAATTAGCTTCTCATCTTGACTGTTATTGGTGTATACAAAGGCTACTGACTTGTGGACATTGATTTTATATCCTGAAACATTACTGTATTTTTTGATGACTTCTAGGAGTCTTGTGGTTGAGTCTTTTGGGTTCTCTAAGTATAAGATCATGTCGTCAGCAAAGAGGGAGAGTTTGACCTCCTCTGCTCCCATTTGGATTCCCTTTATTTCCTTGTCTTGCCTAATTGTATTGGCTAGAACTTCCAGCACTATGTTGAATAGTAAAGGTGACAGAGGGCAACCTTGTCTGGTTCCAGTTCTAAGAGGAAAAGCTTTCAGTTTTACTCCGTTCAGTAAAATATTGGCTGTGGGTTTGTCATAGATAGCTTCAATCAGTTTCAGAAATGTGCCACCTATGCCTATACTCTTCAGTGTTCTAATTAGAAAAGGATGCTGGATTTTATCAAATGCTTTTTCTGCATCTATTGAGAGGATCATGTGATCTTTATTTTTGCCTCTGTTAATATGGTGGATAACGTTTATAGACTTGCGTATGTTAAACCAGCCTTGCATCCCTGGCATGAAGCCTACTTGATCATGATGAATGACTTTTTTGATGATAAGCTGTAATCTATTGGCTAGGATTTTGTTGAGAATTTTTGCATCTATATTCATGAGTGAGATTGGTCTGAAATTCTCCTTTTTGTTTGGGTCTTTTCCTGGTTTTGGTATCAGGGTGATGTTTGCTTCATAGAATGTGTTGGGAAAGATTCCTTCTTCCTCAATTTTTTGGAATAATTTCTGCAGTACAGGAATAAGCTCTTCCTTGAATGTTTTATAGAATTCTGGAGTGAAGCCATCTGGACCAGGGCATTTTTTGGTTGGAAGCTTTTTTATTGTTTCTTTGATCTCAGTGCTTGAAATTGGTCTGTTCAGGAGCTCTATTTCTTCCTGGCTGAGTCTAGGGAGAGGGTGTGATTCCAAATAGTGATCCATTTCCTTCACATTGTCAAATTTCTGGGCATAGAGTTTCTGGTAGTATTCAGAGATGATTTGTTGTATCTCTGTGGGATCAGTTGTTATTTCCCCTTTATCATTTCTGATTGAGGTTACTAGAGATTTTACTTTTCTATTCCTCGTTAGTCTGGCCAATGGTTTATCTATTTTATTTATTTTTTCAAAAAACCAACTCCTTGTTTCATTAATTTTCTGAATGATTCTTTTGTTTTCAATTTCATTGATCTCTGATTTGATTTTGGATATTTCTTTTCTTCTATAGGTTTAGGCTTAGATTGTTCTTCTTTCTCCAATTCCATAAGATCTCTTGTGAGATTGTTGATGCGCTCTCTTTCTGTTTTTCGAATGTAGGCATCTAAAGCGATGAATTTTCCTCTCGAAACAGCTTTTGCAGTATCCCACAGGTTTTGGTAGCTTGTGTCTTCATTGTTGTTATGCTCAAGGAAGTTAATGATTTCCTGTTTTATTTCTTCCTTCACCCATCTGTTATTCAACAGAAGATTGTTTAGTTTCCATGCCTTTGGGTGGGGTCGAGCATTTTTGTTAGAGTTGAGTTCCACCTTTAGTGCCTTATGGTCTGAGAAGATACAAGGTAAAATTTCAATTCTTTTGATTCTGTTGATATTTGTTTTGTGTCCCAGAATATGATCAATTTTGGAGAATGTTCCATGCGGTGATGAGAAGAATGTATATTCTTTATCTTTGGGATGCAGTGTTCTATATGCGTCTATCAAGCACAGTTGTTCTAGGGTCTCATTTAAGTCTCTTATATCCTTGTTTAATTTCTGTTTAGGGGATCTGTCCGGCACTGTAAGAGGAGTGTTAAGGTCCCCTGTTATTATGGTATTATCAGATATCATATTGCTCAGACTGAGTAAGGTCTGTTTCAAGAATCTGGGAGCATTTAAATTGGGTGCATAGATATTTAGAATTGAAATGTCTTCTTGTTGTATTTTTCCCCTGACCAATATAAAGTGACCATCTTTGTCCTTTTTGACTTTAGTTGCTTTAAATCCACATGTATCTGAAAATAAGATTGCAACTCCTCTTTTCTTCTGAATTCCATTTGCCTGAAAAATTGTCTTCCAACCCTTGACTTGGAGCTTTAATTTGTGTTTTGAAGCCAGTGTTTCTTGCAGACAGCAAATGGATGGCTTGTGTTTTTTAATCCAGTCAACCAATCTATGTCTCTTCAGTGGGGAATTCAAGCCATTAACATTTATTGAGATAATTGATAAGTGTGGTAGTATTCTATTCATCTTATTTTGTGAGAGTCCATTGCTAAGTTTTATCTTTTGCATCAGTGTAGAGGTTAGGTTCTGTCCTTTAATTTCTGCGTTCTTACTTTGCTGCTTATCCATTGTGGTGGTCAGTGTGCAGAACAGGTTGAAGTATTTTCTGTAGAGCTGGTCTTGTTGTGGCAAATTTCCTCAATGTTTGTATGTCCGTAAATGATTTGATTTTTCCGTCCATTTTTAAGCTTAGCTTAGCAGGGTACAGAATTCTGGGCTGGAAATTTTTCTGTTTAGGTAGATTAAAGGTAGATGACCATTGTCTTCTTGCTTGGAAAGTTTCATTAGAGAAGTCTGCAGTCACTCTGATGGATTGCCCCTGTAGTTCAACTGGCGCTTACTCCTGGCAGCTTGCAGAATGTTTTCTTTTGTCTTGACTTTGGACAGGTTCATCACAATGTGTCTTGGAGAAGCTCGGTTAGAGTTGAGGCGACCTGGGGTCCAATATCCCTCTGAAAGCAGTGTGTCAGAATCTTTGGTGATATTTGGGAAATTTTCTTTTATAATATTCTCTAGTATGGCTTCCATTCCTCTGGGGCATTCTTCTTCCCCTTCTGGAATTCCTATAACTCGTATGTTGGAACGCTTCATAAAGTCCCATAATTCTGACAGTGAACGTTCTGCTTTCTCTCTCTTCTTTTCTGCCTCTTTCACTATCTGAGTTATCTCAAGAACTTTGTCTTCTAGCTCTGAAATTCTTTCTTCTGCATGGTCTCACCTGTTGCTGATTCTTTCCATTGCATCTTTAAGTTCCATAATTGACTGTTTCAGTTTCTTCAGCTCTGCTATATCCTTTTTATATTCTTCATATCGTTCATCTCTTATTTGGATCTCTGTTTTTGGATTTCCTTTTGGTTATTTTCCACTTTATTAGCAGTTTCCTTCATTGTTTCCATCATTTCTTTCATTGTTTTCAACATGTGTATTCTAAATTCCCTTTCTGTCATTCCTAACATTTCTTTATAGGTGGAATCCTCTGCAGTCGCTACCTCATGGTCCCTTGGTGGGGTTGTTCTGGACTGGTTCTTCATGTTGCCTGGAGTTTTCTGCTGATTCTTCCTCAGGAGTGCTTTCTTTTATCTGTTTCCTTGCCCTAATTTTCCTTTCACTTCCTCTTGCTCTTTAAGTTATTTTGCCTGTGGACTAAGGGTTATAGGACCAGAAGGGTGAGAAGGATGAAGAGCAAAAAAGGGATGAAAGAAAGGAGGACTGAATGATAAAAAAAAGAAAATTAGAGAAAGGAGAGGGGGTGCGTAAAAGGAATATTGACAAAAAGAAGAGAGGCACAGAAAGAGGGAGACAGAGCAATACAGGTGTATAGTAGGGTACTTTGACACAACCTTAAAAACACCCCACCTTCTGAGGGTGTCCAGTTGGGTGGTTCCCTTGAGGTCAGCAGCTCTTTGCTAACCTGATCAGACACATTACCCCACCTCCACCAAGTAGAGAGGAAAGACAAAAATGCTATAAATCAAACCAAAACAAGCAAACAGAAAACTTTACAGGATAAAATTGGGTGAAAAACCAAATAACAGCGGTAGAAACACTAGCAAAAATGAAGTTCTAGTTATTGAAAAAGGCAGCAATGGGAAATTATAATTAAACTAGAAAAATTGAGAAAGAAAAAGGATCTGTATGGAAAAGGTTGAAATTAAAAAACAAAACAACATCAACAACATCAAAATAAACAAAAAAAAACCCAAACCAAAAAAAAAAAAAAATAACACAACCAAAAACAAAGCAATATGTATATGTTATTGAATATTGTCTGGGCAACACGTGGTCTTCTGGGGTATGAGATGTTAATCACAGTTCTGATACGACTGGAGGCTGCTGATTTCTCAAACCCCAGTAGGTAGACACCCTAAATCTCTCTTCAGCCCACTTAAAAGGCACTTTGAACTTGTAAACTTGCTAAGCAGAAGCTTTCCCAGGAAAGTGCTTGTCACTGGAATCACTGCTGAAGTGGCTATCCACTTACCCAGTGTGCCAAAACTGGTCTCACTCTGCCCCTGAGGGTTAGGGCTGCAAGGCGGCTCAGACCCCACCCTTAGGCTACTTGGTCGCTGGGTTACCAGCTCCCACCCAATTCTAGCTTTGCCACCCTGAGGGTGGAGCTTGCCGGGACAGATCACTCACAGTGGCTCCCTGTGACCCACAGCCAAACACTATTAGCTCCGTCTGGCTGAGCGGCTCAGACTGGGGCCCTAGACAACAGCCAAATTTCTCCACACTTTCACTCAGGCTCTCCCCAAGGCAGTTCAACTGAGTGCCAAGTCCAAAGACACCAAAAAAGTTCACAGATAAGGCCTTTCTGGTTTTGCAGTCTCGCTGCTACTGAACTTACAGTTGCGGGCGGGTTTAGACGGATTGAACACACGCGACTACTTGCCGTTTTTCCACTGTTTTAGTCCTCCTCTTGGGGTCCAGAAGTCTCTCGCTGACTTCCTGTATCCTCACAGGGGTGATGATAGGCAGATCCCTCCAGCCAGAGATTCCTGGAGTCCTATCTCCCCAGACTCACGGTGCCCAGATGCAAGGAAGCTGTTACTCGGTTGCCATCTTGCTCCGCCTCTCCCACCCAGGGTTCTTAAATGCCGGTGGTGGACAGTATTGTCAGTCCTGTAGCTCTAGGGCAAGGAAAGAATCTTGAAACCTTGGTTGCCTTCAGCTCTCATGGTCTTGCCATGTGTGGGTGAAGGAAAATCCAGGACTCTTGCTTGGAGGGTCTCAGCATTCTGTCGCCCCTGGAAGCTGAGCCAAAGCAGGGGCAACCTGCATAGGCCGGTTGAGTGGGGTGGGCAGGGGAGGGACCTGCATCTATGCACCCAGAGCCTAAGTGTCAACCGGCTACCGTCTTTTGGTCCATAGCACATTAGTGAAGCTCCTCAGACCCTTTTCCTCATCTAAATGAACACTGCTTCTCTCAAAGCCTGCTCCTGGGCCTGGTCCCGCAGTGTGGAGCCACAGCCTGGCGTGACCTCTCCTCTGCACAGTCCAGAGTGCACTGAAGGCCTCTTTTCTTTTATTTTTTTATTGTTGGGGATTCATTGAGGGTACAATAAGCCAGGTTACACTGATTGCATTTGTTAGGTAAAGTCCCTCTTGCAATCATGTCTTGCCCCCAAAAGGTGTGTCACACACCAAAGCCCCACCCCCCTCCGTCCCTCTCTCTGCTCTTCCTTTCTGCACCCCTCCCTCCTTCTTTCTCTCTCTGCTCTCCCCTTCCCCCACCCCCACCATGACCTTAATTGTCATTAATTATCCTCATATCAAAATTGAGTACATAGGATTCATGCTTCTCCATTCTTGTGATGCTTTACTAAGAATAATGTCTTCCACTTCCATCCAGGTTAATATGAAGGATGTAAAGTCTCCATTTTTTTTTTAATGGCTGAATAGAATTCCATGTTGTGCATATACCACAGGTTGTTAATCCATTCCTGGGTTGGTGGGCATTTAGGCTGTTTCCAAATTTTGGCGATTGTAAATTGAGCTGCAATAAACAGTCTAGTACAAGTGTCCTTATGATAAAAGGATTTTTTTCCTTCTGGGTAGATGCCCAGTAATGGGATTGCAGGATCAAATGGAAGGTCTAGCTTGAGTGCTTTGAGGTTTCTCCATACTTCCTTCCAGAAAAGTTGTACTAGTTTGCAGTCCCACCAGCAGAGTAAAAGTAAAAGTGTTTCCTTCTCTCCACATCCACGCCAGCATCTGCAGTTTTGAGATTTTGTGATGTGGGCCATTCTTGCTGGGGTTAGATGGTATCTCAGGGTTGTTTTGATTTGCATTTCTGTATTAGATAGGGATGATGAGCATTTTTTCATATGTTTGTTAGCCATTCGTCTGTCTTCTTTAGAGAAGGTTCTATTCATGTCTCTTGCCCATTGATATATGGGATTGTTGGCTTTTTTCATGTGGATTAATTTGATTTCTCTAAAGATCCTAGTTATCAAGCTTTTGTCTGATTAAAAATATGCAAATATCCTTTCCCATTGTGTAGATTGTCTATTTGCTTTGGTTGTTGTCTCCTTAGCTGTACAGAAGTGTAATGGTTTGTATTAATGGTATAATTGAGTGAATCTCTAGTCAGGGTTTTTTTCTGACTAGGTGCCGTTTTTAGTCAATCTGTTGTTGATTAGCACATTACACAGTGGAAGAAGAAATGTAAGAGGAGAAGTGGTATATTTCTTAGATGCACTTTGCATTGTCTCCACTCAATCACCAATTTATTGAGGCCCAATTTATATTTAGCAGACAGAGATTTCCTAATTGTAAAGGAAACAATCAATATTTGATGTTAATATCATTCATCAATTAGTGTATATTTATTTGATCACCTAAGCCGGACACTGTGCTAGATACTAAGGATAAAATATGAGTAAAAAGAAACTTGGTTCCTGTCCTTGCTTATAGTCTAGTGGAAGAGATAGATGTTAAATAATTTCACAATTAAGTTTAGAATTGAAACTCATAAATATTAAGAAGAGATACATGGTATATGTATACCATGGAATATTATGCAGCCTTAAAGAAAGATGGAGACTTTACCTCTTTCATGTTTACATGGATGGAGCTGGAACATATTCAAGAATGGAATATGTAAAGTATCTCAAGAATGGAAGAAAAAGTATCCAATGTACTCAGTCCTACTATGAAACTAATTTATGGCTTTCACATGAAAGCTATAAACCAGTTATAACCTAAGAATAGGGGGAAGGGGGAGAGGGAAGGGAGGGAGGGGGGGTGGATGGGTGGAGGGAGGGTGATTGGTGGGATTACACCTGTGGTGCATCTTACAAGGGTACACTGTGGATTCTGGTTATTAAACCTTTGTCGGAGACATAACCTGCAAATATCTTCTCTCATTCTGAGGGCTGTTTGCTTGCTTTACTTACTGTGTTCTTGGCTGTGCAGAAGCTTTTTAGTTTGATCAGGTCCCAGTAGTGTATTTTTGAAGTTGCTTCAATTGCCCGGGGGGTCCTCCTCATAAAATACTTGCCCAGACCGATTTCTTCAAGGGTTTTCCCTGCACTCACTTCTAGTATTTTTGTAGTTTTGTGTGTTAAGTTTAAATCCTTTATCCAGTGAGAGTCTATCTTAGTTAATGGTGAAAGGTGTGGGTCCAGTTTCAGTCTTCTACAGGTCTCCAGCCAGTTCACCCAGCACCATTTGTTAAATAGGGAATCTTTTCCCCACTGAATGTTTTTAATTGGCTTGTCAAAGATCAAATAATGGTAAGTAGCTGGATTCATCTCTTGGTTCTCTATTCTGTTCCAGACATCTACTTCTCTTTTTTTGTGCTAGTACCATGCTGTTTTGATCACTATCGATTTATAGTGTAGTCTGAGGTCTGGTAGCATGATTCCTCCTGCTTTGTTTTTATTTCTGAGTAATGTCTTGGCTATTCGAGGTTTTTTCTGATTCCATATAAAACGAAGTATTTTTTCAAGATCTTTAAAGTATGACGGGGGAGCTTTAATAGGGATTGCATTAAAATTGTATATTTCTTTGGGTAATATAGACATTTTCACAATGTTGATTCTTCCCAGCCATGAGCATGGTATGTTTTTCCATTTGTTAACATTTTCAGCTATTTCTTTTCTTAGAGCTTCATAGTTCTCTTTATAGAGATCTTTCATGTCCTCCATAGAGCTTTCTAAGTGAATTTCAGTTTTTAGTGGATGCCGGAGCTAAAAAGTCTTTGGTAGGTTGGAAGCTGGAGGAAGAAAAATGTATGAATTTGAGTTGTATGCTTCACACATAAGAATATTGCAACTTACGATCATTTGATCATTTTCCCTTTTTGTTTGGTTCTTTTCTTTTTTTTTTTTTTTTTTGAGACAAAGTCTCACGCTGTCCCCAGGGTAGAGTACTGTGGTGTCACAGCTCACCGCAACCTCAAACTCTTGGGCTTTAAGCAATTCTCTTGCCTAAGCCTCCCAAGTAGCTGGGACTACAGGCGCTGGAAACAAGGCCCAGCTATTTTTTTTGTTGTAGTTGTCATTGTTGTTTCGGTTTGGACCCGCCACCCTGGTGTATATGGCCGGTGCTCTAACCACTGAGCTACAGTCACCAAGCCAATATGTGCTATAGTCTTATATGAAGGCCAATGTAGTCTATTTGTTTACATTAGCATCACCACAGGTGTTTGTAATGCTTTGCGCATGACACAGTGCCCAGTGTTACCCTGACTACAGTGTCACCATGCAATAGGAAGCTTTCAGCTCCATTATAGTGCAGGGGTCCTCAAACTTTTTAAACAGGGGGCCAGTTCATTGTCCCTCAGACCGTTGGAGGGCCAAACTATAGTTTAAAAAAGAAAAAAACTATGAACAAATTCCTATGCACACTGCACATATCTTATTTTGAAGTAAAAAAACAAAACGGGAGCAAATACAATCACACTGCAGCATGTGGCCCGCGGGCCGTAGTTTGAGGACCCCTGAACTGTGGGACCACTATCACACATGGTCCATCACTGACCAAAACATTGTTATGTAGGCATGATTGTAAGGAAGAGATTTATGGGAAATGGCTGAGATCTAGAGACTTAGGAAGGCTGGTGGCGTAATTCCACTCTGAGGTTAAAGGACCAAGACCAGATGAGCTGCTGGTATAAATCCCAGTCCCAACTGCAGGAGACCAATGTCTCAGCTCAAATAGATGGCCAGGAAGCAAAAAGCAGCAAATTCCTCCTTTCTCTGCCTTTTGTTTCATTCAAGCCTTCAACCCTCAAGGAACTGATTGGTGAACCACACTGGGGACAAAGTTGTGCTTTGCTGAGTCACTAATTTCAAATGTTAATCTCATCCAGAAACACCCTCATGGACACACCCAGAAAAAGTATTTAATCTCAGCGCCATGTGGTCCACTCAGATTGACACGTAAAATTGAACCTCACATTGAGTTGTATGTATATTTTATGAAAGATGGTAGGGGTCAGGAACATTTCAATAACTCCGCCACAAAATAAATTAAAAATTAGGATATAATTAGAGTCATTTTCTACAATGTGTACCTTGATCCAAAATAATGTAACCCAGAGCCTCACCATTTAATAACAGTCATGCAAATCAGTCGGAACAGATCATAAACAAACTTCTCTCCTCTGATCTGTACATTTCTGCCACACACTGAGTGACAGAATTAAAAGTTTTGTGTATGAATAGCACGGAAAGACCCAGTTCTTTCACATTCTCTGACTACATGATGACTTGGGGAGAACATTGAATGAATTGAGATCTCTGGCTAATGTTATGCATGTAAATAGTTACATTTGCCTTTCTTATTTAAATCTTCAATATTTTCTTAAAATGACTCATGACTATATATAAATCTATGACTATACATAAATCTATGCATAAGTTTTAGATTTTTGTGAGTTAAAAACATTCATATGAGCAAAGATGAAACTTACATACCAAATCATTTTTTTTCCTCAGGATCTCCAAGAATATAGCTTGGAGATTTTATGTGTTGGTTATTAGACCCTTTAAAAGTCATATCAATAGAAAAGCTTCCTTCTTTGGAAAGCTGAGGTTCTTTGAGAGTCACAGATTTCCACGCATTTATTCTCTCCTCTATTTTTCTGTTTATTCTGTGGACAGCAAGAGGGTGAAGTCAGACAACAGTAATGTAATTTGGATTTCAGATGAGAGAATTTTGACACTGACAAAAAGGGATGAGTGTTTGAATAACTTATTAAGCATGCATTTGAAAGAAGAAATGGAGAGGGGATACCCAGGCACAGTGGAGTCTGAGAGAACAGAGGTCTTCTCAGGGAGGCCCTGAGCACACATCTGCAAGGTCCTCCCCACGGGGACTCAGCTCTTAGGAATGTGTAGAACTTTAATTTCCTGGGACCTGGAAACTAACGCTGGCTTTTGCTTCTGTAAAAGTTGGGGCACACCTTCTTCAGCTTGATTCGAACTGACCAATGAGAAGGGTACCTGTGGACAAAGAGCCCTTGACTGGAGATAAAAGGGCAAAGACAGAGCCAGTTAGGGAGTACGTCCGTTTTTGGACTTCAGCTGCCTGTGCCAGCTGAAATAAAGCCCTTCCTCCATTATCTTGGCGTTTGGGTGATTCTCTGTCTCCGCTGGGAGACATCTTCCTGCAACAAAATGAAATTTGATTAAAAGTTCCAAACTTATATTGACAGCTAACTCAGAGACTCTCTTATTTAGCCTGTATAAGTGAGGGAAGTTAGATAAATGGAACACAGAAAGTTCATACAAACTGATGCTGGAAAGTTAAAAACTGTCCTGACTTCTGGTTCAGTCCTTTTTCACTGTTTTTATTTAGTATATTTTAATAGTTCTAACTGAGATAAGCTCATGGTTATTTCCACTTGGTATATTTAGAACTGAAGTAAAATAACACATTTTTGACATATTTTTTGGACCTTTGAAAATCAATTATAAAAGTCACGCGAGTTAGGAATTCTATAAGCATATTGTGTCACATGTTTTGCTGTGCTGTCTGCTGTTTAGTGTTTTATGTATTCATCGAGACTGTACATAAGATAGTTGGTGCCTTGGGTTTAGCTTTTACAGGTATGATAAAGATTTAAATACGGTGTACTTTCAAAAAAGTGTTTAAAAATTTAAATTAGGAAATACTTCAAAAAAAACTAAAATGAAACATTCAAAATAGAAAATATAGAAAAAATAAATAGGAAAAATTTCAGACACACTGAAAAACAAGACTAACAAATTTTAACAATCTTAGTATTTTGATGTATTTGCTTTATAACTGTTTTTGCTGTTGTAAAGAAATAAAGGTTCACAGAGACTATTGAGTCCCATCACACTCTGTCCCGTATCACTTCTTCAGAGATAACCAGCCACTATCCTGAGGCTGGTATGTGTCCTCCCTCCATGTTTTTATATTTATATGGATGTATGTAAATTTTGTATATCTGCCCTGCCAATATGGCCTATGATAGCCACATGTGGCTATTTAAATCTGAATTAATTAAAATGAAATAAAGCGCATCCCATTCCTTTGGAGTAGTAGCCACATTACTAGTATTTAGCATCCACACAGGACAATTGTATTAGTGCAGATTCTGAAGGTTTTCATCATTGTCAAAGTTCTGATATATACCATTGTTTATGCATTTTAAACTGCATGTAAACTTTACGTGCTGTACTCATTCTGGAGCTTAGTTTTTCACTCAGAATTATGTTTTTGAGATTTATCTACAATGAGTATGTAGCATCCTTTCCTTAGTGTTTCATTTATAAATATACTGCAATTTATTTACTTATTTGCTGATTTATGGATATTGAATCTGTTTCCAGGGAGTAAATGTTAAAATATGCTGCAATGAGCACTTTTATGCTTGTTCCTTTGCACATACATGTAAGCAGAGTTTCTTTGGGGCATGTATTTGTTAGTCGTAATCATTATCAGCTTCCCATGATGTGGCCAATCATCTCCCAAAGCAGCAATGCAAACTTGCCCTTCGCTAGCAGGGCAGGTTTCCTTTTCCTCATATATTTGCTGATACTTATAATTATTAGACTACAATATGAAATATCATTTTGTTCTAATTTGTAATTTTTTAATAATGAGAATAAACAACATTTTATTTTTTTTTTGCCATTTGTTGTGAATTGTTTATATATATATATTATTTTTGGTGGGGGGGTTTTTGACTTAGTTCTTTATAATAATTTGGTTTTTTTTTTTTTTTTTTTTGAGACAGAGCCTCAAGCTGTCGCCCTGGGTAGAGGGATGTGGCATCACAGCTCACACCACCTCCAACTCCTGGGTTTAAGCAATTCTCTTACCTCAGCCTCCCAAGTAGCTGGGACTACAGGCACCTGCCACAATGCCCACCCATTTTTTGGTTGTAGTTGTCATTGCTGTTTGGCAGGCCCGGGCTGGATTCAAACCTGTCAGCTCTGGTGTATGTGGCTGGCACCTTAGCTGCTTGAGCTACAGGCGCCGAGCCTTGGTTTTGATTTTATGCATTGTAAATTTGTACCATTTTGTGGCTTGTCTTTTTACTTTGTTTATGCTGTCTTGACATGTAGAAGTTTTAAAATTTATTGTGTAAATAGTTTCAGCTTTTTCCTTTAAGGCTTGTCTTTTCTTGAGTCTTAAGAAAAGTTTTTCTGTTTTGATGCCATATGTTTAATTTTTTTTTCTTCTAAAAGCATTATATCTTTGCTTTCTGGATTTAGGTTTTAAAAATTTACCTTGGATATATTTTGTGAGATGGTCTAATTTTTTTCTATTTGTATGACTAATTTTCTTACCATCATTCTAAAAATAATTTATTCTTTCCTCAATAATTTGTTTTGTTAACTTTCTCATTTCTAGTACCAAATTGCCCTGTATATATGATTTAGTTTCTGGGTTTTCTATTCTGTGTAGTTGATTTGTTTATCTCTGTGCCAGAATAATGCCATTTAAATTATGAAAACTTTATAATAGGATGATGCCTGTCAGGGTAAGTCTTTTCACATTGTTCTTCTTCAAATGTGTCCTAAGATAAAAGTCTGTTCTCTTGCATGTGAATTATAGGGTCATTTTTGTCAAGTCTGTTAACAATACTCATGGGATTTTTATTGGAATTGAATTTATAGGCTAATTTAGGGAGAAGAGACATTATTGTGAATCTGAATTTTCTCATCCACAAACTGGTATATCTTCCCATTCATTTATGTTTCCATTTATTCCTAACAATAAAGTTTTGTAATTTCTACCATAGAGGTCTTACTCAGATTTGATTAGATACATTCTTAGGCACATTATGATTTTGTTTCTGTTACAAATGAGACCTTTTAGTACATTTTTGCTTGGGTGTTGCTTATGGATAGGAATGCTAGTAATTTTTTTCTGTATTGGTCTTATATCCAGTAACCTGTTGAATTGTCTTAGTAGTTTTGACAATGTGTAGATTCTCTTGGCTCTTCTGTGTAATCACATTATTTGTGAACAATGACTATTTTTTTAATCCTTATATTTTTAATACTTTTAAAATTGGTTAGGATTTTCTGTACAGGGTTTAATAGAAGTAGTAATAACAAACATTCTTATCTTGTTTCTGACTTTAAGGAGAATCTTTTAAGTTTTACTATTAAATATCAGATTAAGGAATTTTCCTCATATTCTTAACTTGCTAAGAGGCACTTAATAAAAGATAATTTATGGGTGTTAATTTTTTCCCTGTATCTTTTGAAATAATCTTCATTAATGTATTAAAATGGCAGATTACATTAATAGATTTTTAAATGTTAATGTAGCCTTGAATTCCTGAGATAAACCTTACTTGATTATGATATAGTTATGTACACACATGGACGTACACAGATACAAACATGTTGATGATGTAGACAGATGCTCTTTGCTTGATTAAGTTGATTACTAACTTACATAGATTTTTTTCATCTATGTTGGTAAGTGAAATTGCCTATAGTTTTTTCTCATACAGTTTTTGTCATTTGGAACATAAGATTATACTAGCTTTATAAAATGAGCAGAATAGCTTTCCTATTTTTTTTCTGGAATATATTGTTTAAAATAATGTTATCTATTTCTTTAAGATTGGGTAATATTGTCTATAAATAATTTTGGCTTAGTCATTTTTATAGATAGATTTTTGACTGCTGATTTAAATTCTTTAATAATCATGAATATATTCTGGTTTTCCATATTTTTCTTCAGTCAAATTTAGATTATTTGTATAGGATATCCTAAAAATCTTGGTACAATTTTAAACTTAAGTGATTTCAAGAGTATAAATGATACAGACTTACACAATTACTTGAAATTTTAATTATTTGAATTTCTTTTAAGTTTTGTGGTTTCTCAATAACAATTTTTTCATTTTTCAGTCATATTTGTTTTCTGTCAGTTTGCCATATATGTTTAGAGACACTGAAACAAAAAGTCAGAATTAAATATTTATTATTAAATTTCCTTATAGTTACCCCCCTTTTTTTGTCTAGTGCAATTTACATGTTGAGGAAACCAGCTTATTAGTCTGCAGTTTCCCACTGTAGTAGGAGTTCCTGAGACCACCAGGGATTCACTAGCAGGACACAGAAAGACTCAGCATGTAGTTGCTTTCATGGCTATGATTTACAAAGCAACACCAGAAAAGGGAGAGGAGCAAAGCCTGGGTCAAAGCGCGCAGGGTCACACAAGATGATCTTAATGCCTCAGGAATAAGGTGGACAACACATGTGAAATGTCTACCAGAGAGTCTCACTCCAGACTTAGTGCCCACTGGCCATGTAGCAACCTCTGCTTGGTATATGCAAAATTCCAGACTCTCAGAAAGAGAGCATGTGTTCAGCTTAAACCTCCTTGTGAGGTTTAGGCCAGTGAGCACTATTATCAATCTGATAATGGTGGGAACCCTCCTGAAATCCAAGTTTGTGGGACCAACCTTGCAAACAAGCTTTTCTTAAGAAATTTTTAAATTTGGAATTACAGGAGTTTTACTTAACATTTTGGATTTTATGTTATTTTTTTTTTTTTTCCTTCTCTCGCGCTTATGTTGAAAATGTTGGTTCCTTATTAATTACCCTGGACAGTAATAAAATTATTTAATCTCTATGTTAATATCAATATGACAGGGCGGCGCCTGTGGCTCAGTGAGTAGGGCGCCGGCCCCATATGCCGAGGGTGGCGGGTTCAAACCCAGCCCCGGCCAAACTGCAACAAAAAAATAGCCGGGCGTTGTGGCGGGCACCTGTAGTCCCAGCTGCTCGGGAGGCTGAGGCAAGAGAATCGCGTAAGCCCAAGAGCTGGAGGTTGCTGTGAGCCGTGTGACGCCACGGCACTCTACCCGAGGGCGGTACCGTGAGACTCTGTCTCTACAAAAAAAAAAAAAAAAAAAATATCAATATGACAATACAGTAGCATTACTAACAGTGTGATTACTGGGAAACAGTTTAAAATTTCTTTATAGTCCTTTTGGTCTTTGTATATTCCACTAATATACAATTCACATCAGCTTTCTCTGATGTCACTTGAAATAATTGCTGTGTTAAGTTTAAGCCAGCAACTTGATACATAAAAATTAATTAGCATTTATAATTCTCCATTAAATTTTGTTTTATAATTATGTTAAAAATTTATATAGTTTCAAATTGAAATCTGGAAAGTAAAGTAAATTTGCAGAATTCTAGCTTCTGTCTTTCTCCTGTTGCTCTTTTCTCTCCTTTCCCATGGGCAAACAACTTAATTAGCTTTTGATTTATCTTTTCTTTGTATTTTGTTACAGAATCAAATTTGCATTTTTCCCTAGATAAATGCAAGTATACCATTCACTAGTTTTTTTTTTATTTAATGATATTTCCTAAAGATCACACTTTTACAATATATAACAATTCCTATTAAAATCTGTTTTTTATCTGGCACTGGATTACCATGATGCCATGTAGGTAATATAAATTTGAACTTCAACCCTATCTTTAGGTTTTGCTATTTCATAGGAAACATTTTTCTACCTAGAACTTTTGGCAGAGAATGAGCTTCCTTGCTGCTTTCCTGGACTAGTGAGCAGATATTTGGTTTTTGTATTTAATACCTTTTTTTTTTTTAAAGGAATAGACCATCTTTTGATTATCTCAAATTTTTATTCAGGTTTATTTCATTCTAAATCCTGTACTTGTGAAGGCCCCAAACCACATATTCTGTCCTGACATACGTACCTTTAAACTCTGCTACTGGCCCCCAGGATCAGTTTCTACTTCATCCTCTCTGAGTTCTCAGGCTGTCAGCTTACACTTACGTGACTCTGGCTTGGAGTTCTCACTTAGTTTGTATATTATCAAGCATTTCTCTCTGTCTGATGCAAGAGTAATTCACTAATGTTGCCAGTAGATCAAGTGTATTTACAAGCATACCTCAGAGATACTTCAGGTCTGGTTCCAGAACACAAAAAAGTGAATATTGCAATAAAATGAGTGACATGAATTTTTGGTTTCTCAGTGCATATGTTTGTGCTAGACTTGGGGCTATTAAATATGCAATAGAATTATGCCTAAAAAATGTACACACCTTCACTTAAAAATAATTTATTGCTTAAAAAAAGCTGACAATCACCCAAACCTGAACAAATTGGAATCTTTTTGATGACGGAGGGTCTGGTCCTGATGTTGATGGCTGCTGACTAATCAGACTGGTGGCTGCCAGGAGTTGGGGTGGCTGTGATTGTGGATTCATGGTGTTTTCTTTGTGCATCTGCATCAGAGGATCAGGTACATTTTCAGTTAGCAATAATATCTTGAAAAGAATCTTTTTTTCCTGAGCAGTATTAGGCTTAATATAATTTAGTAAAGCATGCTATAAACATGCTGTCATCTAGGCTTTGCTATTCCATTTATAGAGCACAGGCAGAGTAGATTTAGCATAATTCTTAAGAACTGTAGAACTTTTGGAATGGTAAATGATCATTGGCTTCAACTGAAAGTCTCTGGCTGTATTAACTCCTAACAAGAGAGCATGTCCTTGGAAGCTTTGAAGCCACTGACGTCTCTCTAGCTGTGCAAAGATATTGTTATTTTCTTCAAACAGAAAGCCGTTCCATCTACATTAAAATAAATTGTTTACTGTAGCTACCTTCATCAATGACCTTAGCTAGGTCCTCTGAATAACTGGCACTGCTGTTTCCCCTTGCACTTTTATGTTCTGGAGATGTCTTCTTTCCTAAAACCTCGCGAACCAGCTCCTTCCAGCTTCCTCGCCTCTCACCCTTCATGGAATTGAAGAGAGTTGGGTCCTTGCTCTGGATTTGTTTTTCGCTTAAGGGAATTTTGTGACTGGTTTGATCTTCTGTACAGACCATTAAAGCCTTCTCTACATTAGCAATAAGGTTGTTTTTGCTTTTTTTTTTGCATTTTGGCCAGGGCTGGGTTTGAACCCGCCACCTCTGGCATATGGGGCCAGCGCCCTACTCCTTTGAGCAGAGGCGCCACCCCAGGTTTTGCTTTTTTAACATTCATGTGTTCACTGGAATAGCACTTTTAATTTCCTTCAAGAACTTTTCCTTTGTATTCCCAACATGCCTGTTAGGTGCAAGAGCTCTAGCTTTCAGCCTGTCGTGGCTTTTGATGTGACTTCCTTACTAAGCTTAATCATTTCTAGCTTTGATTTAAAGAGAGAGTCCTGTTGACACAGGACAAGTGGCGTCCCAGCCAGCTTGTGGAGCTGGGGGGTGGGAGGCGGGACGCAGACCGGGTGCCTCCAGCAGAGGAACCAGCTGGCTGGAGGGTAGGCAAGCGGGCCCTTCAGGAGGCTCCAGTAGCCAGAGGGGCCAGACAACTGCTGGGGAGACACTAGCACCTTAGGTTTCCCTCCCCTTGCACTTATGGCTGAACAGGGAACCCCCATTTTCTAGGCCTGATCAATTTCATGTAAGTTTCCTGGGCCTGGGAATGAAAGGCTTGTAGCCATTCATTCACCTCCCAGACATGTCCCAGACACGCTGTCCCAGACACACTAAATGTAACTACTGAGTGTCCTAGGTACATCACAGAGGGTCCCAGACATGCTAAATGTAACTACTGAGGGCCCCATGTGACTATATATACCCCTAGGCAAAGAGCCAGGGACAGATAGGGAGAGAGAGCACTTTTCTCTCCTGACTGGAATTTTCCTGCTCTGCCAGGAGCTCTGGTGTTTTTGTGTTCTTTTCTGTAAATAAATCTGTCTTACCATTGATCTGTGGTCCTTGGATTTATCCTTCAAATCACTGAGACCAAGAACCTACTGAAGATGACATTCTGGTATCACTGTGACTTTTCCTTTCACTTACACACTTAATCAGAGGCCATTATAGGGCCATTCATTAGCTTAATTTCAATATTGTATCTCGGGAATGGAGAGGCTTCGGGAGAGGGAGAAAGACAGGGAAGAACAGATTGGCGGAGAGCCAGAACATATACAACATTTGAAGGTCTTTGTCACCCTGTTCTTGTCCTTTTCCTCTCTGTCTTGCTTACTTTCTGTTTTTTTGTCTAAATAACAGAAAAATTTATGTAGAGGTGCCTAGGTAAATTAAGCTTAGTACTTCTTTCATAAACTCAGTGGACACAGTCACCAGGCTTTTAGACATTAGAGCGAGTATAAAATAGAAAAATTTACCTGAGTGTCATTTATGAAGATTACCACAGATTTTTAGTTTAGGGTATCTTGTGTTGGAAGAGTCTTTACTCTTGTTTGATTTTGTGTCCTTGTTCTACTTTGCTGTCCCCTAACTTGCCTCTTGCCCTTTCTCTTTGCACCCCTCTGCTAACAGCGTAGGGGCTCACCAAGCCTGCATCTCGCATTGCCTGCCACACAGAGGAACTAGATCTTTTGCTTTGTGCTATTTTGCAAGCGTAAATATATAGTAAATATCAATATTCAGTAAATAGCTTGGAAGTGTTCAAATATTCAAATCTCTCAAAGGTATCTGCAGCTTTCCGAAAACTTCTCCTTTGGGTGTGACACATTTACTTGCAAGTTTGAACAGAGGTAAAAATTTTGCAAAAGTATGAGAAAAATTGTTTTGAATATTTTTGAGCTTCTTAAGTGATTACAAAAATACTAATTTTATTCTTGTTTTGTTAGCTTTTAACTCATACTATATAAAGTGTTTTAGGCACAGGAACAAACAATGTAGAAAGATTATTAAATCTTTCTCTAGATTAAGTGGTTCCAAGAGAATTAATTCTGAGGCTCTCCCAAAAGATGTTAATCATTCTTATAATTATTCTTTTGGTTATTAGATTTATTCTTTAAGAGAATTTGAAGCATAGTACCACATAAGTTATTTTTTAAAAAGAACACTTAGAAAACCCAGTGAAAAAATGGTGAACACAGCTCTATGTTAGAGCTTTGCATTGATCAGCAAACTTTAAAATGAGATATTTTCTAACTGACCCTTGATTCAAATGACATGAGTTCATGCCATGTAGCTATTTAATGACTTGTTTCGTAAAAACATGAGGAATGCAAGAAAATTGATGAGAATCTTAAGTTTAACTTTTCCTGATATTTCAGGCTATGGCATTACCATCATTTTTCTTCATATGTTAATTATGTCATGTGTCAAAGTTATATCAACCTTGATGTGTGCAAAAATGGGGCTCAACGAGATAATCCAAGGTCCTAAAGTTGTCACTATTCCACAAGGAGGTAGAATTATGAAAGAAAGCTCAGTTTTCCTTCTAATTGAATTTGCCAAAGCAGGATCTTTTACCCACATGTTTTCAAAACAGGAGCATGTCTTTTCTCATTAGCTGAAAGACGGACATCTGGGCAGAGAGAAAACAACCTTATATGTGGTTTCAGCCAGAGTTTTAATCACAGCTGTCGTGATGAGGGGAGTGAGAAGGTTTGCCTTTCACACAGCATCTTAAACAAACAGCATAGTGTCTCCATTGCTGTCCGAGACGCTTCCTGCTTCAGCATTCTCAGGCAGGTCCTTAGGACTGTATTAATAGAAACTCAACCAGAAAGCTAGGCTTTGGGTTATTTTGTTTCTATCATAGTCTATGGGAATGCCAGGAAAAGCTACTACTAATCACTGAAGTATGTGGAAGGATTAACTTGAAGAAAAAAAAAAGGCCTCTATTGAATATGACAAAAATTTAAGAAAGGTTATGGTTCAGAAGTCCATTCATTTGGACAGAATATTTGAGAGTCCCTGGGTTTTGTTTCAGGCAGTTCTCTCTGTATGTAGAGTGTCTTACTGAAAACTGGCACCATGTTATGTAGGTATTTTCTATATTCAAAGTAAAAAGGAGGTTAAAGCAAACAATTACAAAATGGTCTGTGCAGTTGCATGTAGTGTGGTCTTTCTTTTGCTGGCAAAGTTGTGGCTATCTCTTTATTATACATCCAAGAATCTTGAATCCTATAAAGGAATCAGACTCAGGAGAAATATTGTTATGCTTTGACATACCAGATACGAATACCCAATTAACAGGAGCAAAAAGAGAAAAATATCACAAAAGTCATGGTATGTAAATCAAGATTAGCTGGAAACAATTACTTTACATGGCAAAGCCAGGAAGACATTAAAAACACCGGTATTTCTTTGTTTTCAATGCGTGAGCAAATAAATAGAGAGAACATATTTATCTGTTTAATAGTGAAAACAAACAACTTCTATAATGTATAAAGAGGATGTCTGTTTCCTTATGTTCATGGCAAGGATAGGTACTAGAATAATAAAGGGAATAGTAACAGGATTGTAATTCTGACCAGGAGGGGCTGTCCTCCTATAAGGGCTAAGCCATGCTATGTCCCACATGCTGATTTTTTGAATAGACTTCTTGCCACTATGTATTTTCCCAGGACTGTAAAACTTATGGGATGTGTTTAAGCTAACATTAACAACACAATAGTTTTGTTTCCCTCAAAGACAAGGCTGCTTAACAGAGAAAGACATAAATAGGTATAATACTTTGCTAATTATTTACATAAAAACAAAGACAGATGACCCTTTAATTACTCTCTGGTCTATGGATGAATGAAGAAATTGAGAATTTCTTTGACATTTCACTTTCATTTTATTTACTTTCAGGGATATCAAACAATGACATTTGCAAAACAATTGGCTACTGCTTTTGGTCCAGTCTTAAAGACGTAATTCATTCATTTTTTTTTCCCCTTCTGATTTTTCAACTTGGTGATACTAAGATTCTTCTTTATGTTCAGATCACACTTATAATGTACGGTAATAATATACCTATCTTCTATAACAATTTTGAGAAATATATGACATACTTAATTTATAGGGTCCAGAGAACATTTCTTCCTGGTTTTAAGGTTATAAAATAAATTCAGAAAATTTGTTTAAGGAGAGCATTTTCAAAATAAGCTATCACTGGTGATGTTAGTGAGCATCTTATTTTAAGAGAAATGAGTTTACTTTCATAAATAATAGATCACTAATAGCCATATTTGTGAACATAGAAGTACCTTATTACAAAATTTTTATATAGTATACATTTTATGTGTGAAAGACTAAAATATTTGACAATAAATTATTTTTTTTCCAAATAGAATAAAACAGTAGGTATTATATTTTGATTCTTAACTTACTTCAATTATGTGATCAAGAACAAACCTTGGCTGTTTGTCTCTTGATGAAAAGTCTGTAAACATTCAAATTCCATTGTGGAAACTGTGCACTTTTATGATTTGCAGCTTAATTAGAATTTTGGAGGTTTTTTCTTCCATTTCTATTTTCTCCATGCATTAGGTTTTATTTTCTCACTTAAAAAGAATTGTAATTTAATGCTAGATTTGGACACGTAATTCTACTTTTATTTTCTTCATGATAAAAGACAAAAATCAAGCATCAGAGAAGAAACTAAAATAAAAGTGAATAAAGTACTGAAAAGAAGAACCATACATACGCAGACCCTACGGAAATTGTAGCTTAAATTCATGTAAGTACAACATTACTGTTTGCAAAATGAATGATGTTTGAAAGGATCAAAAACAACCACACCAGAGCCTGTAAATAGAAGAGTATTTATATAATAAACATTGCTTCCATCTTTGAATTCCTGTTGTTTGGAAGGCATTTTTGTTTGATAACTACTAATCTGCTTTCTATTGCTATGTATTGGCTTATTCTGGATATATTGTGTATAGAAGGAACCGTACATCATGTGACCTTTTGTGTCCGTTTTCTTTTGCTCAGCCTAATGTTTTTGATACACAACCTCCCAAATCCACAATTTATCTGATTATCAACTAATGGGCATTAGAACTGTTTCCACATTTTTGTTAGTATGAGCAATACTAGTATAAACATTATGCCAGTACCATACTGTTTTGGTTACTTTAGCTTTGTAGTAAGTTTTAAAATTGGGAAGTGTGAGTCTGCCGTGTTTTACTTTTTAAATATTATTTTGGCTATTTGATATCCCTATAGTTCCACACAAACTTGAGGAACTATAGATTTCTTTGGGGAGTGTTGTCATGTGAACAATATTAAGTTTTCCAAATCATGAATGTGGGAAGTACTTCCATTTGTTTAGGTCTTTTAAATTTCTTTCAGCAATGTTCTGTAGTCCAGTTGTATACATCTTTTACCTCCTTGGTTAAATTTATTTTTAGATATTTTATTCTTTTGAATGATATTGTGAGTGGAACTGCTTCTTGATCTCTGTCAGATTATTCCTTGATGCTGTATAGAAACACACTGACTCTTGTAGCCTGCAACTTTGCTGAATTCAATTATAAGTGCTGGTAGGGTTTTTTTTTTGTGTGTGTGTGTGTGTGTATGTGTGGATTATATGGGATTTTGTATATACAGGATTACAGATATAGTTTTAGTTCTTTGTACTTCAAAAATGCATCATCAATTTGGATGCCTTTCTTTATTTTTTCTTCATTAATTCTTTGGCTAGAACTTCTAGTACAATGTTTCTTTGCTTGTTGTTGTTGTTGTTGTTTCAGAATCCCACCCTATGCCCTGAGCAGAGTGCAATGGTGTCATAGCTCACTGCAACCTCAGCATTGTTGAATAAATAAATGGTCGGAGTGATGCCTGTGGCTCAGTGAGTGGGGTGCCAGCCCGGTATACGGAGGGTGGTGGGTTCGAACCTGACCCTTGCCAAACTGCAACAAAAAAATAGCTGGGTGTTGTTGTGGGCGCCTGTACTCCCAGCTACTCAGGAGGCTGAGGCAAGAGAATCGCCTAAGCCCAAGAGCTGGAGGTTGCAGTGACTTGTGACGCCATGGCACTCTACCGAGGGTGACAAGGTGAGACTCTGTCTCTAAAAAAAATCAAACCAAAACAAAAAAACATGAATAAATAAATGTCAAAGCAGGCATCATGTCTTGTGGCATGCATCAAGCCTTCATTCTTTTACCATTGAACATAATGTTAGCTATGGATAAATACTTTCTATCATGTTAAAGAAGTTTTTTCTTTTTTAGTTTGTGTTTTTATCATGAGAGGATATAAAGTTTTGTCAAATGCTCCTTCTCACATACTGAGATGATCATGTAGTTTTCTCTTTGTTCTATTTAAGTGGCCTGATTGATTTTTATACTTTCAACACACACTTGCATCCCATTCAGTCTTGGTATATAGTTTTTTAAAGTGTGCTATTGGATTTGGTTTGCTAGTATTTTGTTGAGGAATTTTGCATCTATGTTAATAATAAATATTGATTTATAGTTTTTTCTGATATCTTTGTTTAGCTTTGGTAAATGAGCAATGCTGACCTCATAAAATATGTTAGGAAGTGTTCCTTTTCCTATTTTATTGGAAGAGCTTGAGAAGGTATGGTATTCATTCTTCTTTGAATGTTTGGTGGAATTCAGGAGTGAAGTCATATGGTCCTAGACTTTTTTGGGAGGTTTTGATTACTGATTACTTCTTACTTCTTATAGGTCTGTTAAAATTTTCTACTTTGTAAGTCAGTTTCGGTAATTTATGTGTTCCTAGGAATTTTTTCATTTTATCTAAATTACTTAATTTGTTGGTGTATAATTGTTCATAATATTCTCTTATAGCCATTTTAGTTTGTTCAGAGGTAATAATATCTCTTTTCTTGGTCTTTTTAAAGTTATTTTTAACTTCTTTTTCTTAATCTGTCTAGCTAAAGGTTTGTTGGTCTAGTTGATGTATTAATCAGAGTTCTGCAGAGAAATAGAACCAATAGATATTTACTCTCTCTCTCTCTCTCTCTCTCACACACACACACACACACACACACACACACACACACACACACAGAGGCATATGTGTGTAAGAAGAGATTACAGGAATTAGATCATGTAACTATGGAAGCCAGAAATTCCCACTACTATCTGTAAGCTGGAGAAACAGGAAAGCCAGTGGTATACTTCAGTTAAGAGTCTGAGGGCCTGAGTACCAGGGGAGCTGATAGCGTAACTCCAAATCTGAGGCTGAATGCCTGAGAACTGGTCACTGGTGTAAGTCTTGATGTTTAAAAGCCTGAGAACCAGTTCTGATCTCCAATGGCAGAAGTTGTATGTCTTACCTCTGGGAGAGAGAACGTTTATTCTTCTTCTACTTCTTTGTTCAATTTGGACCATTAGTAGATTGGATGATACTCATCCTATGGTATGGGTAGATCTTCTTTACTCAGTCTACTGATTAAAATACTTATTTTGTCTGGAAACATCCTCACAGACAAATCCAGAGATAATGGATCTAGTTATCCAGATATACATTAGCTCAGTCAAGTTGACACGAAGAATTAACCATCATGGTTGATTTTTTCCAAAGAATCTTTTTTTGGGGGGAGGGGGTTGTTGATTTTCTCCTCTGTTTTGCTTATCTTTGCTCTAATTTTTATAAGTTCTTTTTTTTTGCTGGCTTTGAGTTTAGTTTGCACTTCGTTTTGTAGTTCTTTTAGGTATAAAGTTAGGGCGTTAATTTGAAATCTTTTTTTAAATGTAGGTGTTTACAGCTGTCTTTGAACACTGCTTTGCTGCATCTATCTTTCTTTTGATATGTGGGTCTTGCTATATTTCCCAGGCTGATCTTGAACTCTTTTTTTTTTTTTTGAGACTCTTGGGATTTGGGACTATAGGCACCCGCCAAAACCCCCTCAGCTATTTTTTTGTTGTTGTAGTTGTCATTGCTGTTTAGCAGGCCTGGGCTGGGTTCCAACCCGCCAGCTGTGATGTATGTAGCCGGCACCCTAGCCACTGAGCTACAGGCACCAAGCCTGATCTTGAACTCTTGAGTTCAAACAATTTTCCCACCTCAGCCTCCTAAGTAGTTGGGATTATAGGTGCATGCCACCATGCCTGGCAGCCCTAGGTTTAGATGTGTTGTATTTTCATCTGCATTGATCTGAAATTATTTTCTAATTTCCCTAGTGATTTATTCCTTGACTTATTGGTTGTTTAAGGTTGTTATTTTATTTGTGTATTTGAGAATTTTCTGGTTTTCTTCCTCTGGTTTCTAGCTTCATTCTCTTGTAGTTGGAGAAGACATTTTGTATGATTTAAATATTTTAAAATTTGTTGAGCATTATATTAGAGCCTAACATACAGTTTATTCTGGAGAATGTTTCATGTGATCTTGAGAAGAATTTATATTCTGCCATTTGGGAGTGGAGTGTTGTATATATTTGTGGTTGGTCTCGTTGGTTTGCAGTATTGTTTAAGTCCACTATTTCTTTATTGATTTTCTGTGTGTTCTATTCATTATTGAAAGTGGGCTAAAGTTTCCAACTATTACTCTAGACTATCTATTTTTTTTTCCTTTGGTTCTGTCATTGTTCTCTTTATACATTTTAAGGCTCTATTGGTTAGTGTGAATTTTTTATAATTGTTATATTGTCTTGATGAATTGATCTTTTATCATTATGAAATATGTTTATTTGTCTCTTGCAGCACTTTTTGATGTAACAGTCATGTTTATGTGATATTAGTGTTATCAGCCTGGCTCTTTGGGTTTAAAATTAGTCTGTTATAAACAGCATGTAGCCAGGTGGAAGCAGTGGCTCACGCCTGTAATCCTAGCACTCTGGGAGGCTGAGGCAGGTGGATTGCCTCAGTTCAAGATTTTGAGACCAGCCTGAGCTAGAGCAAGACCCCACCTCTAAAAATAGTCAAGTGTTATGGCAGGCACGTAGAATCTCAGCTACTTGGGGGGCTGAGGCAAGATAATTGCTTGAGCCCAGGAGTCTGAGGTCACTGTGAGCTATGATGCCCAGCACTCTACTGAGGGCAACATAGTGAGACTCTATCTCAAAAAAAAAAAAAAAAAAGAAAAAGAAAAGAAAACAAGAGAACAGGCGATTATGAAGATAACAGCCTGGGAAAAGACTTTATGAAGAAGACTTCTATGGCAATTGCAACAACAACAAAAATAAACAAATGGGACTTAATTAAACTGAAAAGCTTCTGTACAGCTAAGGAGACAACAACCAAAGCAAATAGACAATACACTATTATAAAGGATATTTGCGTATTTTGAATTGGACAAAAGCTTGATAAGTAGGATCTACAGAAAACTCAAATTAATCCACATGGAAAAAACCAACAATCCCGTATATTAATGGACAAGACAGATGAATAGAACCTTCTCTAAAGAAGACAGATGAATGAATGGCTAACAAACACATGAAAAAATGCTTATTGTCCCTAATTATTAGAGAAATGCAAATCAAAACCACCCTGGGATATCATCTAACCCCAGCAAGAATGGTCCACATCACAAAAATCTCAAAACTGCAGCTGCTGGTGTGGATGTGGAGAGAAGCGAACACTTTTACATGCTGGTGGGACTGCAAACTAATACAACCTTTTTGGAAGGAAGTATGGAGAACCCTCAAAGAACTCAAGCTAGACCTCCCATTAGATCCTGCAGTCCCATTACTGGGCATCTTCCCAGAAGGAAAAAATCCTTTGTCATAAGGACTTTTGTACTAAACTGTTTATCACAGCTCAATTTACAATCGGCCAAAATGTGGAAACAGCATAAATGCCCACCAACCCAGGAATGGATTGGCAAGCTGTGGTATATGTATACCATGGAATACTATTTAGCCATTAAAAAAGATGGAGACTTTACATCTTTTGTATTAACCTGGATGGAAGTGGATGTTGGAGCCAGGATGCTAGGTTGCCGCCTTGGCCCATGAAACTGTCAGGACTCGGACCACTGTGCATTTCGCTCCTGGTGTGACTCCCCAGAGTGCCGGGGAGCCCATTGTCTCAGTCAGGTCAGAGGTGCTGGAGCACCTAAACGGTGCAGCAGTCAGTTTTAGTAGCAGGAGACTAATGGGAGCTGGAGTAGTAGGAGCCTCGTCTAGCTTCTCCTGTGGCTCTTTATAGAAGTGATCCTGTTGCTATTTATACCACAGGTGTGGAGCTGCCAAGCAATGATGTATGTGCTCTTGTGCTCTTTAACACCCCATTCCCTTATTACCAAGGCATTTCTTTTCAGGTGTCTCTTACAAGTGGAACCCATTATTCTTAGTAAAGCATCACAAGAATGGAGAAGCAAGAATCCCATGTACTCAATTCTGATATGAGGACAATTGATGACATAGTACATTGTAGGAGGGTAGTGGAGAGAAGAGAGAGGGAAGGAGGGAGGGAGATGGGGGAAGGGGAGAGCAGAGAGAGGAAAGGAAGGGGGTGGGCGGTCATAGTGTGTGACACACTTTTTGGGCGTGGGACACAATTATAAGTGGGACTTTACCTAACAAATGCAATCAGTGTAACCTGATTCTTTGTACCCTCAGTGAATCCCCAACAATTAAAAAAACAAAAACAAAAAACAAAAAAACCAGCCTGTAGCTTTTAAAACATTTGTTCTGCTAGTCTGTTTTGTTTTGTTTTTCCCAAGACAGAGTCTCACTGTGTTGCCCTTGGTAGAGTTCTGTGGCGTCACAGCTCACAGCAACCTCAAACTCTTGGGCTTAAGTGATTCTCTTGCCTCAGCCTTCCAAGTAGGACTACAGGCACCTGCCACAACATCTGGCTATTTTTTGGTTGCATTTGTCATTGGTCTTTTAGCAGGCCCAGGCCTTGCTCAAACCCACCACCTTTGGTGTATGTGGCCAGCACCCTACTCACTGAGCTATGGGTGCCATGCCTAGTCTTTGTTCTTTATTTTTTTATTTCTTTCTTTTTCTCTCTTTTTTTTTAAAGTGTTCTTTTTTTTTTTTTTTTTGGCCAAGACTGGTTTGAACCCACCACCTCTGGTATACGGGGCCAGTGCCCTACTTCTTGAGCCACAGGAACTGCCCTAGTCTCTGTTTTTTAATTGGGAGTTTGATCCATTTGTAATTTAAAGTGCTAATTGATAGTGAACGACTTATTTTTGCCATTATGCTTTTTGTTTCGTTTGTGTCATACCTTTTTTGTTTCTCAACTCTTTCCATATTGCCTCCTTTGTGTTTGATTTTTTAATAGTTTACAATTTTGATTCTCTTTTCATTTCCTTTTTGGTATATTTAAAATTTTTCCTTAGTGGTTACTATAATGATTACAGTTAACATCCTAAGTGTGTAACAATCCAGTTTGATTGTTTATAACAATTCATGGTGTGTTGGGTGGCACCTGTGGCTCAAGGAGTAGGGCGCCAGTCCCATATGCCAGAGGTGGTGAGTTCAAACCCAGCCCTGGCCAAAAAAAAAAACAAAAAAACAAAAAAACAATTCATGGTGTGAATTGATACCAGTTTAGCTTCAGTAGCATACACTAACTCTACTTCTATCTAGCTTTGTCCTTCCCTTTGTGTTGTTATTATCACAAATTGCATCTTTGTACATTATGTGCCTTTAACATAGATTTATGATCATTATTGTTTTATACATTTGTCTTTTAGGTCATATGGGAAATAAAAATAGAGTTTACCAAACTAAAGGGAGAAATTGTCCAAAATATATTAATACTAGGTTTTTTTCCCCTGCATATTTACCTTTACTAATGACATTTATTTTGAATGACTTTAAGTTACTTTCTATTCATAGTAACTTAAAGGTAGACCTGAAGAGCTCCCTTTAGCATTTCGTATACAGCATGTCAACTAGCAACTAATTTCCATAGCTCTTGTTTATCTGACAATATTGTAATTTCTTCTTCATTTGGAAGAATTGTTTTGCCATATATAGATTCCTAGTTGGCATTTTTCCTTTATGTATTTTAAACATTTCATTCTACTGCTCTTTGATCCTCATAGTTTCTCATGAGAAATAGGCTGTTGATCTTACCGAAGATACCATGTATGTGATGAATCCCTTCTTTCTGGCCACTTTCAAGATTTTTCTCTTTGACTTTCAACAGTTTGAATATCATGTGTCTTGATGCAGATTTTTTTTGAGTTTGTCCTGATTGGAATTTGTTGAGATTTCCCGATGTGGATGTTTTTCATTACATTTGGAAAGTTTTTTTTTTTTTTTTTTTTTTTTGCAGTTTATGGCCGGCACCCTACTCCTTTGTGCCACAGGCACCACCCATGTTTGGGAAGTTTTTGGATAATATTTCTTCAAATATTTTTTCCTGCCCTGTTTCTTTTTCTTCTCATTCTATAACTTCATAATGTGTATATTGGTATGTTTGATGGTGTACCATGGATCAATTAGGCTCTGTTCATTTTTATTCATTCATTTTCTGTCTAATGATTTTCTGTCTAATAATTTGATGACTCTTTCTTTGCCTACACATTTTGGCTGTCAAACCTCTTTTGTGAATTTTTAATTTCATCTATTATACTATTTAGCTCTAATATTTCTGGTATGTTCTTTTTATTTTTTTAAAAAGTGGCATTGTTTTGTTGATATTCTTTTTAAACCTAATTTGCCCAATTTAATTTAGTCATTTATCTATGGTTTCCTTTAGCTCTTTTAGTATATTTAAGATAGTCAATTTAAAGTATTTGTTTGCTAAAGTTCATGTCTGGGGTTCCCTAGGAATGGTTTCTGCCAATTTTTCTTTTCCTGTAAATAGGTCATACTTTCTTATTTTGGAGGGTGCTTTTTAATTTTTTGAAAATTGAAAACTGGACATTTTTAATTCTGTAATGTGGCAATTCTGGAAATCGGAGTCTACCACCTGCATTAAGAATTGCTTTTGTTGCTTGATTAAGGCTACAGTTGTTCATTTATTTAATGACTTTCTGAATTGTTTTGCAAAGACTATCTTCCTTGTCATGTATGGTTCCTGAATTCTATGTTTTGTTATCTTCATGGTCAGAATTTTCCTGACATGCCTGTATCCAATAAGTGAAGGAAAATAAAATATGTTCTGTCTTTTTAAACTCTTTTAACTAATACAAGGTAATCAGCTTTAGCCTAGAAAGGTTAAACCAAAGGCCAGCGTCTATGCTCGTCCTTCAGTCAACTGCCAGACTGACTGAAACACAAAACCCCAGTTTTTGGCAGAGAAGACTCTTATTGTCTACCCTGGCACCAGCAAATTGTACCAGAAATACAGGCCATTGTCCCTGTGGCAGCTTTAAGGATAGTAGTTACTACGTGCAACACTGAAATTCACCAAAATTTATCAGTTTCTTTCTTCATCGGGCTTTTCCCTGGATACTGCAAATATTAGCCAGCCTACAAAGTTCTGATATAGTTGATTCTTAACTTATTTTTCTTGAGACAGGGTGTACTGCTCTGTTAAAGTCCTGAGCTCAAGCAGTCCTCCTGCCTTAGCTGGTACTGTAGGCACATCACTATATCTGGCTTCCTTTTTGTTCTATTTTTGGCATAGACAGGGTCTCTCTCTTACTCAGGCTGGTCTTAAACTATTGACCTCAAGAGATCCTCCCACCTCAGTCTCCCAGAGTCCTAGGATTACAGGCATGAGCCACCATGTCCAGCCTGAAATACTTGGCTCTGACAGTTCTTGCCAATTTAGTATTTTTTTTTTTTTTTTTGGTTATGGGACTAATCTTACTCTATCGTCTTCCTTGAGAACACTTTCCTACATGTTCATTCTTTAAAATATTGTAGTTACAACAGTAAGTTATAGAGTCTCCCATTGATATGTGAATGACAGGAGCCAAGAAAGAAGTGAAAACAAGTTTCTATAAGAAAATATAAACCATGAGACTCTTCAGTAATATCTATTGACTGAAGGGAGTTGTGTCCTTAATTAGCTTCTCATCTTGACTGTTATTGGTGTATACAAAGGCTACTGACTTGTGGACATTGATTTTATATCCTGAAACATTACTGTATTTTTTGATGACTTCTAGGAGTCTTGTGGTTGAGTCTTTGGGGTTCTCTAAGTATAAGATCATGTCGTCAGCAAAGAGGGAGAGTTTGACCTCCTCTGCTCCCATTTGGATTCCCTTTATTTCCTTGTCTTGCCTAATTGTATTGGCTAGAACTTCCAGCACTATGTTGAATAGTAAAGGTGACAGAGGACAACCTTGTCTGGTTCCAGTTCTAAGAGGAAAAGCTTTCAGTTTTACTCCCTTCTGTAAAATATTGGCTGTGGGTTTATCATAGATAGCTTCAATCAAGTTTTAGAAATGTGCCACCTATGCCTATACTCTTCAGTGTTCTAATTAGAAAAGGATGCTGGATTTTATCAAATGTTTTTTCTGCATCTATTGAGAGGATCATGTGATCTTTATTTTTGCCTCTGTTAATATGGTGGATAACGTTTATGGATTTGTGTATGTTAAACCAGCCTTGCATCCCTGGGATGAAGCCTACTTGATCATGATGAATGACTTTTTTGATGATAAGCTGTAATCTATTGGCTAGGATTTTGTTGAGAATTTTTGCATTTATATTCATGAGTGAGATGAAATACCTAGGAATATACCTAACGAAGGAGGTGAAGGACCTCTATAAAGAAAACTATGAAATCCTCAGAAAGGAAATAGCAGAGGATATTAACAAATGGAAGAACATACCATGCTGATGGACGAGAAGAATCAACATTGTTAAAATGTTTATACTTCCCAAAGCAATCTACCTATTCAATGCCATTCCTATCAAAATACCAACATCGTACTTTCAAGATTTGGAAAAAATGATTCTGCGTTTTGTATGGAACCAGAAAAAACCCCGTATAGCTAAGGCAGTTCTTTGTAACAAAAATAAAGCTGGGGGCATCAGCATACCAGATTTTAGTCTGTACTACAAAGCCATAGTGGTCAAGACAGCATGGTACTGGCACAAAAACAGAGACATAGACACTTGGAATCGAATTGAAAACCAACAAATGAAACTAACATCTTACAACCACCTAATCTTTGATAAACCAAACAAGAACATACCTTGGGGGAAAGACTCCCTATTCAATAAATGGTGTTGGGAGAACTGGATGTCCACATGTAAAAGACTGAAACTGGACCCACACCTTTCCCCACTCACAAAAATTGATTCGAGATGGATAAAGGACTTAAATTTAAGGCATGAAACAATAAAAATCCTCCAAGAAAGCATAGGAAAAACACTGGAAGATATTGGCCTGGGGAAAGACTTCATGAAGAAGACTGCCATGGCAATTGCAACAACAACAAAAATAAACAAATGGAACTTCATTAAACTGAAAAGCTTCTGTACAGCTAAGGAGACAATAACCAAAGCAAAGAGACAACCTACACAATGGGAAAGGATATTTGCATGTTTTCAATCAGACAAAAGCTTGATAACTAGGATCTATAGAGAACTCAAATTAATCCACATGAAAAAAGCCAACAATCCCATATATCAATGGGCAAGAGACATGAATAGAACTTTCTCTAAAGACGACAGACGAATGGCTAACAAACACATGAAAACATGTTCATCATCTCTATATATCAGAGAAATGCAAATCAAAACAACCCTGAGATATCATCTAACCCCAGTGAGAATGGCCCACATCACAAAATCTCAAAACTGCAGATGCTGGCGTGGATGTGGAGAGAAGGGAACACTTTTACACTGCTGGTGGGACTGCAAACTAGTACAACCTTTCTGGAAGGAAGTATGGAGAAACCTCAAAGCACTCAAGCTAGACCTCCCATTTGATCCTGCAATCCCATTACTGGGCATCTACGCAGAAGGAAAAAAATCCTTTTATCATAAGGACACTTGTACTAGACTGTTTATTGCAGCTCAATTTACAATCGCCAAAATGTGGAAACAGCCTAAATGCCCACCAACCCAGGAATGGATTAACAAGCTGTGGTATATGAATACCATGGAATACTATTCAGCCATTAAAAAAAATGGAGACTTTACATCCTTCGTATTAACCTGGATGGAAGTGGAAGACATTATTCTTAGTAAAGCATCACAAGAATGGAGAAGGATGAATCCTATGTACTCAATTTTGATATGAGGACAATTAATGACAATTAAGGTTGGGGGGGAAGTAGAAAGAGGGACGGAGGGAGGGAGGTGGGGCCTTGGTATAATAAAACTAATAAAAAAAAAATCTATTGACTGTTCAAAGGGTATAAACCCTTATGTGAATGCTGTAGGGGTTCTCGTCTCAGTCCAACACGTATAAAATTGCCCTTTAGGAAGTTCTTATACCAGTGCTGCATTGGTATGTTGGATGTCTTTATTGGAAGGACTGACAGATCACAGTTATTGCCATCCTGATTGTCATAGTAATGTAAACTGAGAGGTGGAGCCTGTGGATGTCTTACCTCTTCCTGCTGACATAGGTGCCGTATTGTCCGTCTTTGTAGCTCCCCTTCCCAAATATGTGGGTGGGTCATGAACAATTGCCTCATGGCTGTGTGCAGTCTGCAGGCCTTGTGTTGTGTAGGCCTGCTATAGACAATGCTCTTTAATTGGACAGAAAAGTTGCTGCATTGGCTTCTTTCCAATTTCAAAAAGCTGAGTACATGCTGTTATTGCAGCATCTCCAGCCTATGCCAGCTCAAAGAGCAAGATCCTAGACTTGGAAATCAAACTAGGGGCTCCACGTGGTAATATGCAGTAATACTGTTTAACTGTTTGGTCTGATTATATGTATAATTACAATGAGATGCTTTACTAAAAGTGAATTAATATGCATTTATTCATTCTAGAAAATCTTCAGCTGTTTTGGGGATTCACCTTAAGATGATTTTCATTAGTTTTGATAACTTACTCAGAAAAGAATAATAGAGTACTTTGGATAAAAAATGCCTTCAGTGAGAGATCTCGGGTAGGTTGGCTGGCTGTCTTTCTCCCATAAATACTCAGATACAGGTGATAGCAAATTTCATCTTTTAAAAATGTAAGTGAATAAAAGTAAGAAAGTGGAAGTTACTTGTTTACCTTTTTGCTTTATCTGTATTAAACATGAATAAGATGGTTTTGGTGACAGTAAGTGAAATAATTTCCTATTTATATAAGCAGCTACATTTTATTTTGAATTTTACACTCTGAAGAAAGGAGATTGTGATGGAATGCCGATCAGAATATTAGCTATGTTTTATGAAAAAAATACATATTATATCTTGATGGTATAAAAATTTTCTTTAAAAATCTATTATAATTAGAATGTCTCAATTATAATTACTAAGAAACAAATAGTTTTAATCTTTTTCATAGTTTTCTATGTGATGTTAATGCTATGTTCATGAGTATTGATGTTTCTGTTTAATATTACTTTCTCTAGAACTAAAATTGCTAACACCATAACCTTGGTAATGTATATTTGAATATTTAATTACGTTGCTGTGAACAGCTTCTGTAATGCTGCATTGTCATTGAATAAGATGGGTCTTCTGTTGGTGCTGGCATTTACGCAACCTTACTTTCTATTTTCCTGTTGTATGTATGATGTCAAGTATTTCCACCTGAAATTTTCCCAAAGTTTCACTTGGGAAACAACATGATCTGAAAGATGTTTTTGTTATGTGTTGCTCAAATCAAGCCAAATGATGAAAATATAGTCCAGCCTTCTTCCCAGCAGAGCAATGACCTCTAAGGCCCGTCATAAAAAGACCAACTAATTGAGAACACTTGTCTTTTTTTTAGCAAAAATTTTTTTAGCAAAAATTCTTATTAAGAAATGTCCATTTTTAAAATCCAACAAGGTGGGTTTATACTTGATGAACTAAGAGTTAGGAGCTCAGAAAATCAAAGTGTGTGCAGGTTATCTTCTTCCTCAAGGGGACATCTACTACTGCTGTGCTCGTGTGAAGTAATAACGAGGTACCGTAAGCAAACAGTCGATGAATCATGTCAGATGGTTCTCCATGAGCATTAGAGGGGAAAGCAGCTGATGTAGGGGATATTGAAGGCAGATTAAGTTGTTAATGTATATTAGTATATTCTTAATTTCCTTTTAATTGAAAAAGACATATTGACTTTAATTAGAACCATTTCACAGGAACTGTCAATTAGCACACGTCAAACTAGTTAATTCAGAACAGAATTCTTTTAATTAGGGTCTGCTTTCCTTTAACTATGGGGCCAATGAAATCAGCCTTTCCTTATCTAGATTCTAAATGTCTCTAAGACATATAATATAAATGTAGACTCTTATCTATTATTAGAAGCCCATATGGATAACATTAAAATGATGATGCTGGCATTGTTCATGCAGCACAAATCAGAGTCCCTTTATGACTGTTAGAAAAAGGATGGCTTTGAACAAAGACTACTTTAAATACCAGATTTATCCTACTTTAAAAAGACTACAAAATTTATGACATACATGTTCACATTTAAAGTATTATTTAATACGTCTGCTCAAATAAATGGGCCTATTCAAACATTTTGTGGGTTCTATCATCCAAAGACACATAAAACATTGTCAAACCATATAGCAACATTTTCCCCTTAAATTAACTGTAATCAAAAAGAGAAAACAGACTGAGTGATTTTTTTTGGCACCGCATAAAAATAGCATTGTTAACTTTCATTGCATTCAAAGATTTAATACCGATAGTGGATACAGTGACTAACCCACTAGTAGTAAGCTAATGTGAGCTTGTAATCAGACAGTGTAACATCTGAAATGTGGCTATTGCTTAATGTAATGATGTGGAATTATAGCATTTTAGTTACAGTTGGCATGAGGCACATACAGTGAGCTCAATGGGGCAGGGCTGTTTTGGTGTTCACATACAAAATAGTTGTGCTCAAAATTAAAAGAAGACAATTAAGTTACACTGAAAAGGGAAACTAATGTGAAATCTAGCTTTATCAAGTGAAGTTCAGCACTATTTTACTGAGTTATAGTGAGTGAGGATTACAGAGATCAATGAAAGGAATCTTTAATAAGCTGAACTATGGATTTCAAAGAGAATTATCCAGTGAAATGCTTGTTCATCCTGCCATAGGTAAATTTAACTTATGATAGCAGTCGTGTTTCTTTCTAAAGAATGCTGTACTATAATTTTTTTCAGTGGCTGCATTTGTTCCATGGAAATTAAATGAAGAATTGTAACAATGTGTTAATTTTGGTTAATAGGAAAACCATCAAAGATGATAACAGTGAAAAAAGCAACGAAATCCCTGTCTTCTAGAGTTGACTTTCCTCTTCTGAACTATTTTTAGAGGTGCTATCTGCTGCGTGTTTAAAAGACACAGCCTATATTCAGCAAGTCCATATTTTGTCTAGATCTGTAGCTTTTAACTTTTTGGTGTCATACAGTCCTTTGAATCTGTGATGAAAGATAATGATCTTCATCCCAGAAAAATTCACACAGGCATACACAAACTAAAATTTTCAGGATGGGAAATCATTTTTGTTGTAGACAGAATGTTTATGTTTTCCCAAAATTCCTGTGTTGAAATCTAATCCCCAATGTATTGGTTTGGTCTTTAGTTGTTATTAGATCATGAGGATGGAGTCCTGATGAATGGGATTAGTGCCCTTTTTAAAGAAATCTCAAAGAACTGCTTTGCCTCCTCTGCCATGGGAAGACATAGTGAAAAGATAGTCATCTATTTTTTTCTCTTGATTTTTTTTTTTTGCATTTTTTGGCCAGGGCTGGGTTTGAACCTGCCACCTCCAGCCACCTCCGGCGAAAAATAGATGGTGCCCTATTCTGTTCAGCCACAGGTGCCACCTCTGATTTTATTTTTAATTTTTTTAATTTCAAATTAATATGAGGGTACAAATTTTTAGAGTATGTTGTTCTCACTTCTAAGGTAAAGTTTCCGTTGTAAAAGAGCCCCTCTTCCAGGGGGTGTGCTGTATACTGTGTGTGGTGGGTGAGATCCTGCCAAATGCCCTCCCTCTTTCTACCAGTCGTCCTTCCCTCACCCTTTACTAGACTATATTTTTCTTATTCATATGAGCATGTAATTGTTTATATATTAGATTCGTATTAGCATGGAGTACATTGGATATTTATTTTTCCATTCTTGAGATACTTTACTAAAGAAGAATGTGTTTCACCTCCATCCAAGTAAACACAAAAGATGTAAAGTCTCCATCTTTTTGTGGCTGGATAGTACTCCATGACATCTGTTCATGTGAATCAGGCCCTTACCAGCCACTGAATCTGCTAGCACCTTGATCCTAGGGTTTTCAACCTCCAGAAATATGAGAAATACATTTGTTTATTAACTATCTAATTTGTGGTATTTTGTTATAGCAGTCTGATTGGATTAAGATATTCTTAAAAAGTAATTTAGGCACAGCTTGCTGAAGGGCGAAACTTTGGTTCAGTATCATTGAGGACTTGCAGTGCTCCCGGCATTGTGCTTGCTCCCGGGACGTGGACAGATGAGGAACCCACGCAAGTTACAGTGACAAGTTCTCAGAATTACAACGCAATCAGTTTCCTTTGTAAGCCTTTTTCACTCTCTGAACTGGTTAAATTTGATCTATTTTCACAAATCTTCTACAAGTTATAAATGTGTTAAGATTGAAAATTTCACATAAAATTCGCTTAAAAATATAATTATTGAACTATCAGAGGAGATAAATTTTGAGTTATAAGTTTAATAAAATCAACAGATTGTATTAATCCTTTCCATCTTGTTTATAATTCTGTTTTGGTTAATAATCTCAGGTAATATTAATTAATATTGTAATTTTGATATATTTTTAGATGTTTATTCATATAAATTCTATAATTTATGATTACTTATCAATAAGACATAAGGAATACTGATATTTTTATAAGCTAGTTTCATTTGAACTCAAAACAAACTGTGTAAATGATCTTAGAGGCTGCCAATTTATTTCTCAGATATCCATGAGTAGGTTATCCACTCAGTGCCACAGTTTAAATTTGAATAGCAGCTAAACAAAGTTTGCTTTTCAGAAATATCAGTGTACCCAGAATCTGATAGTCCACCAGATATTCTCAATTTTTTCATATCTTAAAAGGGGGTTTGGTTTATATGTATATATATGTTTGGTCTTGAAGAGTATACTATAATATACTATAACGTTCATTGTAAATATTTAAGCATACTTATATACCTAGTACATGTATATATATTTGAGATTATGCCATAAAAACCTCAAATATCTCTGGTGGGTGGGAAAGTAGATACTAATGTTAGTTAATTTAATTGGTAGTAATTGAAATCAAGTTTAGAACCTGGAGTAGAAAAAAATGTGTGGGGAGTATAACTAAAGATATACTAGTGATGGTAATGGGAAGGTTCCAAAGAAATCTCTGTGTATTTATTGTTTTCCCTTTGGGTAGCACTGCTTGTGAAATAGGTAAGACTAAATTGTATGCATTTTTAGGTAAAATTTTAGATAATATTTTTTGAGGATTAATTTACTCTGCTAAAGATCAATAGAGTTGTTGGCAGAAAAGAATAATTAATATCTTTGTTACTTGGAAATAAACTCTGGTTGACTATATAGTTGGCAGATTTTAGACTATTTCTCTAATAACAAAATATTTGTACATTTTGGTTGATGGATCAATATGTATTGGTTTTAGTCTTCATTTGTAATAGGAAGGAAAAGTTGAGCCTTGGTACATTTGGCAGCATCAAACATTTTTGAACTTTGGAAACTTTTTAAATCCTAAAATATGACAGATAAATTTTCAAAATTTACAGGACAAATGGCCCTTAACTTGGCTTAATTGTCTTAATGTTATAGGTGATGGTAAAAATAGGCAAAATTATTTAGGTCATTTTTATGAATCAAAATCATACACATTTAATTTTGACTTGGTCAACAGCATTTTAATTGATTATTAAGTGACTATGCTATGATTTTAAATAATTTTACGTCCTCTCCAATACACTTTCATACCTAATCAAAGTTGTCCAAAATGTTCATTATATTCAGCAGTTCCTGGGTTATGGACAACCTGACTTATAGAATTCTGTTCTTAAAAATGGGGTCCCAAAGCTCCCCATAAAGATAATTTATAATTACATTAATACTATGGGAACTAGTTTCTTCCACACATATAAACAAACCCACATGGTGTAAGGTGTTTGTCGGAGCAGTTTCTTTATGGTGGTGACTGTTCTGAGTGTATATGTAGTCACTTACACACAGTATCAGTTTTATTTTACTAATTCAATTTTGTGAGTCTCTGTTTACCCTTATGATCATGCCTCCAAGACGAAAGTTCACTGCAAGTCCGGGTGAGCCTGCAGTATGAGAAAGGTGACTACAACAGAAACAAAAGTAGAAATAATTAAGTCTTCAGAGGAAGGCAGATGCCATCATTCACTGGGATAGCACTAGGCTTCGGTTGTTCCACCATCAGGACAACTATAAAGGATAAACTGAGAGTAATGGAACTAGTGAAAGGCTGTGCTCCAATGAAAGCATCAGTTATTACTAAGCAGTGCAGGGAATGAGTTATTGCAATTGAAAGTTTATTATTGACTCGCTTAGAAGATCAAAATAGATGTAACTTGTAATACTCTTTTTTGAAATTTCTCCTATCTAAACCTTTTGTTTATTTTTATGTTCTATTTATTTGAATTAAAAGAAAGAGCACCATTGTATCTGTAACTTACTACTACAAGGGTATTATTATTATTATAATTACACTGTAATAATATTACAGTGTATTATTATTGCCACATATGAGCCATTGTGGCATCATTATTACTGTACATGCTCTGTTCATCAGGGGCCCACATTACATGAAGATTTAATTTTACATCCCCCAGAGAACTGGTTAGCCATATGTAATTTTTTTTTATTTTGAATGAGAGTATTTTATGCAACCTTTGGAGAGTGACAAGGAGATATTTATTTATTTGTTTTTATTTTTACTTTTATCAGTCTCAGATTAATTTGATTCTTTAACACAGGTATTTAATACTTGCTATTACTTGGCACAGTTAATGCCAAGTTACTTTTTTTTTTTTTTATTGTTGGGGATTCATTGAGGGTACAATAAGCCAGGTTACACTGATTGCAATTGTTAGGTAAAGTCCCTCTTGCAATCATGTCTTGCCCCCATAAAGTGTGACACACACCAAGGCCCCACCCCCCCCTCCATCCCTCTTTCTGCTACCCCCCCCACACCCTTGATTGTCATTGATTGTCCTCATATCAAAATTGAGTACATAGGATTCATCCTTCCCCATTCTTGTGATGCTTTACTAAGAATAATGTCTTCCACGTCCATCCAGGTTAATACAAAGGATGTAAAGTCTCCATTTTTTTTAATGGCCGAATAGTATTCCATGGTATTCATATACCACAGCTTGTTAATCCATTCCTGGGTTGGTGGGCATTTAGGCTGTTTCCACATTTTGGCGATTGTAAATTGAGCTGCAATAAACAGTCTAGTACAAGTGTCCTTATGATAAAAGGATTTTTTTCCTTCTGCGTAGATGTCCAGTAATGGGATTGCAGGATCAAATGGGAGGTCTAGCTTGAGTGCTTTGAGGTTTCTCCATACTTCCTTCCAGAAAGGTTGTACTAGTTTGCAGTCCCACCAGCAGTGTAAAAGTGTTCCCTTCTCTCCACATCCACGCCAGCATCTGCAGTTTTGAGATTTTGTGATGTGGGCCATTCTCACTGGGGTTAGATGATATCTCAGGGTTGTTTTGATTTGCATTTCTCTAATATATAGAGATGATGAACATTTTTTCATGTGTTTGTTAGCCATTCGTCTGTCGTCTTTAGAGAAAGTTCTATTCATGTCTCTTGCCCATTGATATATGGGATTGTTGGTTTTTTTCATGTGGATTAATTTGAGTTCTCTATAGATCCTAGTTATCAAGCTTTTGTCTGATTGAAAATATGCAAATATCCTTTCCCATTGTGTAGGTTGTCTCTTTGCTTTGGTTATTGTCTCCTTAGCTGTACAGAAGCTTTTCAGTTTAATGAAGTCCCATTTGTTTATTTTTGTTGTTGTTGCAATTGCCATGGCAGTCTTCTTCATGAAGTCTTTCCCCAGGCCAATATCTTCCAGTGTTTTTCCTATGCTTTCCTGGAGGATTTTTATTGTTTCATGCCTTAAGTTTAAGTCCTTTATCCATCTTGAATCAATTTTTGTGAGTGGGGAAAGATGTGGGTCCAGTTTCAGTCTTTTACATGTGGACATCCAGTTCTCCCAACACCATTTATTGAATAGGGAGTCTTTCCCCCAAGGTATGTTCTTGTTTGGTTTATCAAAGATTAGGTGGTTGTAAAATGTTAGTTTCATTTCTTGGTTTTCAATTCGATTCCAAGTGTCTATGTCTCTGTTTTTGTGCCAGTACCGTGCTGTCTTGAGCACTATGGCTTTGTAGTACAGACTAAAATCTGGTATGCTGATGCCCCCAGCTTTATTTTTGTTGCAGAGAACTGCCTTAGCTATACGGGGTTTTTTCCAGTTCCATATAAAATGCAGAATCATTTTTTCCAAATCTTGAAAGTACGATGTTGGTATTTTGATAGGAATGGCATTGAATAGGTAGATTGCTTTGGGAAGTATAGACATTTTAACAATGTTGATTCTTCCCATCCATGAGCATGGTATGTTCTTCCATTTGTTAATATCCTCTGCTATTTCCTTTCTGAGGATTTCATAGTTTTCTTTATAGAGGTCCTTCACTTCCTTTGTTAGGTATATTCCTAGGTATTTCATTTTCTTTGAGACTATGGTGAAGGGAGTTGTGTCCTTAATTAGCTTCTCATCTTGACTGTTATTGGTGTACACAAAGGCTACTGACTTGTGGACATTGATTTTATATCCTGAAACATTACTGTATTTTTTGATGACTTCTAGGAGTCTTGTGGTTGAGTCTTTGGGGTTCTCTAAGTATAAGATCATGTCATCAGCAAAGAGGGAGAGTTTGACCTCCTCTGCTCCCATTTGGATTCCCTTTATTTCCTTGTCTTGCCTAATTGTATTGGCTAGAACTTCCAGCACTATGTTGAATAGTAAAGGTGAGAGAGGACAACCTTGTCTGGTTCCAGTTCTAAGAGGAAAAGCTTTCAGTTTTACTCCGTTCAGTAAAATATTGGCTGTGGGTTTGTCATAGATAGCTTCAATCAGTTTCAGAAATGTGCCACCTATGCCTATACTCTTCAGTGTTCTAATTAGAAAAGGATGCTGGATTTTATCAAATGCTTTTTCTGCATCTATTGAGAGGATCATGTGATCTTTATTTTTGCCTCTGTTAATATGGTGGATAACATTTATAGACTTGCGTATGTTAAACCAGCCTTGCATCCCTGGGATGAAGCCTACTTGATCATGATGAATGACTTTTTTGATGATAAGCTGTAATCTATTGGCTAGATTTTGTTGAGAATTTTTGCGTCTATGTTCATGAGTGAGATTGGTCTGAAATTCTCCTTTTTGTTTGGGTCTTTTCCTGGTTTTGGTATCAGGGTGATGTTTGCTTCACAGAATGTGTTGGGGAAGATTCCTTCTTCCTCAATTTCTTGGAATAATTTCTGCAGTACAGGAATAAGCTCTTCCTTGAAGGTTTGATAGAATTCTGGAGTGAAGCCATCTGGACCAGGGCATTTTTTGGTTGGAAGCTTTTTTATTGTTTCTTTGATCTCAGTGCTTGAAATTGGTCTGTTCAGGAGCTCTATTTCTTCCTGGCTGAGTCTAGGGAGAGGGTGTGATTCCAAATATTGATCCATTTCTTTCACATTGTCAAATTTCTGGGCATAGAGTTTCTGGTAGTATTCAGAGATGATCTCTTGTATCTCTGTGGGATCAGTTGTTATTTCCCCTTTATCATTTCTGATTGAGGTTACTAGAGATTTTACTTTTCTATTCCTCGTTAGTCTGGCCAATGGTTTATCTATTTTGTTTATTTTTTCAAAAAACCAACTCCTTGTTTCATTAATTTTCTGAATGATTCTTTTGTTTTCAATTTCATTGATCTCTGATTTGATTTTGGATATTTCTTTTCTTCTATAGGTTTAGGCTTAGATTGTTCTTCTTTCTCCAATTCCATAAGATCTCTTGTGAGATTGTTGATGCGCTCTCTTTCTGTTTTTCGAATGTAGGCATCTAAAGCGATGAATTTTCCTCTCAAAACTGTTTTTGCAGTATCCCACAGGTTTTGGTAGCTTGTGTCTTCATTGTTGTTATGCTCAAGGAAGTTAATGATTTCCTGTTTTATTTCTTCCTTCACCCATCTGTTATTCAACAGAAGATTGTTTAGTTTCCATGCCTTTGGGTGGGGTCGAGCATTTTTGTTAGAGTTGAGTTCCACCTTTAGTGCCTTATGGTCTGAGAAGATACAAGGTAAAATTTCAATTCTTTTGATTCTGTTGATATTTATTTTGTGTCCCAGGATATGATCAATTTTGGAGAATGTTCCATGGGGTTATGAGAAGAATGTATATTCTTTATCTTTGGGATGAAGTGTTGTATATGTGTCTATCAAGCACAGTTGTTCTAGGGTCTCATTTAAATCTCCTATATCCTTGTTTAATTTCTATTTAGAGGATCTGTCCAGCTCTGTAAGAGGAGTGTTAAGGTCCCCTGTTATTATGGTATTATCAGATATCATATTGCTCAGACTGAGTAAGGTCTGTTTCAAGAATCTGGGAGCATTTAAATTGGGTGCATAGATATTTAGAATTGAAACGTCTTCTTGTTGCATTTTTCCCTTGACCAATATAAAGTGACCATCTTTGTCTTTTTTGACTTTAGTTGCTTTAAATCCACATGTATCTGAAAATAAGATTGCAACTCCTCTTTTCTTCTGAATTCCATTTGCCTGAAAAATTGTCTTCCAACCCTTGACTCGAGCTTTAATTTGTCTTTTGAAGCCAGGTGTGTTTCTTGCAGACAGCAAATGGATGGCTTGTGTTTTTTAATCCAGTCAACCAATCTATGTCTCTTCAGTGGGGAATTCAAGCCATTAGGATTTATTGAGATAATTGATAAGTGTGGTAGTATTCTATTCGTCTTATTTTGTGAGAGTCCATTGCTTAGTTTTATCTTTTGCATCAGTGTGGAGGTTAGGTTCTGTCCTTTAATTTCTGAGTTCTTACTTTGCTGCTGATCCATTGTGGTGGTCAGTGTGCAGAACAGGTTGAAGTATTTCCTGTAGAGCTGGTCTTGTTGTGGCGAATTTCCTCAATGTTTGTATATCCGTAAATGATTTGATTTCTTTGTCAATTTTGAAGCTTAGCTTAGCAGGGTACAGAATTCTGGGTTGGAAATTGTTCTGTTTAAGTAGATTAAAGGTAGATGACCATTGTCTTCTTGTTTGCAAAGTTTCATTAGAGAAGTCTGCGGTCACTCTGATGGATTTGCCCCTGTAGGTCAACTGGCGCTTACTCCTGGCAGCTTGCAGAATGTTTTCTTTTGTCTTGACTTTGGACAGGTTCATCACAATGTGTCTTGGAGAAGCTCGGTTAGATTTGAGGCGACCTGGGGTCCGATAGCCCTCTGAAAGCAGTGTGTCAGAATCTTTGGTGATATTTGGGAAATTTTCTTTTATAATATTCTCTAGTATGGCTTCCATTCCTCTGGGGCATTCTTCTTCCCCTTCTGGAATTCCTATAACTCGTATGTTGGAACGCTTCATAAAGTCCCATAATTCTGACAGTGAACGTTCTGCTTTCTCTCTCTTCTTTTCTGCCTCTTTTAGTATCTGAGTTATCTCAAAAACTTTGTCTTCTACCTCTGAAATTCTTTCTTCTGCCTGGTCTAACCTGTTGCTGATACTTTCCATTGCATCTTTAAGTTCCCTAATTGACTGTTTCAGTTCCTTCAGCTCTGCTATACCCTTTTTATATTCTTCATATCATTCATCTCTTATTTGATTCTGTTTTTGAATTTCCTTTTGGTTATTTTCCACTTTATTAGCAGTTTCCTTCATTGTTTCCATCATTTCTTTCATTGTTTTCAACATGTGTATTCTAAATTCCCTTTCTGTCATTCCTAACATTTCTTTATAGGTGGAATCCTCTGCAGTAGCTACCTCATGGTCCCTTGGTGGGGTTGTTCTGGACTGGTTCTTCTTGTTGCCTGGAGTTTTCTGCTGATTCTTCCTCATGAGTGATTTCTTTTATCTGTTTCCTTGCCCTAATTTTCCTTTCACTTCCTCTTGCTCTTTAAGTTCTCGTGCCTGTGGACGGTTTTCCACTGTTTTAGTCCTCCTCTTGGGGTCCAGAAGTCTCTCGCTGACTCCCTATATCCTCTCAGGAATGATGATAGGCATATCCCACCCTCCAGAGATGCCTGGAGTCCTATTTCCCCAGACTCACAGTGCCCAGATGCAAGGAAGCTGTTACTCGGCTGCCATCTTGCTCCGCCTCCCACAATTTTCTATTATGGCCTGTAAACTATTTCGGTGTTCTTGGACTTGGCACTCAGTTGAACTGCCTTGGGGAGAGCTTGAGTAGGAGTGTGGAGAACTTTGGGCATTATCTGGGGCCCCAGACTGAGCCACTGAGCTGGGCGCAGGAAGCCATTGTGAAAGAATGCCAAGTTACTTTTATCAGTCTCAGATTAATTTGATTCTTTAACACAGGTATTTAATATTTGCTATTTCTTGGCACAGTTAATGCTATTTCTTGGCACAGTAAATGTTAACTAATGTTGAACATTAGTTAAAACATTTAGCTGTCTTTGTCTTGACTTCATTATGTGGTATCTGCTAAAAATTGTTAACGATCAGTAAATTAGTGATTGCCTTTTAGAAATTATTTATTTAGTGCTTTATAATTGAAGTACTTTCAAGTCCATTATCTTATGTGAGCTGAACAATGCCACATTACAGTTATTAGTTTAATTTCCTTCATTAATATCATTAGGGGTTCTATATAAGGAATAGGTGGGTTCTGATTTGAGCATCATTATTTACTAGCTTTGTGAACTTAAATAAGTTACCCAACTTCTATGAGCTTTAGTTCCCTCCTCTGAAAAACAGGAATAATAATACATTCTCTATAGTGTTGGAAGGGTTAAATGAAATAAGTAAAAGGTTATTATGCTTGTTATAATATCAAGCATATTGATATTATTCACTTATCAATGAATATTGGTTTCTGTCCCTTTTTCAAGTAGTTCTGTTGTACTAATTGTCCCTAGCGAGATATGCAGCTATTAAATGTGTTAAACCAACTCACCTTTGATGGAAATACAAATTGTTAACATAAGTACTTACTACTTTGATTTCTGATAGGTACTAACAGGAGAACTATGCTGCTGTCCATGGTAATCAGCTGTTGCAGAAGGAGCCAGCTGGTCACAGTCAGTAACTTAGGACCAGCAGTTCACTGCTCACTGTGGTGTGAAGTATGACTGTCCCTTAGGGAAGTGGCAAAAAAACTTTATTCATACTAGTTTGGTGAAGAAAATTCAAATATTCTCAAACACCAGTGTTATCTCTTAAAAATATGATAAAGATACATAAATAGTACCTGTAGCCAAAGGCAATTGCTGGAGATATTTTGCTGTTTTATAGAGCTTAGTTTATTTATTACATCTTTGTTGAAATCTCAAATCTCAGTATATGTATATATAATATACATATTATATATGGTAATTTTCTTATTATGGTCAATTTATATTGTGATTTAAATGGCTGCATAGCATTTATTTTTTAAAAACTAAGCTCTTTTTAACATTTGAATTTTCTCATTCTTCAATAAATAACGTTGGAATGCATGCCTTTATACATAGAAACTTTGCATTTCTGATTATTTCTTTAGAATAATCTGTAAGAGTAGAATTACTGGTCAGAGAATTAACATTAACACTGTATATAATACCAAGCTGCCTTCCAATAAAGGGCCAATTTGTACTCTCACCAGCCTTCAATGCAATTTTTGGACAAAAAATGGATTGCTTTTTGAATACACAGTTTGGCTAGTTAAGTTAGTTGATCAGTGTACAGATTCTTGTCTAATTGATTCATTTTGGCACTAATTCAGGAAAAGGCTAAATAGGAGACTAATGACCTCTGTGATCTCACCTGGGATTTTCACAGAGCCAGCTTTTAATTTTAAAGTAATGTTTAAAGTAGAATTTGATACAAGTGGTGACTAGCATGCCAATTCAACATAGTCATATCTTGATTTTTGTATGTGTTATAAAGTCTCTTAGGGGCTAATTTCTATAGCAAATTTTAGAGGAAAATGAGATTCTTCTAATGTGCAATTAAAGTATTTGTTTTATTGGCAATATACATTATAGGGAAACTTAAGGGTAAAAATCAGCTCATTTTATTTTTTTAGTATAATCAGAAATAGGAAAAATATGCAAACATGATTGTATCTAATGAGTGAAATGTTCCATGCAGATGTCTGTTTTTCTATTAATCCCTAAAATGGCTATATGCTTTTATTTATATGAGTAACATCACATACAAATGTGTTACTAGGAGTAATACTTCCACTTACAGAAAAGATAAACACAATATAAGTTTAAAATTTTAATAAATTCCATTTTGAAGGTGGCTCAAATCTTCAGATAATGTAAGATTTGAGATTTCAACAAAGATGTAATATATATGTATGCTACTTCTGAGAGTTATTTAGATATTTTTCTCTTGGTTATCTGCACTTAGTATAGCTTCTAACAGAGAAATGAGAACTCAGTCCTGTGTAATGGGGCTTTTATGGATCACTGAAATATAATTCTATTTAGTTTTTTTTTAAGCCTCCATCTAGGCACACTGGAAACCAATTTTATTTTTATTATACTATGTAGATAACAAGGTCATATCCTCTCAAGCTAACACAAAAAGTACATGAAAGGGAAAGGGAAAACATAATTTTTGTTTTTGCTGTCATCATGTGGGACTTTCATTTTTTTTATATGTTGGGTACTTTTTCATATTGGTTCTATTATGCTGATGGCAATGTCATATTTCATTAACACCAACTTAGAAAAATAAAAAGTGGAAAATTTTGCTGCTATTACTATTATTCTACTATTTGTTCTGTAAATACCATTTGTGACTGTGAGTTATTTCATAATTGGAATGCTTTAGGGAGATTTATTTTGGTTTAAGGCTGCTGTCCAAAATTTGGATCTACCCCTTTACTCTTGGTAAGTTTGTTGTGATGCTAATACAGATATAAACAGCTATGTACACTTTGCACTTACCGTGTTTTCTGTTAAATCTATGTCAGTGAAGGCACAGCTTGATGAGGGTTTGGGAGAAACAAATACATACAGTTATGCTTTTGCATTGACAAGAGCAGCCTTAAGTCTTAGAATTACTGCTGCGAGCTATGCGTATAATAACAGACAAGGCATACGGGTGTGGGGGAATTGGAAAGACGGAATAGGGAAAGCTATAGAGGAGGTGAATGCATCAGCTGCATGTTCAGGCATTTAAGGATGGAACATGTATTTCTTGAGCTGGGTGCAAGGCATTGTGCTAGGTGCTGTGGAAAATGAATAAGGTGTGGTTTCTGGCCGAGGAAAACTTAAAAGCTGGATCAACTCCAACGCCCTTTCCTACCCTGAGATTCTGTCAACCTGTGACTGTTTAATTGGGATGTAGTTTTTCCTATGAGTAGATTCTATAATTTGCTTTCGTAGAGTACAATCATGCCCTGCATGATGATGTTTCAGTTAATGACAGGCCACATATACAATGGTGGTCCCACAAGATTACAATACCTTAGTTTTGCTGTACCTTTTCTATGTTTAAGGATGTTCAGATACACAGATCCTGACCACTGTGTCACAGCTGCCTCCAGGCTCGGGCCCAGTCACGTGCTGAGCAGGTTTCAGCACAGGAGCAGCAGGCTGCACAGCGTTGCTGAGGGCTGCAATTGGGCATGGCTTCCAGGTTTGGGTAGATTCGCCCTGTGATGCCTACACAACTGTGCCATTGCCTTAACAATGCGTTTTCAATGCATATTCCTGTCATTAAGCAATGCACGACTATAATTTAGAGAGCAAAAAAAGATTTTCTGCAAATATCTATACCAGTGAGCCAAAATATACCTGTTACTCATTACTTTGGGTTGAACAATTATCCATTGACTGATCCTACTAAGTTCAAATTATTGAGGAGGTGTATTAAGGTTCCTGCTAGAACATCGACCTGCTTTGTTCAATAGAACAGTTATTTGAGACGAAATTGAAAGAAAAGAAACATTTTTATAGCAGGTAGGTGGGACTTTATGTCAGGTCAACTGGGTGGAGCCCTGGCCTGATGTGGACAAGGCTTAGATGGATTTAGGTGTGGGATGGTCCCTGGGAAATGAACTAAGTGTGTGAGGACCTTAGAGAGGACGCCACGGACAAGTGAAAGGCGGACAGTATGCTTGACGGTACGCGTCCTCTCTGAGCTGGACTTGGCTGCGAAAACTGGAAAGACTGATGGGGGAAACCCTGGAGTTCCATGAGCTGAATGATGTGAATGAGGGACTCTATTTGATCATCTACTCTAGGTTTTAAATTTTTAATTTATAGGATTACTTTCTATTCTTTTTTAAGTCTTGAATTTTTGATTGTAATTGGAATTAATTTAAATGTAGTTGTTGAAATAATGGAATAAATTTAATAAATATGGAGTGAATTATTTAAGATTATTGAAGAGTGGATATCTTGTAGGTCATCATCTAGTTTAATAAACATTAATGCCTTATCAGTTGTTATATGCTTAATATTTTTAAAAATCAACATTCTTTCTTTAATTTTTTTTTCCTCTGGACAAAACTGTGAACTTCACTATAAATTTCTACTTAAATTTTATTCCATAGTTTACTTTTCTAGACTAACTGCAAATTATAGAGCTCATGTTCGACCTGTAACTCATATGGGGGGATTTATAATAAAAAGAGTAATTCGACCTTTCTGGAGTGTGGCATTTTGAGAGGTACTTGACCAAAATTCATAGCCATTGTTATGTTGGCTACTGTTAATGTATAAGAAATTGTTCTTCAAAGAGCCCAGTTGAACACCAAACCCAAACACGGTGTGGTTTGGTGAGGGTTGGGAAAGCCTGGTGGGGCTGCGCCAGGCCTCGGCCATTTGAGGACGGGCCTCCTCTCTTTTGCTTCTGTCTCTCCTAAAAAAAAAAGTACTCTAGTTCTGACATCCGTTTCCTCAACCTTTTACCTTTTCATCCCCAGGTAGGTGTTCTAGGTTCATATGGCCATCCTAACCATTGCTGGTCATACTCCTCAGTCACTGAAAGTAGCATTTTTTCAAAGCTTTGCTTAAATAATCAAGCCTCCCAATTAGTTAATTCAGCAGATATTTATTCAGTGCCACCTAATACCAGGCAATGCTTCAGGCTCTAGAGATAGAATGTCCCCATGGAGCTCACATTACAACAGATTGAATAAATATATGTTCAATTTGCTATAAAAATAAATAGATTAAGAGGATAGGGAATAACAGAGTATGCTACTTTAAAAGGATGGTCAAGGACCTTTTCCCATGGAGATTATATTTAAGCAGAAATATGAATGAAATGAGGGATCAGTGCAAAGGCTTGTGTTTAGTGTGCTCAAGGGTCAACAAGCAGCACAGGGGCTGGAGGGGAAAGAGGTGGGAGGTGAGGCTGGGAGGTGGGCAGAGGCAGGGGCAGAGGCAGGTGGTGAAAAGGCCTCAGCCAAGTCCCTGGATTTTATTATAGGCTGATGACTTCATCACACTTAGGGATTGAGAGCAGGAAGGCAAGGTGATCTCATTTCACTCTAGGAATATTTTCTTACATGAAAGCGAAGCTGCAAGGTATCAGGACCCTTCTTGGGCACTTATGTGGTTGTGTTTGTTAGTGTAAACAGGGCAGCAGGCGTAGGAGGTGGTGGTTCAGAATAGCTTGTGCTGGACAGCACTGTTCAAGGTCTGGCCTTTGGAAGAGCACAGCAGAGCCGGGATGGAGTAGGTGACTTCGTACACGTGTCTTACTGATTAGTTCTTTCAGAGGCCAGTGGAAGTAAAGTCATTGGTGGCAGATTCAGTAAATAAGGTGTTGTGGGTTTACTTTATATCAGACACTACTAGGTACTTCCATAAATGTTAGATTGTGTAGATATTTGTCTCCATTTTACAGAGAAAAAGCTTAAAGCTCAGAAGTTCTATTGTGCCACAACTGCTCTCAGTACTTTGGTAATTACCTGAATATTCATATTAACGTAGATTCTCTGTCTGAATTACTTGGGTAATTGCAACATTATAGATCTGGGTATTAACCATGTTCAATCAGCCAATGCTCTGTTAAATTTCTAAGAATATATTAAGGTGGTAATTAAAAGACTTGTCTTCTATTTTTAAAACACAACTTTATTATTATTTTTTTGTAAACAAAGGGCTGTGTATTAATTTTTAAAAAATTAGAAAATACACACATATACATATGTACACACATATTTTGTGATAATCTCTTTGCTTCTTTTTTGTTAATTCTTCAGACTAACACTTTTCCCAGTGTGTTTATTTAAATAGTTACAGAATGAGTAAGTTTTACTCACTTTGCCCAATGTTGCTAATCATCTAGACTTATCATAAGGTAATTTATTACCTGCAAATGAGTTTGGGAAACTGAATAAATGTGTTTGATAACTCAGCTTCTCTAGTAAAATTGTTACAGAGGAAGAGCCTAGTTCTGTAGTCCATTGAGTAGTAGTTATTCAAAGTCTTATCCTCTGGTGACCTATCTATAGAGTATATAAAAAAATCCAGTATGGGCGGCGCCTGTGGCTCAAGGAGTAGGGTGCTGGCCCCATGTACCAGAGGTGGTGGATTCAAACCCAGCCCCGGCCAAAAACAAAACAAACAAAAAAATCCAGTATTTATTTGGCATAATTTATCTAAAAAATAAACAAAATAAAATGCTCCCTATTCCCTGGATAACCTCCTATTTGGGAGGTAAGTACATCGGAGTCTGCACTGTTAGATGTTCACGGAGTACACTTTTCCTAGTTTTTTTTTTTTTAATATAACTTAATTTCTATTTTGAGTTCCTGTCTGCCCTGGTAGCTAAACTTTTAATGTGCATGGAGGGGGTGTGTCCTCACTTTTTCCTGGTGCTTTGCTAGTTCCTGGGTGGGATCCTTATAGTGATTTTCATCTTTCCACTGTGGTGGCATGTGTAGGAACGTTTGACCTTCGTTTTGTTTTTGTAATTAGTTGATGATCTCAGGTTGCTGCTTTCTTACTGTTATTCCAATCCACAAGGTTAGATCTGGTTGGTAAAGTAATTCTTTCTGCAACTTTCATGCTATGCTACTTCTCACATTGTAATCTTTCTGTGGTCTTCAAACTGCTTTAAATTGTGGAGAATTTGCCGAGACTGCCATTTGTCTAAGCCTCCCTGGGGCTGGGTGAGGTCTGGGAAACCCTTTGAGGCTAATACGGTTTCTGCCCACGTGTGATCCATCCACTTCTTCTGTGGTGTCTTTCTGCCTTGCTAAGGCTCTACCTAGCACACGGGATGCCGATCGCCTCTGTTCTCTTGCAAGAACAATGTCTAGAGCTGTTGCTCCTTTGACTCTTTTTATCCCTATTCCAGGGCATTTTCACCATGTCAGGAGGGTGAGAAAACCTTTCCCCCCCAAAAATTGTCTGCCTAAATCTGTCTTCCATGCCAGATGTTGCAAATTCATGGACTGAATTTAATCCCAAAGTAGTGCTATTGTTTGGGCAGTATTTTAAAAATTGAGAAAATATCTGAATTTCCAGGTACCTTTCTGGCAAATGGGGAAGAGCAGGCTGACATTTCTGGGTTAGGAATCCCGTGGAGCTGTGGAGAGGCTCCTTCTAGCACCCTGTAAGCACTGGCCAGTCAGGTGCTCCCCCGTCCCTAGTTCCTTTCTGTTTATGTTAGTCCCTGCCTGGCTCTGGGCAGCGTGTGGTATGAGTCTTTCCATTATTGTTAAGATCAAGGATTTTGAAACTCATAGGTCAGGAAAAAGACTCCTTATTTCTGCTTTCTGCTGTTACTCCTTTTCTGAGGCAAGGTAAACATATCTCCTGGTTGAATGGATGAAGAATATAAGTACAATTGGGGAAAAAATTGGCTAGTATTTAAAAAATGTTAACCATTACAAGAAATTATCAGAATTTTATTTTACTTATTTAAAAATGTTTTGTCAAGTTCATTTTTTTTTTTGTAGAGACAGAGTCTCACTTTACTGCCCTCGGTAGAGTGTCATGACGTCACAGGACTCACAGCAACCTCCAGCTCTTGGGCTTAAGTGATTCTCTTGCCTCAGCCTCCCGAGCACTGGGACTATAGGTGAGTTCATTTTTTAAAATCAGCTTTATTGAGCTATAAATTACGTGAAATTAAATTTGCTAATTTAAAGTGAAAGATTCAAATTATTCTTCAAAGTGATTGTATCATTTTCCATTTTCACCAGTCATGTGTGGAAGTTCAGTTGCCCCACAGTCAGGTTACCATTCGGTGTTGTTAACATTTTAATTTTGGTCACTCTAGTGGATACATTATATCTAGTGGATACATTATATCTAGCTGTATCTCACTATGGTTTTAATTTAATTTGCATTTTCCTAATGACTAATGATATTAAACATTTTTTCATGTGCTTTTTTCCCCATGTTGTCTTTTTTTTTTCAGAATTATCTATGTAAAGCTTTTGTCTATTAAAAATGAGTTATTTTTGGGCGGCGCCTGTGGCTCAAGGAGTAGGGCGCTGGTCCCATATGCCAGAGGTGGCAGGTTCAAACCTAGCCCCGGCCAAAATAAAAAAAAAAAAAATGAGTTATTTTCTCATTTTTTAGTAGTGAACACGTATGTTTTATGGGTAAAAGTTCTTTTTTAGATACACCTTTTGCAAATATTTTCTTCTACTCTGTGATTTTCCTCTTCATTTTCTTAAAAGTTTTTTGAAAAGCAAAAGCTTCTACTTTGATGAAGGCCAATTTGCTGATTTTTTTTGTTTTTACAGTTTATCGCGTTTGTGTCCTATCACTAGAACTTCAGGTCACAAAGACTTTCTTGTGTTTTCTTCTAGAAGTTTTATAGTTTTTGCTCTTACATTTAAAGCTATGCTCCATTTTGAGTTAATTTTTTTAAATAAAGAATGAAGTAAGGGTAGAATTTCTTTTCATGGCAGGTGGATATCTAGTTGTCCTTTCTGTCTTTGTTAGAGAGATCACTCTTTTTCATTACATTAACTTGGTGCATTTTTGAAAATCAGTTTGTCATAGGTATATTCTCAATTCTGCTCTGTACCATTAATCTATAAGTCTTTCTTTAAGACAATATCACACTATCTTGATTATGATAGCTTAAGAATAAGTCCTGAAATCAGACAGTGTAAATCCTCTTTCCTTTCAAAATTTATTTTAAAATTTTGAGAATTCCTTTTAAAACTAAAATTTAAAAACGTTTTATGTATACTAGGTATTTTGTGTTTTCACATAAATTTTAGAATGAACATTTAGAAATAAAATTTCTACAAAAAGCTTTACTAGGATTTTTATTAGAATTGTATCAAATCTGTAGATTAATTTGGAGAGCAGTGATGTCTTGGGAAGTATTGGATCTTCTTATCTGCAAACATAGTATATCTCCTCAGGTATGTCGGGCTCCTTTAACATGTATCTGCAGTGTTTTATAGTTAACATTGTACATATCTTACACAAATTTTACTAAATTCATTCCCAATTAGAGTAGCTAGTTTATCAATTTTATAATTTCTTTCCAAGACCCAGATTTTTACTTCATTGACTTTTTTCAGTTGTTAGTCCTTCTTCTATTTTATAGTTTTCTACACAGTAGAACCTCTGTACGTTGATCAACCAAGGGACTATAACAACCTGCTCATTGTACACAGGTGATCAACATAAGGAACTAGGCCTACTGTGCTGATATGTACATGTGGTGCATGTCCAGTCTGTGAAAATTAGGTCAACTTAAGGAGATGGTCAATGTAGGGAGATGGTCAACTATGGAAATTCATCTGTATTTATTATTTCCAATCTGTGAATTTAAGGTTTAATTTTCTCTTTTTTTGTTATTAATATGAAATGTTAGATCACTGAGTATTTTTTTCTAATAGGATGGGTTTTTATTTTCATTCAGTTAAAAATATTTTCTAATTTCTCCTCTGATTTCTTTTCTGCCCTATAGGTTATATAGAAGTCTGTTGTTCAATTTGCAAATATTTGAAGTGTTGTAGTATTTTATTGTTACTGATTTATAGTTTTAATTCTGTTGCGGCTGTAGAACTTACTTTGCATATCAATCCTTTTAAATTTATCGAGACTTTTAAAGTAGCTCAATATGTGATCTGTTCCGGTAAATATTTTATATATACTTGAAAAGAATATGCATATCTTCTACTGTTTTGGTTACACTACTTTATATGTGTTAATTAGGTCAAGTTGGTTGATAGTGTTGATCAGTCTTAGGAATTTCTCTGTATTTGTTCTATCCAATTACTGAGAAAACACTGTTGAAATCTCTAGACCTAATTGCAGAGTTGTCTAATTCTTTTTCCAGATCTATTAATTTTGCTCAGGGTATTTAGAAGTTCTGTTTATTAAGTGCACATAACATTTAAGATTTTTTGTGTTCTTGATTATGGCAACTTCTTTATCATTACGAAGTGTTCCTTTTAATCCTTGGTAATAGTCCTCAATAAGAAGTCTAACCCATCTGCTTTCAATATAGAGTCTCCAATCTTCTTTTGATTAGTGTTTGTGTGGTATGTTTATTTGCACTTTTTAACTTTTAACCTATTTGTATCTTTATATTTAAAATGGATTCCACCCTCCCTCTTTTTTTAGAGATGTATCTAACTATGTTGCCCAGGCTAGACTTTTACTCCCAAGCATAAGCAATCTTCTGGGCTCAAGCAGTCCTCCTGCTTCAGCCACGTAGCTAGGACTGCACTTACACCACTTTGCCTGGTGTCTCCTTTGCTTTTTGTTTTTACTTCATTTTAAATCCAGTCTGGCATTCTGTAATGTTATTATTGATATGGTTGAATTTAAATATATCATCTTGCTATTTTTTTTCCTGTTTGTCTCCTGTTGAATTATTAGCTACATACATCTTTCTTTTAGTTTTCTAGTGATAGCTCTTGGATTTAAAATATACATCTTTAACTTAGCACAGTCTCTACCTTTAAATAACATTATTCCACTTTACACATAGGGTAAGAACCTTACAATAGTGTCATTATCATACATTTTACTTATTCATATTTCGTGAACCTGTAAAAGGAAAACGAACTGTTTTTTCCTTTTTTCATACATTCAACAGAATCCTGAATACTTTACCTCTGGCCACAAAAATGTGTGTGGGATTTTCCCCACACAACGAGCAGTTCTTCCCTGGACACCAACAGGGTGTTTTTTACAATTTAACTCAATTCTGGCACTATCTACGTGAATCACATAGGGTACAGGCTCAGTCCTACAAGACTGCACCCCAGTTCAGATGCCAGTCACAAGTCCCAGGCTGCGGTGTGCTTCTGACCAGCCTGCTATAAACTGATGATTCCCATGACCCCACCTTTGGGTTTGATTAATTTGTTGGAGTGGCTCACAGAGCTCAGGTAACACTTTGCTTTCATGTATCCATTTCTTATAAAGGATGTTACAAAGGATACAAAATGAACAGTTACGTAGAAGAGAAGCCTAGGGGTGAAGTGTGTGCAAAGAGGCTTCCCCGGCCTCTCAGGGCTCAACACTCTCTAGCACCTCCAATGTTCAGCAGTCCAGAAGCTCTCTGAACCCCACAGTTTAGGGATTTTTATGGAGGCTTCACTCTGTAGGTATGACTGGTTAAATCATTGGCCATTAGTGATCAATTGCACCTTTAACCCTTTTTCACTCCCTGGAGTTTGGAACTAAAAGTTTCAACCCTCTAATCACCTGGTTGATTCCCCTGGCAACTACATCCCCATCCTCAGCTATCCAGAAGCCACCAAGAGCTGCATTAGAGCCACAGATGCGCCTATCACTCAGGAAACTACAAGGGAGTGTCAGGGTTCTGGGTCATATGCTCTATTTACTCAGGAAATTACGAGGGTCTGAGAACTCTTTGTCAGGAACTGGAGTAAAAGATCAAATATTAGAACAAAAGATTCTACTAGCACCCCTACCTACAAAGGCTTTAGGAACTCTGTCTCAGGAACCGAGGGCAGGTACCAAATATATGTTTCTTATTATATCATAAAAGCTTACAATTTATTGTAGTTACTTTTGCCTTAAATAATCGGATGTCTTTTAAGGAGATTAAAATATGAGAAAAAATATCATTTTCCTCTGGTGTAATTTATTTTATTTTATTTTATTTTATTTTTTATTCTTGGGGATTCATTGAGGGTACAATAAGCCAGGTTACACTGATTGCAATTGTTAGGTAAAGTCCCTCTTGCAATCATGTCTTGCCCCCATAAAGTGTGACACACACCAAGGCCCCACCCCCCGCCCTCCGTCCCTCTTTCTGCTTCCCCCCCCCATAATCTTAATTGTCATTAATTGTCCTCATATCAAAATTGAGTACATAGGATACATGCTTCTCCATTCTTGTGATGCTTTACTAAGAATGTCTTCCACTTCCATCCAGGTTAATACGAAGGATGTAAAGTCTCCATTTTTTTTAATGGCTGAATAGTATTCCATGGTATACATATACCACAGCTTGTTAATCCATTCCTGGGTTGGTGGGCATTTAGGCTGTTTCCACATTTTGGCGATTGTAAATTGAGCTGCAATAAACAGTCTAGTACAAGTGTCCTTATGATAAAAGGATTTCTTTCCTTCTGCGTAGATGTCCAGTAATGGGATTGCAGGATCAAATGGGAGGTCTAGCTTGAGTGTTTTGAGGTTTCTCCATACTTCCTTCCAGAAAGGTTGTACTAGTTTGCAGTCCCACCAGCAGTGTAAAAGTGTTCCCTTCTCTCCACATCCACGCCAGCATCTGCAGTTTTGAGATTTTGTGATGTGGGCCATTCTCACTGGGGTTAGATGATATCTCAGGGTTGTTTTGATTTGCATTTCTCTAATATATAGAGATGATGAACATTTTTTCATGTGTTTGTTAGCCATTCGTCTGTCGTCTTTAGAGAAAGTTCTATTCATGTCTCTTGCCCATTGATATATGGGATTGTTGGCTTTTTTCATGTGGATTAATTTGAGTTCTCTATAGATCCTAGTTATCAAGCTTTTGTCTGATTGAAAATATGCAAATATCCTTTCCCATTGTGTAGGTTGTCTCTTTGCTTTGGTTATTGTCTCCTTAGCTGTACAGAAGCTTTTCAGTATAATGAAGTCCCATTTGTTTATTTTTATTATTGTTGCAATTGCCATGGCAGTCTTCTTCATGAAGTCTTTCCCCAGGCCAATATCTTCCAGTGTTTTTCCTATGCTTTCTTGGAGGATTTTTATTGTTTCATGCCTTAAGTTTAAGTCCTTTATTCATCTTGAATCAATTTTTGTGAGTGGGGAAAGGTGTGGGTCCAGTTTCAGTCTTTTACATCTAGACATCCAGTTCTCCCAATACCATTTATTGAATAGGGAGTCTTTCCCCCAAGGTATGTTCTTGTTTGGTTTATCAAAGATTAGGTGGCTGTAAAATGTTAGTTTCATTTCTTGGTTTTCAATTCGATTCCAAGTGTCTATGTGTCTGTTTTTGTGCCAATACCATGCTGTCTTGAGCACTATGGCTTTGTAGTACAGACTAAAATCTGGTATGCTGATGCCCCCAGCTTTATTTTTGTTACAGAGAACTGCCTTAGCTATACGGGGTTTTTTCCGGTTCCATACAAAACGCAGAATCATTTTTTCCAAATCTTGAAAGTACGATGTTGGTATTTTGATAGGAATGGCATTGAATAGGTAGATTGCTTTGGGAAGTATAGACATTTTAACAATGTTGATTCTTCCCATCCATGAGCATGGTATGTTCTTCCATTTGTTAATATCCTCTGCTATTTCCTTTCTGAGGATTTCATAGTTTTCTTTATAGAGGTCCTTCAGTTCCTTCGTTAGGTGTATTCCTAGGTATTTCATTTTCTTTGAGACTATGGTGAAGGGAGTTGTGTCCTTAATTAGCTTCTCATCTTGACTGTTATTGGTGTACACAAAGGCTACTGACTTGTGGACATTGATTTTATATCCTGAAACATTACTGTATTTTTTGATGACTTCTAGGAGTCTTGTGGTTGAGTCTTTGGGGTTCTCTAAGTATAAGATCATGTCGTCAGCAAAGAGGGAGAGTTTGACCTCTTCTGCTCCCATTTGGATTCCCTTTATTTCCTTGTCTTGCCTAATTGTATTGGCTAGAACTTCCAGCACTACGTTGAATAGTAAAGGTGACAGAGGACAACCTTGTCTGGCTCCAGTTCTAAGAGGAAAAGCTTTCAGTTTTACTCCATTCAGTAAAATATTGGCTGTGGGTTTGTCATAGATAGCTTCAGTCAGTTTTAGAAATGTGCCACCTATGCCTATACTCTTCAGTGTTCTAATTAGAAATGGATGCTGGATTTTATCAAATGCTTTTTCTGCATCTATTGAGAGGATCATGTGATCTTTCTTTATTTTTGCCTCTGTTAATATGGTGGATAACATTTATAGACTTGCGTATGTTAAACCAGCCTTGCATCCCTGGCATGAAGCCTACTTGATCATGATGAATGACTTTTTTGATGATAAGCTGTAATCTACTGGCTAGGATTTTGTTGAGAATTTTTGCATCAATATTCATGAGTGAGATTGGTCTGAAATTCTCCTTTTTGTTTGGGTCTTTTCCTGGTTTTGGTATCAGGGTGATGTTTGCTTCATAGAATGTGTTGGGGAAGATTCCTTCTTCCTCAATTTTTTGGAATAATTTCTGCAGTACAGGAATAAGCTCTTCCTTGAAGGTTTGATAGAATTCTGGAGTGAAGCCATCTGGACCAGGGCATTTTTTGGTTGGAAGCTTTTTTATTGTTTCTTTGATCTCAGTGCTTGAAATTGGTCTGTTTAGGAGCTCTATTTCTTCCTGGCTGAGTCTAGGGAGAGGGTGTGATTCCAAATATTGATCCATTTCCTTCACATTGCCAAATTTCTGGGCATAGAGTTTCTGGTATTATTCAGAGATGATCTCTTGTATCTCTGTGGGATCAGTTGTTATTTCCCCTTTATCATTTCTGATTGAGGTTACTAGAGATTTTACTTTTCTATTCCTCGTTAGTCTGGCCAATGGTTTATCTATTTTATTTATTTTTTCAAAAAACCAACTCCTTGTTTCATTATTTTCTGAATGATTCTTTTGTTTTCAATTTCATTGATCTCTGATTTTATTTTGGATATTTCTTTTCTTCTACTGAGTTTAGGCTTAGATTGTTCTTTTTTTCCAATTCCATAAGATCTCTTGTGAGATTGTTGATGCGCTCTCTTTCTGTTTTTTGAATGTAGGCATCTAAAGCGATGAATTTTCCTCTCAAAACTGCTTTTGCAGTATCCTACAGGTTTTGGTAGCTTGTGTCTTCATTGTTGTTATGCTCAAGGAAGTTAATGATTTCCTGTTTTATTTCTTCCTGCACCCATGTGTTATTCAACAGAAGATTGTTTAATTTCCATGCCTTTGGGTGGGGTCGAGCATTTTTGTTAGAGTTGAGTTCCACCTTTAGTGCCTTATGGTCTGAGAAGATACAAGGTAAAATTTCAATTCTTTTGATTCTGTTGATATTTGTTTTGTGTCCCAGGATATGATCAATTTTGGAGAATGTTCCATGGGGTTATGAGAAGAATGTATATTCTTTATCTTTGGGGTGGTGTGTTCTATATGCGTCTATCAAGCACAGTTGTTCTAGGGTCTCATTTAAATCTCTTATATCTTTATTTAATTTCTGTTCAGAGGATCTGTCCAACTCTGTAACAGGAGTGTTAAAGTCCCCTGTTATGATGGTATTATCAGATATCATATTGCTCAGACTGAGTAAAGTCTGTTTCAAGAATCTGGGAGCATTTAAATTGGGTGCATAAATATTTAGAATTGAAACGTCTTCTTGTTGTATTTTTCCCTTGACCAATATAAAGTGACCATCTTTGTCTTTTTTGACTTTAGTTGCTTTAAATCCACATGTATCTGAAAATAAGATTGCAACTCCTCTTTTCTTCTGAATTCCATTTGCCTGAAAAATTGTCTTCCAACCCTTAACTCGGAGCTTTAATTTGTCTTTTGAAGCCACGTGTGTTTCTTGCAGACAGCAAATGGATGGCTTGTGTTTTTTAATCCAGTCAACCAATCTATGTCTCTTCAGTGGGGAATTCAAGACATTAACATTTATTGAGATAATTGATAAGTGTGGTAGTATTCTATTCATCTTATTTTCTGATAGTCCATTGCTTAGTTTTATCTTTTGCATCAGTGTGGAGGTTAGGTTCTGTCCTTTAATTTCTGAGATCTTACTTTGCTGCTGATCCATTGTGGTGGTCGGTGTGCAGAACAGGTTGAAGTATTTCCTGTAGAGCTGGTCTTGTTGTGGCGAATTTCCTCAATGTTTGTATATCCGTAAATGATTTGATTTCTCCGTCAATTTTGAAGCTTAGCTTAGCAGGGTACAGAATTCTGGGCTGGAAATTGTTCTGTTTAAGTAGATTAAAGGTAGGTGACCATTGTCTTCTTGCTTGGAAAGTTTCATTAGAGAAGTCTGCGGTCACTCTGATGGATTTGCCCCTGTAGGTCAACTGGCGCTTACTCCTGGCAGCTTGCAGAATCTTTTCTTTTGTCTTGACTTTAGACAGGTTCATCACAATGTGTCTTGGAGAAGCTCGGTTAGAGTTGAGGCGACCTGGGGTCCGATAGCCCTCTGAAAGCAGTGTGTCAGAATCTTTGGTGATATTTGGGAAATTTTCTTTTATAATATTCTCTAGTATGGCTTCCATTCCTCTGGGGCATTCTTCTTCCCCTTCTGGAATTCCTATAACTTGTATGTTGGAACGCTTCATAAAGTCCCATAATTCTGACAGTGAATGTTCTGCTTTATCTCTCTTCTTTTCTGCCTCTTTTACTATCTGAGTTATCTCAAGAATTTGTCTTCTAGCTCTGAAATTCTTTCTTCTGCATGGTCTAACCTGTTGCTGATACTTTCCATTGCATCTTTAAGTTCCCTAATTGACTGTTTCAGTTCCTTCAGCTCTGCTATATCCTTTTTATATTCTTCATATCGTTCATCTCTTATTTGATTCTGTTTTTGGATTTCCTTTTGGTTGTTTTCCACTAGCAGTTTCCTTCATTGTTTCCATCATTTCTTTCATTGTTTTCAACATGTGTATTCTAAATTCCCTTTCTGTCATTCCTAACATTTCTTTATAGGTGGAATCCTCTGCAGTAGCTACCTCATGGTCCCTTGGCGGGGTTGTTCTGGACTGGTTCTTCACGTTGCCTGGAGTTTTCTGCTGATTCTTCCTCATGAGTGATTTCTTTTATCTGTTTCCTTGCCCTAATTTTCCTTTCACTTCCTCTTGCTCTTTAAGTTCTCGTGCCTGTGGACTTCAATGAAAGGCGCATAGAGGAACACGCTTAACCTTTGGTGTTTCCCTGCGGATGAAGGTGTTTGCCTGGCAGAACTGTACCAGGGTCCGGCCACTGTACTGAAATTTGGACCAGGTGAGAAATCTGGCTTTAGGTGCCTCCTTCAGCCTGGCCTCATGCAGATGAACGCCGTACATGGGCAGTCCCCTGGCATGCTCTATGAACTGATAATCAGCTTCTGCTGAAGCTATGCCACTGGGCGAGGCGCGGCGGAGGCTGTAGAGGGTCCGGCGCCACCGGCTGAGGCTTCGTGAGAGGGGTCGGGAATGGGAGGCTGAGCAAGAGGAGGAGGCCACTATCCGGCTCCGGCAGCGCGCGTCATGGTGGATGGATGCTGTGCCAGGAACGGTCCTCGCGCGCAGTCAGGACGCCCAGAGCGGTCTGCCTCTGGTGTAATTTCTACCTTCCTCATGAAAAAATTACCTTGCAATTGCAACAACAACAAAAAAACAAACAGAACTTATTAAAATGAAAAACTTCTGTACAGCTAAGGAAACAACAACCAAAGCAAATAGATAACCTTCAGAATGGGAAATGATGTTTGCATATTATGAATCAGACAAAAGTAGGATCTACATAAAACTCAAATTAATCAATAAAAATAAATAGGGCCAACAATTCCATATGTCACTAGGCAAGAGACATGAATAGAACCTTCTCCAAAGAAGACAGACAAACGGCTAAAAAAGTATGAAAAAATGTTCATCATCCCTAATCATCAGGGAAATGTAAATCAAAACTATCCTGAGTTATCATCTAATCCCAGTGAGAATGCCCCACAGCACAAAGTCTCAAAGATGTAGATGCTGGCGTGGGTGTGGAGAGAAGGGAACACTTTTACACTGCTGGTGGCACTGCAAACGAATACAAACTTTTTGGAAGGAAGTATGGAGAACCCTCAAAGAACTCCATTTAGACCTCCCATTGGGATCCTGCAATCCTATTACTAAACATCTACCCAGAAGAAAAGAATCATATTTATCATAAGGACATTCACACTACACTGTTTATATAGCAGATCAATTTATAATCACCAAATTGTGAAGCAGCCTGAATGCCCACCAACTCAGGAATGGATTAACAAGCTGTGGTATATATATACACCATAGAATATGGAATACTATAGAATAGTAGTATTCTATAGTACACAAAATACTATTATTCAGCCATTAAAAAAGATGGAGACTTTACATTTTTGGTATTAACCTGGATGGAGGTTAGTAAAGCACCATTAGAATGGAGAAGCAAGAATCCAATGTGCTCAATTCTAATGAAGGCAGTAGATGATCTAGTATAGGGTGGGGGTAGAGGACAGGGAGTGGGGAGAGGGGAGGAGGGAAGGGGTATGGGGGTCATGGTGTGTATGGCACATCTCTTGGGGGGTGGGACACAATTATAAGAGGGACTTTATTTAACAAATGCAATCAGTGTAACCTAATTCTTTGTACCCTCAATGAATCCCAAACAATTAAAAAAAAAAAAACTTAACATTTTTTACAGTGCTAGTCTGATAGTATAAATTTCTGTCGGCGTAGGTTTATTTATTTTTTGAGGCAGTTGTTCTGTCACCCAGGCTAGAGTACAGTGGCACCATCATAGCTCACAGCAACCTCAAACTCCTTGGCTCAAGCAATTCTCCTGCCTCATCTTCCTGAGTAGCTGGGACTGCAGGCACACACCATTATGCCTGGCTGATTTTTCTTTTCTTTCTTTCTTTTTTTTTTTTGTAGAGATGGGGGTCTTCTTCTTGCTTAGGATGGACTCAAATTCCTGGCCTCAAGCAGTCCTTCTGTCTCAGCCTCCCAGGGTGCTAGGATTTTAGGCATGAGCTCTTGGACTTGCCTTCATTTTCTTAAAGGTGTTTTTTTCTGAATATGATTTTTTTGGTTTGTTTTTTCTTCCAGAAGTTCACAGCTCCACTGTGTTCTGACTTGCAGAGCTCTAATGAGAAATCTTAGGTCATTCTTTGCTTTTATTCTCCTGCACATAATGTACCTTTTTTCCCCTTTGCTGCTTTAAAGATTTTTTTCTTTGTCTCTTATTTCCAGTAGTTTGATTATATTGTGGCTTGCTATTATGTCACTGTTATGTTATAATTATGTTATGACGTTATAGTAGCTGTCAGTTTTTTTAAAAAATTGTTTTCTAAAATCCCTTGTGAATTAGACTTAATCCTTTCAGTATGGTTGTTAGGCCATTGTTATCCTAATTAAAACTCGGATTTCCCACTTCCTATCTTGTTAAAATGGAGTTATTAGTAATTTTTCCTTAACTAGGAGTGTTCTAAAAATACCCAGACTATTATCTTCCTGAAAATGTTTGCTACATTATAGCATTGACAGCAACAGGTGGGTAATAATGAACACAATAGTTTCTTTAACAATCAGATTTTTAAATTGTTTCTTATAGAATATTAATACCCTGCAAGTTGAGATTTGTTAAAAGAGTTTCATTGTTGAATAAGTTTGATAGATACTGCGTCCTATAGGTCTCTCTTGAGTATTCATATGTGCATAAAAGTTCTGAGAGGTCTCACAGTGAAGGAACCAGTTTGATTTTAACCCAGCATTTTTTGTACTTACTGGACTACTGCTCCTGACCACTTTCTGTTCATGAGCACCTCTTAACCTCCCTAGAGACGTTGGTGTTCCACAGAACAGTGTTAGAGATACGGCCTAGATGATGGTGATATATATTATTTAGTTACATTGTAACTGTATCTGGTACTATAGACTTATAAGAAATGTTAAAGACCATAATTGAGAATATGGAAGTATTTTACCTAATATAGACTTCATTTGAACCAAATTAGTAATTTTAAGGTGCAAGTTTCTAGAGTAACTTTCTTCAAAATAAGAGCATTTCAAAGTGTTGTAAAACTACAAACATTTCTTACAACTGCAAAGTCGCCATGTGTAGGGAGAACTGGAAACTGTAGCTGCATGTACCTTTAGTTACAAAATACTCGTGTATTTTGTCCCTGTAGGCACGTTGGACAAAAACTCTATAAAATAAACTTTTGATAAGAAATGTGAAAATGAATTAGAAACAAATGAAATAAATTGCTTTTGAAATATGCCCATGTATAAAATTTGAGAAATAAAATGAGCTTTGACTAAATGTGTTGCGAATTTTGCTAAATTCAGATATTAAAAAGATGTTATGATACTCCTGAAGAAGTCATCCATTCCTAACTTAAAATGCCAGAAAAGGGTAAGAAAATGAGCGTTTGTATGTTTAGAAGGTGCTCGCCAAATCTCCACGTGCTACAGAGTGAGTTCTCTGAAGTGACGACATCTGCGCAGCCCTCTCCTGATAGTCTGTGAGAGCTATCTACTGAAAGTCCAAGTTGAGACACTAATTTCCACGAAATATAAACATGATATTTAGTTTTTAATTCCTTTTTGGTAACAAACTCGAGATAAGACAAGGGCTTTTTAAAAAGTTATTTTTTCCTTAGGTGTGTGATATTTGGTCTTCATACACAGCTCTAATAGTTATTTCCTTATTTTTACAAAACAGTGATCAGTGATGTCAGCAGCCTCTGGAAATAGAATTTCTTCACTTTTGTTTATTCTGCCAGACTCGAAGCAATACAGCAGAAAGCATTCTAATTCTGTAAAAACACTTCCTGTTGCCTTTTATAAAGGGTGAGATTTACAAGAGAATTTTTAAAGCAAGATTTATAGTATATAGATGATTAGTTTCTATAATCATAGTACCTCATTGTTATCTCTAAACTGTTCAAAGGTGAAGAAATACTGGGTTTAGAAATATTAGGTTTAGTAAAAAATGTTATCAATAGAAGGTGAACAACGCCTATTGATAACATATAGCATATAGTTAGAAAATGGTCTGATATTTTACAAGATTAAAACATGTTTTCCTTTGAGTGGAGAAGGAATAAAGTCGGATGATCTACACTGTCTCTACAAGATTTTACAAAGAAGTGGCCAATAAGTAGATAGTATTTTGTGAATATTTTGTAAAAATTTTGAATGAGTATTTTGTAAATAAAGGTATATGCAGCTATGATTTCCCATCCTTCCTACGTATGGTGACTTGGCAGTTGTAAGAAATGTTTGGAGTATTAGTTTAAAAAAGAGAATACATTGGCGCATACACATTCTACTTTACTAGCAGAAGTTTTTCAGGTTGTTTCCTTGATGATGCCTTCAAGAAAAGGACGTGATCTAGCAAATGACCCATTCTTTTTGAGAAGCTCTGGATAAATTTTATCCTCTGTCATATATATACTTACTTACATATTTGTAACTTCAGGAGGTACTAATTCTAATATTGAATTCTAGATTTTTAGTGCATAGAATTTCTCGCTTAGATATGTATTTTTTTATTAGTTCACCATTTATTTTTGTGACTGAGTGGGACTCCATGGTGTACATATACCACAGTTTATTAATCCACTCATGTAGTGACAGACACTTGAGCTGATTCCACATCTTTGCAATTATAAATGTGCTGCCATAAACATTTGAGTGCATGGGTCTTTTTTGGTAGCAGATATCCCTTTGATATACTCATACATTTTCCTTTGAACAAAGTATTTCTTAATGTAGAAATAATTATATAAATTACCATAGAGATGTATGATAGATTGTGATGTCACTGTTGAAAAATATGGGCCAGGCGCAGTGGCTCTTAGCACTCTGAGAGACTAAGGCAGGTAATAGCTTGAGCTTAGGAGTTCAAAACCAGACCGAGCAAGAGGGAGACCCTGTCTCTACTAAAAATAGAAAAACTAGCTGGGTGTGTTGGTGAGTACCTATAGGCCCAGCTATTTGGAAGGCTGAGGCAAGAGGATTGGAGGTTTTCATGAGCTTTGATACCATAGCACACTAGCCTGAGGCAACAGAGTGAGACTCTGTCTCGAAAAGAAAAGCAAAATATTAAGTATGGTATAATATACTGATAGAAAATTTCAAACATGGGCTTGGCATCCATAGCACTGTGGTTACGGCATCAGCCACATATACTGAGGCTGGAGGGTTTGAACCCAGCCTGGGCCAGCTAAGCAACAAGGACAACTGCAACAGAAAAATAACCAGGCGTTGTGGCGGGTGCCCATAATCCTTAGATATGTAATAAAGCAATTAAAATATTCATCTATGTGGTAACAGTATGAAATCCTTATGGAATATTACTTGTTGATGTGAAAATCCCAAATTTTCCACTTGATAGAATGTTTGATTTGCATTTGTTCATCTGCTGTGGTTTTTAATTTTATGTGTCAACTTGATTGTGCCACAGGGTTCCCAGACATTTGGTCAGACTTAATTATGGGTATCTCTGTGATTGAACTTCTGGATTTGATTAACATTTGAATTGGTAGACTGAGTTAAGCAAATTGCCCTCCTTACTGTGGGTGAACTTCAGCCAATCAGTTGAAGACCTGAATAGAACAAAAAGGCTGAGTAAGAGAGAACTCCTTTGCCTGACTGTTTGAGCTGGAACATTTTATCTTTCCCTGTGTTGGGACTCAAACTTGAAACAACAGTTTTTCTTGAGTCTCAGGCCTGCTGGCTTTGGGACCGGAGCTTACGCCATTGGCTGTCCTGTTTTGTAGGTCTTTGTACTTGAACTGGAACTGTATCACTGACTCTCCGGGGGGGGTCCAGCTGGCTGACTACAGATCTGAGGACTTGTCAGCCTCCAAGGCATGTGAGCCAATCCTTTATAATAAGTAATATATACAGAGGGTGCTAAAAATGTATGCACATTTTAAGAAAGGAGAAAACTGTGTTAAGATTGTAAAATACTCAATATAAACAAATAACAAAAGATGAAGACAAGTTACTTTGAGCGTGTCTTATAATTGCAGAAGTCAAGTGTGACTTGAGTATTACAAATTTAGGGCATGTTTGTTTTCTTTCTTAAAATGTGTATACCTTTTTTGTCACCCTGTGTGTGTGTGTATGCATATACATATACACACACCACACACACATATACCCTATTGGTTCTGTTGATCTGGAGAATTCTGACTAATACATCTGACTTCCTGCCTTCTTGTCTTTTTTTCATGAAGCCCACAGTAGAGCTATGCAAATACTACACTTAAAGCTGAGAAGTAGTTACAGAGAGCTGGATTTTGTATTTTGTTTTGCATCGCTGTCCATATCAGATTTTTTCCAGCTATACACAGTTACAGTTGAGCTAGATATGGAGAAAGAGCCATGAGACCAGTCATTGTCTTTGTGTACATGTCAGGATAAAATTTTGAGCATCTTAAAGACTATTAAAATGCGTCTCAATTTTTCACACTATTAAGACAATTTTGTTCTATCTTGTCAGGTGATAAGAAAAGAAAGGCTGGAATGCTTATTGCGTTTATTAATGGTTCAAAATGAAATCATATTATCTTAGAAGTTGTAGTGAAATTTGTATGAAAAGTAGGGGCCAGAAGACTTTTTTCTATAAAGGGCCAGATAATAAATATTTTAGGTTTTGTAGGTGACATGGTCTCTGTCACTCTGTAACTCTGCCGTTACTCTCTCTGCTGTTCAGCTCTCTCACTACAGCACAGCATACTGTGTTCCAGTAAAACTTTATGTACATAAACAGTTGATGGCCAGATTATAATTTGCTAACACCTGTTATAAAGAATACAATAATTGCAGTTACTTTTTGTTGAGCATCTAAAGCATACCATATGATGTTATAGCCACATTGCTTTGTTATTTAATTCTTTTTTTTTTTTTTTTGTAGAGACAGAGTCTCACTGTACCGCCCTCGGGTAGAGTGCCGTGGCGTCACACGGCTCACAGCAACCTCTTAACTCTTGGGCTTACGCGATTCTCTTGCCTCAGCCTCCCGAGCAGCTGGGACTACAGGTGCCCGCCACAACGCCCGGCTATTTTTTGGTTGCAGTTTGGCCGGGGCTGGGTTTGAACCCGCCACCCTCGGCATATGGGGCTGGCGCCCTACTCACTGAGCCACAGGCGCCACAACAAAGAGGAATTTGAGGCTCGTCAGGCCTTTTATTCCTTCAGTGCTTTCCTTCAGAAATTATCTTGAGGCTTTATATTATTACCCCAAAGTCACATAGTAAATTGCAGAGGCATTACTAGAATGCAGATTTAACTCCAGAGGTGATGATGTTCTTATTCTGAAGGAAAATCCTCTGTTGCTAGCCGGGCGTTGTGGCGGGCGCCTGTAGTCCCAGCTACTCGGGAGGCTGAGGCAAGAGAATCGCTTAAGCCCAGGAGTTGGAGGTTGCTGTGAGCTGTGTGAGGCCACGGCACTCTACCGAGGGCCATAAAGTGAGACTCTGTCTCTACAAAAAAAAAAAAAAAAAAAAAAGAAAATCCTCTGTTGAGTTTAAGAACTTTGCTTTCTATACTCTAAAAGAACCAAGTTTTAAAATGTAAAGTTGAGCCAGAGTGATGATCTTACTGAAAGCATTGCATAGCTGATGGTTCAGATCAGATAGTGGCCAAAGAAAACTCACAATTCAAATTGGGGGTGACCAATAAGTGACTTTCAGGTCACTAAAGTTTCTCTCAGCTGTTTGCATTGCTTGGATCGTAGGCATTTTTGAAGCTTGCCATGGTGGACCATTGTGCCTTTAAGGTCTCTCTTCTTTGGCTTTTTTGAGGGGCTATGTTCGTTCCTTTGGATAAGGTCTTAGAAGAAAGTTTACCAAAATTCTAAGCTTCTCTTCCCAGTGTTGAGAACCAGAGGCCAGAAACACCACAAGTCTAAGGAGAGTAAAGTGGGGAAAGAGGAAGACCTTTGATTCTAAAAAGCAAATGAAGAAGTTGTCCAGTTCAGTTGTTGTCCTATCTTCCCACTGTAGTGCTCCTGGCCTGGAAACAAACTTGATTTGTATAGAGACTGTACTCACCTCTGCCTTACATGGACAAGTCTAAGGGGAAAAATGCATTTTCTTTTTCCCCATGAAAATGCAAACCTCGGAGTGGGAGGGCTGTTGAAATTAGGGAAAATTTCAGAGATACGGAATGTCAGTATTGTACTGATCAGAGAAACAGAATCAATAGGATGGATACACACACGCACATTCTGAGAGAGACTGAGTGAGAGATTTCTTATAAAGAATGGCGCACATGATTGTGGAATCTGAGAAATCTGAACACAGGAGAGCTGTTAGTACAGTCCTAGTCTGAGCCTGAGGCCTGAGGACCAGGAGAGCCAATGGTGTAAATTCCATCTGAGTGGGGTCCAAAGACATGCATGAGAAGACCAATGTTCTAGCTTGAAGACAGGCAGAGAGAAATAATTCTTTCTTACTCAGTCTTTTATTCTACTAAGACCTTCAATGGGTTGTGTGAGACTCATCCACATTGAGGAGACCAGTCTGCTTTATTTGGTCTACTGATGCAAACGTTAATCTCATCCAGAAATGTGCTCACAGACACATCCACATCCACAAATAATGTTTAATCAAATATCTTGGCACCCCATGGCCCAGTCAATTTCATACATAAAATCAGTCCTCACAATGTGTGTGTGTGAGAGAGAGAATGTGATAGAGTTAAGAAAATCTCCATTACTTAAAGCTTTCCTCCTCTTTTTTTTTATAGGTTATAATTGCCTTTCTCATTTTCCAAAGACTGATCTGTTTTTTTTTATAATGAATATTTAGTGGTTATCTACTATGTGTTTGGCATGTTACCATTGGGCCTCCAATAATGAGTGGGACTCATGTTTTCAAGGGTGTTACCATTTGGGAAGATAAGCAAACACATAATTTTACTGTGTATTAAATGCTAAAACATGAGTAAGTATTACATGCTAAAGGAACACATGAGAAAGACATGTAATTCTACTTTGGGAGTCAGAGGAGGCTTCCTGGATAACATCTGGGCTGAATAATGAAGACAAGGAACTTAATCAGACAAAGTGCCAGGAAGGCCTGTCCAAGGCAGAGGAGACATCACGGCTGAGAGATGAGGGTGGAAGCTCATATAAATTTTCCTCAGCCCATCTACATGATTCAACTGAGTTAACATGTTTAACATCAGGTATGTTAAAAGAAAATAAGCCTCTTTACTGGGTGCCATGAACCAAAAGGAAAAGATTTGACACTAATCACCCATTCAAAAATCTAGTCACGAAGGCCTGAACATTTTCATCATCAAGATAAATGTGGCTGACCATGAATAAAGTAATAATGGCTCTTCTTGGCTATGTTAGGCCCCCTTTTAGTAACTATTTCTTTTTGTTGAGACAGTCTCACTTTGTCACCGTTGGTAGAGTGCTGTGGCATCACAGCTCACAGCAACCTCAAACTCTTGGGCTCAAGCAATTCTCTTGCCTCAGCCTCCCCAGTAGCTGGGACTACAGGCGCCTACCACAATGACTGGCTATTTTTAGAGCCAGGGGTCTCACTCTTGCTCAGGCTGGTCTTGAACCTGTGAGCTCAGGGCAATCCACCTGCCCCAGCCTCCCAGATTGGTTCCCATTTCTAACAGAGAAAGTCATTGCATTTGTTTGGGCTCAAATAGCTTTTCCTTGCTTTATTGAGGTATAATTGACAAATAAAAATTGTATATATTTAAATTGTATGATATGATGCTCTGATATGCATTTACATTATAAATAACTACAGTCAAGGTAATTCACGCTTCATATGTGTAAGGAAGAAACAAACTATGGCTGTTTCATGAAGGAACAGACACCGCCTGTGTCTGAGAAAGCCATATAGCACCTAACTTATCCTTTGCTCCCAAGACTTTTATGATAGAAGTGGAGCTAATCTCTTATTTCTTCTTTTCCTTCCTCCCCACCTCGGGAGAAATAATCACAAGTGGATTTCAAGAAACATTTTATACATGTCCTGACCAATCTGCTTTACTCTGTCTGCTGATCACATGTTAACCTCATCCAGAAACATGCTCACAGACACCCCCACAAACAATGTTTAATCAAATATCTGGGCACCCCAGTCGAGTTGACACATAAAATTAATCTTTACAGTGTACGTGCGTGTGTGTGTGTGTGTGTGTGTGTGTGTGTGTGAGAGAGAGAGAGAAAAATGGACAGAGAGAGAGGTAGACCTTGAAATACTTTGTCATCCGAAAAAGTTTTGGCTTTATCCTGATGTCAAAGAAATGACCAGTCAGATCATTCCTGCGGCAGCGTGAAGATCGGAGTGAAGCAGGGTGACACTGGTGGCAGTGATGCAAATTAGGATCTAGTGGAGAGGAGGTGGGAATGGAGGTAAGCAGGTGATTTGAGAGAAGTTGAGATGTGGTGACCCCCTGCATCTGGCAGTCCTGGCGAGTGAGAGGCAAGAACAAGGACTGATGCCCAGGGCCCCGACTTGGGCCTGGGGACATGTGGTGGTGCTTGTACAAAGAAGGAGAACACGAACAAGCAGTTCTGAGCATCAGTCGGCTGCTAGACTGGCTCAGCACACTTCTGTAGATAAGGAAACAATGAGCCCAGAGAAATGTGGACAGTTTGTTACTCAGAGCAACACAAGCAGCATGAACTTCATGTCTGTGTGGACTCCAAATCGTGTGACACCCAGAGAGAGAGAGAGAGAGGGAGGTCCTGATAGACACTGTGTGTGCGACCATCTGTTCTGATCTTAGAAGAGGCTGTTGGCACACTTGCCCAGCCTTTGTCCTGGAGGGTGAAGCTGTCTTGGTCATCTTGATCAGGAGACAAATGCACTCTCTAACCCAGAGGAACTACTATCTGTCTTCTGAGACACCTGCAGCCCCCTGGACAATCGCCTTCTAAAAGCACGATAACGGTTTCAGTTTTGGACATACTGAATTTGAAATGCCCCAGGTATCTAAGTAGAGAGATTTAGGAGGCAGTAAGCTGCTTTAAAGAATATTTAGTATAGTGTTCATAGAAATGACATAATACATAAAATTTATATACTTGGGCTATGTTAAAATCATAGCATGGTGATCATCTGTGAGATGGTTATAGCAAGTGGTTATTGTGTTGCCTAAATACCCATTATCTCCTTAACATGCGTCAGAATTAGTATTTTGTTCATCACAAACTGAATCCACCTGGGCTTAGTCCTCTGTTGCTCATGAGGTTTACTGCTGTGCTAACAACCTCAAAAAACAAGAAGGTAGTGTAATGGCAAGATATTTGCGACACACTATGGAACTGGCCTTAAAACTGTGACTTTCCTGCTTAGGTCTAGATCAGAATAGAAATAAAATGCAAGCTACAAATGTGAGGCATATGTAATTCAAAAATTTCTAGTAGCCACATGAAAATATAATAAAAAGAAGCAGGTGAACTTAATAATGTATTTTATTTAACCCAGTGTATAAAAAGTATTATTTCAATATAAAATCAAAATAGAATAGTGAGATATGCTACATTTTTTTCTTACTCCATCTTTGAAGTTTGGTGTGTGTCTGACATTTACAGTGTGTCCCAGTTTGGACTGGATGCATTTCAGGGGCTCGGTGCTGGACGGCATGGTGCAGACCTCAGGAACCAAGAGTTACGTTTCATCACACATGATGCATGTACTTCTGTGTAAGAAGACTAGACATTGTGGCGTATTTTCTATCTTAAACAATTAAATATTATAACAATATAATAATGAAACAAATGGCTACTGAATTTATATTTAAAAATATTTTTTTGAGGAGATTCTTGATTTCATTTAAAATCAGCCAGATCTTGTGGTGCCTAAAATAGTCACCTTGGAAATTGGTTTGGGCCTGTACAGTACGTTACTGGTAAACTGCTCAAAGGTTTCACCTAGTGGCCTAGGCAACTGGGAGATTTAAAGCATAGTTAATGTCCGTCACTTACCCTCAGAAATAAACTCTGTATCGATGGAGTTGGTTCCACTGCTTTATGTAATGAGCTGCCTCCGCCTTCTGTGGCCTGTGAACATTTACTCACTGTGCCGATGAATGGAGTGGCTCTGCAGCGCATGGGCATCACAGAAACCTAAAACATTTCTGTGAAATAATGTAATGAAAAACAGACCTTTATGGGACAAGTCAACCTCCTTGTGTGCCCTTAATACAGCCATTGGAAATAACACACTTTTAAAGGTCTGAAGTATGTTAGTGGTTTTAGAAAAGGACTTAAGTAGCTTGAAAAATTTATGACCCTTCTGAGAAACTAATGATACAGGTCATAACTACTGAGTTTGCTTGGGGCAAATCCAGTAAGTCGTGGGGCTTGCTGTCTGTTTCAGTGAGGGCCTCTCTCACTCCTGATGGCCTGCGGGGGCACTGAACTTTACGTGGAGGGGATGCGCTCAGGGAAAAGTGAGTTTCTGTGCTGGAGGACTGAGGGAAAGCACTTGGCTGCTTGCAAATCTGCTGCTGTCCCTTTGATGTTGATTATTATCTGTGATTATTTGTTGAGGGTTTTGTTTGTTTTTTTTTTTAAAAGACTTACTTGGAAAAGCAAATGGTGACTGTTATTATTTAAAATATTTTCTTTTAGAGAGTGTTCCATAGGAAAAGACAAATGGTTCTACTTAATCCTTATTTATTGATGCCTTTATTTGATGCCTTATTTCTTGAGACCAACAACTTTAAACATTAGATTAATTTCATAACAAAGTGGTACCAAAGTGGCTGTGCTACTGGTACTAACACATAATATAAAGAAGCCAGAAGTGCAGGGCCGGTGGCTTCCACTCTGTCCCCATGACTAAGAAGAACTGTGTGCACGCTGGACGGACAGGGGGCAGGAGGTCAGTCCACTCCTGTAGGAAATCTACATTCATGGGTTAAACCCATTGTCATTTAATGTCTTGCTTTGGAATGAAACTTTGGGAATGAAGAGATTCTCATGAGGAGTTTTCAAACAACGGCTTAAGAAATTTGAAAATCATTGTTCTGCTGTATTAGATAGAGAAGCCCCTCTGAGAAGAGGGTGCTTGAGCTAAGATTTAAAGGGAATGGGAGAGTGAGAGGAAGGATCGGGCAGGCGGGGGCGGCTGCCAGCCCCTAATCCAGGAGTATCCCTGGTGGTTTAGGGGCGGCACGGTGGCCACCATGGCCACAGAAATGCAGGGTTACTGTTGTTTATTGCCTTCTCTTCCCATTTTCTTTTCTTTCTTTCTTTCTTTCTTTCTTTCTTTCTTTCTTTCTTTCTTTCTTTCTTTCTTTCTTTCTTTCTTTCTTTCTTTCTTTCTTTCTTTCTTTCTCTCTCTCTCTCTCTCTCTCTCTCTCTCTCTCTCTCTCTCTCTCTCTCTTCTTTCTTTCTTTCTTTCTTTCTTATTTTTATTGTTAAATCATAGCTGTGTACATTAGTGTAATCAAGGGGTACAATGTGATATACAATCTGAATATTCTCATCAAACTGTTCAACGTAGCCTTCATGGCATTTTCTTAGTTACTGTATGCAAGCATTTGTATTCTGCATTTAGTAAGTTTCACCTGTACCCATTCTAAGATGCACCGTAGGTGTGGCCCCACCCATTACACTCCCTCCACCATGACCTCCCCCCTCCCTTCCCCTTCCTTGGCCCTTTCCCCATAGTCTTGTGCTGTAGTTGGGTTATAGCCTTCATGTGAAAGCTATAATTTAGTTTCATAGTAGAGCTGAGTACATTGGATACTTTTTCTTCCATTCCTGAGATACTTTGCTAAGAAGAATATGTTCCAAGCTCCATCCATGTAAACATGAAAGAGGTAAAGTCTCCATCTTTCTTTAAGGCTGCATAATATTCCATGGTATACATGTACCACAATTTGCTAGTCCATTCATGGGTCGATGGGCACTTGGGTTTCTTCCATGACTTAGCAATTATGAATTGGGCTGCAATAAACATTCTGGTACAGATGTCTTTGTTATATTGTGACATTTGGTCTTCTGGGTATAAACCTAGTAAAGGAATTACAGAATCGAATGGCAGGTGCAGGTCTATCTTTAGGTTTTTAAGTATTTTCCAAACATCCTTCCAGAAGGAACATATTAGTGTGCATTCCCACCAGCAGTGTAGAAGTGTGCCCTTTTCTCCACATCCACACCAACATCTCTGGTTTTGGGATTTTGTTATGTGGGCTACTCTTACTGGGGTTAGGTGATATCTCAAAGTAGTTTTGATTTGCATTTCTCTGATGATTAAGGATGAAGAGCTTTTTTTCTTGTGTTTGTAGATTGTGCGTCTGTCTTCTTTAGAGAAGTTTCTCTTCAAATCCCTTGCCCACCCTGAGATGGGGTCATGTGTTCTTTTCTTGCTAATACGTTAGAGTTCTCTGTGGATTCTGATTATTAGACCTTTATCGGAGGTATAACCTGCAAATATTTTCTCCCATTCTGAGGGCTGTCTGCTTGTTTTACTTACAATGTTCTTGGCTGTGCAGAAGCTTTTTAGTTTGATCAGATCCCAGTAGTGTATTTTTGATACTGCTTCAATTGCCTGGGGAGTCCTCCTCATAAAATATTCACCCAGGCCGATTCCTTCAAGAGTTTTCCCTACACTTTCTTCAAGTATTTTTATAGTTTCATGTCTTAAGTTTAAATCTTTGATCCAGTGAGAGTCTATCTTAGTTAATGGTGAAAGGTGTGGGTCCAGTTTCAATCTTCTACAGGTTGCCAGCCAGTTTACCCAGCACCATTTGTTAAATAGGGAATCTTTTCCCCACTGAATGTTTTTAATTGGCTTGTCAAAGATCAAATAACGGTAAGTAGCTGGGTTCATCTCTTGGTTCTCTATTCTGTTCCAGACATCTACTTCTCTGCTTTTGTGCCAATACCATGCTGTTTTGATCACTATTGATTTATAGTACAGTCTCAGGTCTGGTAGCATGATTCCTCCTGCTTTGTTTTTATTGCTGAGTAATGTTTTGGGTATTCAAGGTTTTTTCTGATTCCATATAAAACGAAGTATTATTTTTTCAAGATCTTTAAAATATGACAATGGAGCTTTAATAAGAATTGCATTAAAATTATATATTGCTTTGGGTAGTATGGACATTTTAACAATGTTGATTCTTCCCAGCCATGAGCATGGTATGTTTTTCCATCCGTTAACATCTTTAGCTATTTCTTTTCTTAAAGTTTCATAGTTCTATTTGTAGAGATCTTTCACATCCTTTGTTAGGTATACTCCCAAATATTTCATCTTCTTTGGCACTACTGTGAAAGGAATAGAGTCCTTGACTGTTTTTTCAGCTTGGTTATTGTTGGTATATATAAAGACTACAGATTCATGGGTGTTGATTTTGTAGCCTGAGACATTGCTGTATTCCTTGATCACTTCTAAAAGTTTTGTAGTAGAATCCCTAGTGTTTTCCAGATATATGATCATATCATCTGTGAAGAGTGAAAGTTTGATTTCTTCTGACCCTATGTGGATACCCTTGATCGCCTTTTCTTCCCTAATTGCAATGGCTAAAACTTCCATTACAATGTTAAAGAGCAATGGAGACAATGGGCAACCTTGCCTGGTTCCTGATCTACGTGGAAATGATTTCAATTTAACTCCATTCAATACGATATCGGCTGTGGGTTTGCTGTAGATGGCCTCTATTAGTTTAAGAAATGTCCCTTGTATACCAATTTTCTTAAGTGTTCTGATCATGAAAGGATGCTGGATATTATCAAAAGCTTTTTCTGCATTAATTGAAAGAATCATATGGTCCTTATTTTTTAGTTTGTTTATGTGTTGAATTACATTTATAGATTTCCGTATATTGAACCAGCCTTGAGAGCCTGGGATAAATCCCACTTGGTCATGGTGTATAATTTTTTTGATGTGTTGTTGGATTCTGTTTGTTAGGATCTTATTGAGTATTTTAGCATCAATATTTATTAGTGATATTGGTTTATAATTTTCTTTTCTTGTTGGGTCTTTCCCTGGTTTGGGGATCAAGGTGATGTTTGCTTCATAGAATGTGTTGGGTAATATTCCTTCTTTTTCTATATTTTGGAAGAGGTTTAGTAGTGTAGGTACTAGTTCTTCTTTAAAGGTTTGGTAGAATTCTGACGTAAAGCCATCTGGTCCTGGGCTTTTCTTTTTAGGGAGATTTTGTATAGTTGATGCTATTTCAGAACTTGATATAGGAATGTTCAACATTTCCACTTCGTTCTGGCTAAGTCTTGGTAGGTGGTGTACTTCCAGGTATTGGTCGATTTCTTTCAGATTTTCATATTTCTGAGAGTAGAGTTTCTTGTAGTATTTGTTAAGGATTTTTTGAATTTCTGAAGGGTCTGTTGTTATTTCATCTTTACCATTTCTGATTAATGAAATTAGAGATTTTACTCTTTTTTTTTCCTGGTTAGATTGGCCAAAGTTTTGTCTATTTTATTGATCTTTTCAAAAAACCAACTTTTGGATTTATTGATCTGTTGTATAATTCTTTTGTTTTCAATTTCATTTAGTTCTGCTCTGATTTTGGTTATTTCTTTTCTTCTGCTGGGTTTGGGGTTGGAGTGTTCTTCCTTCTCCAGTTGCTTGAGATGTCCCATTAAGTTATTAACTTCTGCTCTTTCCGTTTTCCTGAGGAAGGCTTGCAGTGCTATAAATTTCCCTCTTAGGACTGCCTTTGCAGTATCCCAGAGGTTCTGGTAATTCGTATCTTGATTGTTGTTTTCTTCCAAAAATTTGGTGATTTCCTTCTTAATCTCTTCTATAACCCATCTATCCTTCAGCATAAGGTTGTTTAGCTTCCATGTCTTTGTATGGGTATGCAGGTTCCTGTTGTTATTGAGTTCAACTTTTATTTCATGATGGTCTGAGAAGATGCAAGGAATAATTTCTATTTTTTTAAATTTGTTGAGGTTAGATTTGTGGCCTAGGATGTGGTCAATTTTGGAGTATGTTCGTGGGCTGATGAGGAGAATGTGTATTCAGTTCTGTTGGGATGAAATGTTCTGTAGATGTCTGTTAAGTCCAGATGTTGAATGGTTGAGTTTAAATCTAAGATTTCTTTGTTTAGCTTCTTTTTGGATGATCTATCCAGGACTGCTAAAGGGGTGTTGAAATCTCCAGTTACTATGGAAGTGGTGGAAATCAAGTTGCTCATGTCTGGTAGAGTTTCTCTTATAAATTGAGGTGCGTTGTGGTTGGGTGCATAAATATTAATAATAGAGATCTCATCATATTGCGTATTACCTTTAACAAATATGAAGTGTCCATCCTTATCCTTAATTATTTTGGTTGGTTCAAAGCCTATTGCATCTGCAAACAGGATTGCAACGCCTGCTTTTTTCTGCTTTCCATTTGCCTGGAATATAGATGACCATCCCTTCACCTTGAGTCTATATTTGTCTTAATGTAAGATGCGATTCTTGTATGCAGCAGATATGTGGCTTGAGTTTTTGTATCCAGTCAGCCAACCTGTGCCTCTTTAGAGGACATTTTAAACCATTCACATGAATTGAGAATATTGATAAGCCTTTTGAGAGTCCAGTGGACATTTTTAATCCTTTTACAACTGTGGAAGTTGGAATTTGATCAAAATTTTCTGGGTGAGCTTACTTTTGTGGTGGAGGATTACATTGTTCTTTATGGAGGATAGGTCTGAGAATATCCTGGAGAGCTGTTTTAGTTGTGGCAAATTTCTTCAGCATGTGAATGTCATTGAAGTATTTAATTTCTCCATCATAAATAAAACTCAGTTTAGCTGGGTATAGGATCCTGGGTTGAAAGTTATTTTGTTTTAGGAGATTAAAAGTCGATGACCATCCTCTTCTGGCTTGAAAGGTTTCAGCAGAGAGATCTGCAGTTATTCTAATATTCTTCCCATTGTAGGTAATGGTTTTCTTTCGTCTGGCAGCTTTCAGAATTTTCTCCTTCATATTAACTTTAGTGAAATTGATTATCATGTGTCTGGGGGATATCTTATTCGGGTTGAGTCATGCTGGAGTTCTGAAACTATCTGCCATCTGAATTTCAGAATATCTTGGCATGTCTGGAAAGTTCTCCTTCATAATCTCATGAAGAGAGACTCTGTGCCTTGTGAAGCCACTTCATCACTTTCGGGGATCCCTATAAGACGAATATTGGTTTTCTTTGAATTATCCCAGAGCTCTCTGAGAGAGTGATCTGTTTTTGCCCTCCATTTCTCATCTTCTTTGAGAGTTTGGGAGCGTTCGAAAACTTTGTCTTCAATGTCAGAAATCCTTTCTTCTGCTTGCTCCATTCTGTTACTGAGGGATTCTACTGTGTTTCTCAGATCTTTGAGGTATGCAACTTCTTGTCTCAATATGTCAAAATCTTCGGTCATTTGGTCTTTGAATTTGTTGAATTCTTGAGATATCTTTTGGGTTACTGCTTGGAGTTCTAAATCAATCTTATTTGCTATCCAGATTCTGAATTCGATTTCTGACATCCCAGCTATTTGTTTGTGCATGGGATCTTGTGCTGTGTCTGCCCCATTGATCCTTGGGGGAGTTGATCTACTCTGATTATTCATATTTCCAGAGTTTTTCTGTTGATTTTGTCTCATGATTGTTTTTTACCTTTGCCTCTGGCCATCCTCAGAGTTGGGGAAGTGTCTCTCCAAGATTAGATCCCAGCTGGATCACTCTATTGTTGCTTGATCTTTGTAGGGAGTGACCCTGTGTAGTTCCTCTGGGGCTGCTCCAGCTATGGAGTTCTGGTTGTGGAAGCAGCTCCTGCGTGTGACACACCCGGATCCAGCAACAGGGCGGGAGGTGGTGTGCATGGTTCTAGGAGTGCCTAGCACCCAGTGACTTTGGCACAGAGAGCCCAAGGCTCCAGCAGTCTCTGGCCAGAAGAAGGGCTTTGTGCAGAGGCAGGGAGGGCTCCAGAGGGCATGCGGCTACTAGTATCCCTGGCCAGATGAGCGGGCCAGTGTGGAGGCTGGGAGGACACAGGAGGGAGGACGCATGGTTGCACAGCTCCCGCAGTTCCTGGTCAGGGCATGCGGAGGCCCGGTTGGTGTGGGGTCGCGGTGCAGATCTTATGGAGGTCCGGGCAGCACCAAGCCCAGGAATTTGAGGTTGCTATGAGCTGTGACACCACAGCACTCTACCCAGGGCAACAGCCCGAGCTTCCAGTGTGCCAAAAATGTCTCATTCTGCCCCTAAGGCTTAAGGCTGTAAGGCAGCTCAGTCCCCGCCTTTAGGCTGCTCAGTCACTAGGTTACTAGGTCCCGCCTGATCCTTTCTCTGGGACCCTGAGGGCAGAGCTTGCCGGGGCAGTTCTCTCACACAATGGCTCCCTGCAGCCCAGCTCAGTGTCTCTGTCTGGGGCCCCAGACAATGCCCGAAATTCTCCGCACTCCTGCTCAAACTCTCCTCAAGGCAGTTCAACTGAGTGCCAAGTCCAAAAGCACCGAATGAGTTCACAGGTAAGGCCTTTCCGGTTTTCAGTCTCACTGCTGCTTGTACTTACGGTTGCCGGCATGATTAGGTTGATCAAACACACGCAACCGCTTGCCAGTTTCCCACTGTTTTTGTCCTCCTCTTGGGGTCCAGAAGTCCCTTGCTGACTCCTTGTATCCTCAAAGGGATGATTATAGGCAGATCCCACCAGCCAGAGATGTCTGGAGTCTTATCTGCCCAGACTCACTGTGCCCAGTTGCAGGGAAGCTGTTACTTGGCCGCCATCTTTAATCTCCTTCCCCATTGTTTGTAGAATGAAACCCAAACACCTCCCCACTGCCTCCAGGCCCCACACAGCCAGCCCTGACTGTCTTCTGTCTTCACCTTCCACTGCTCCACCTTGGTGCCATATTCTTACCATGCTGACCTTTGACCTTTCTGCCTCTCTTCCCATTTTCTAGGTGCTAGTTCGCAAACTTGACTTGTGAAATGAGGCATATTTGGGGAAAATATTATAGGGGAACAATGGGTTTCAAACTTTATAAAGCATCGTTTGAAAATCAATCCAAAATATAAACCCTAAGTGACATTACAGTTCCAACTATGATGTGATGTGTCAGGAACCCATGGTAGTCAGGTTACAGGAGTGCCCACTGTCCAGATCTGGGATTATTTTAGTTTCAAAATAATGAGAATAATAGATTTTAATAATTGAAAAACTTGATGGGTCCACCCTTAGACAATAAGGGAATGGGATACCAACGAATAAATGTAGACGGAATTATAGTGTTAGAAAATTACTGTCTTGCAACCATCATAACCACCAGACGAAGATCATCAGTGAATGCTAACCAGTGGGTGAGAATTTGATGAGGACCCAAGATAATCACAGTCTTAAGTACCTCCCCATAAACTACATTTTAATTACAGAAGGTAAAATAGTTTTGAATTACAAAGAACTTTACAGTGGAGTAACCTTGTAATACTGCCTTCACTACTTACGTAATCAAAGTAACATTGCCAATAATTGGACAAGTCAGTATTATGTGCTCCCTGATGCGATACCCTGAGAGGAACACAGTGTAATTTATAAAGCACTACGGTCAAAAACACCTAAATCTAATTAGGCAGAAATATTAGACAGGGACTTTTACACTGGAAGTTACATACACTGTTTACAAAGGTCAGCCTTGTCTAAGACAAGGAAAGGCTGATTCTGGACCAGACAAAGAAAAATTGCTATAAAGCACATTTTTGGGACAACTGGTAAGATCTAAATATACTCTGTATATTTGATTAGATAGTAGCATTATGTCAGTGTTAAATTTCCCGGTTTTGATCATCATACTCTGATGATGTAAGTGGATGTCTTTGTTCTTGGGAAACGCACACTGAAGTATTAAGAGGTGATGTGACATGACACCTGCAACTTACTCGCAAACAATTCTGAGAAAAATGTCATATGAAAGAGAAAGAAGAGAAGGGAGAGGGACAGGTAAAAAAGAACAACAGAGTAATTGCGGCAAAATGTTAACAATCTTGGTCAAACACACGTAGGAATTCTTTCTACTATACTCAGAACTTCTCTGTAAGTTTAAAAGTATTTCAAAATAAAAAGTTGAAAACAAAAACTGATGGTGTGCTGGGTGGATTGGACCTGGGACCCCTTCTGTTTGGTCTCCTCCTTCCCCTGTTTTCTTCCCAGAGGGAACTTGAGGTACCTCTGAATATGGATAGAAAATCACTGCTCTAAACCGATCATTCCTTCCAGCAGTGAAAAAGGAGCAAATAATTGAAAACACATAGCAGTGATTTATATCAGAAAGGAGACATCCAATATTTCATTAGCTGTAAGAAGAGACTACTTACCATTTTTTGTTGTTGTTGTTTTCAGACAAAGTATCATTCTGTTGCCACAAGCTCTGAGTGCGGTGTGTTACAGCTCACAGCAACCTCAAACTCCTGGGCTCAAGTGATGCTTATTCTTCAGCCTCTCAGAGAAGCTGGACTACAGGCATGTGCCACCATGCCTGGCTAATTTTTCCTGTTTTTAGAAAAGACAGGGTCTCGCTCTTGCTCAGGCTGGTCTGAAACTCCTGAGCTGGAAGCAAGAATTCCCTTAAAGTCAACCTAAAACAAGCTACATGCTGTTCACCTGCCTCTGCCCTCCTCCATCGCCCGGAGTGCTGGGATCACAGGAGAGAGTGTCCATGCCCAGCTACTTGTCCTTTTAAAGATTGCTAATGTGCAGATATTGTTGGTAAATATTGGCAGAAACTTAAAAAAAGAACATGTGGAAAAAAATTAGGCACTAAAGCAAAGTCTGTATTTGACCCAAAGGCTCAGGGAATTGTGATGTGACCCTTAGGTTATGTATTTTTAACATAGGCTGCCAATAGGGAATTAGTAAAAAATTTAAGTATCAGCAATAAATTTAACTTTCACTTTAGTAAATATATGCAACTGAAATGAAGCATAGGAAGGAGTGAAGTGTGGAAATTCTGATCAGCATAATTTTTTAAGTTTATAATCATAGAAGATTGGCTGCTGTCACTAAAATGACAAGGTCATAGTGACCTTTACAGGTTAGAGGACAGATGAAAAATGATTCAGAAAAGACAAGAATCATTGAAAAGTACAACATTAAAGGCATCGTACTTCAGGCTGCTTTAACAGCTGCATGGACTTGGAGCCACGTAGGTACAGTCAGGTGTCACATGTGGGTCGATAGCAGCCCACATCCATGCCGGTGGTCCCACAGGACTACAGTACTGTATTTTTACTGTGCCTTTTCTGTGTTGATAAGCACGTTCACAGATACACAAGTGCTAACCTTTGTGTTACAGTTGCATCCAGTAGTCAGAATAGTGATAGGTAGGCTGTGCAGGCTAGTGACCTTGATCAGCAGACAGCACTGTACAGCCTGGGTGTGATCAGCTGCACCCCCTCGGTCTGTTTGAGTGCCCAGTATGGTGTTCACATGGCAAGAAGCCACCTGACAGGGCATTTCTTAGAGCATACTCCCATCATCATATAATGCATAACTGTACGTAGACAGCCCCATGATGTCAAAAAGAGAGGAACCTTATCTGAGCCAGGTGCCACTTCCCTTTGTTTCTTAGAGTGAATAGGATCCCCAGTTATTATAGTACTTCAAGAAGAATAGAATTTAAAGGTCCAGAAAAAAGTTGGTAACTACTGAAATTATGAAATATTATAAGCATGTGAATAGCATAGAGGTTGTTTTAGGTTGACTTTAAGGAAATTTATGTTTCCTTAAAGAAAAAAAAAATCAACGAAGAGAAACAATCATAAGTTATCTTTTTTTGACCTAATTTGTATGGTAAATACTAAAACTGTGTGGGAAATGAGATATAACAAAGGTAGAGAAATTAGTACATAAGATATGAAAGAACACTGTTTTTTTTTTTTAATTAAATCATAGCTGTGTACATCAATATGTTCATGGGGCACCATACACTTGTTTCATGGAATATTTGACACATTTTCATCTCATTAGTTGACATAGCCCTCCTGGCATTTTCCTAGTTACTTTGCCAAGACATTCACATTCCACATTTGCCAAGGCTCACATGTACCCTTGTAAGATGCACCACAGGTGTGATCCTTTCAATCCCCCTCCCTCTATCCACCTCACCCCTCCCTCCCCACGCTTTCCCCCTTCCCCCTGTTCTTAGGTTGTAACTTGGTTATAGCTTTCATGTGAAGGTCATAAGTTAGTTACATAGTAGGGGTGAATACATGGGATATTTTTTCTTCCATTCTTGAGACACTTTACTGAGAAGAATATGTTCCAGCTCCATCCATGTAAACATGAAGGAGGTAAAGTCTCCATCTTTCTTCAAGGCTGCATAGTATTCCATGGTGTACATATACCACAATTTGTTAATCCATTCGTGGATCGATGGGCACTTGGGTTTCTTCCATGACTTAGCAATTATGAATAGGGCTGCAATAAAAATTCTGGTACAAATATCTTTGTTATGATGTGGTTTTTGGTCTTCTGAGTATATGCCCAGCAGAGGGATTACAGGATTGAATGCAAGATCTATTTTTAGATCTCTAAGTGTTCTCCATATATCTTTCCAAAAGGAATGTATTAGTTTGTATTCCCCCCAGCAGTGCAAAAGTGTTCCCTTTTCTCCACATCCACGCCAACATCTCTGGTCTTGGGATTTTGTGATATAGGCTAGTCTCACTGGAGTTAGATGATATCTCAAAGTAGTTTTGATTTGCATTTCTCTGATGATTAAAGATGATGAGCACTTTTTCATATGTCTGAAGGCCGCTCGCCTGTCTTCTTCGGAGAAGTTTCTTTTCAATTCTCTTGCCCAGCCTGTGATGGTATTCCTTGTTCTTTTCTTGCTAGTGCGTTTGAGTTCTCTGTGGATTCTGGTTATTAAACCTTTGTCAGAGACATAACCAGCAAATATCTTCTCCCATTCTGTGGGCTGTTTTCTTGCTTTACTTACTGTGTTCTTGGCTGTGCAGAAGCTTTTTAGTTTGATCAAGTCCCAAAAGTGTATTTTTGAAGCTGCTTCAATCGCCCGGGGGGTCCTTCTCATAAAAAACTCACCCAACCCAATTTCTTCAAGGGTTTTCCCTGCACTCTCTTCTAGTATTTTTATAGTTTCATGTCTTAAGTTTAGGTCTTTAATCCAGTAAGAGTCTATCTTAGTTAATGGTGAAAGTTGTGGGTCCAGTTTCAGACTTATACAGGTTGCCAGCCAGTTCACCCAGCACCATTTGTTAAATAGGGAATCTTTTCCCCACTGAATGTTTTTAATTGGCTTGTCAAAGATTAAATAATGGTAAGTAGCTGGGTTCATCTTTTGGTTCTCTATTCTGTTCCAAACATCTACTTCTCTGTTTTTGTGCCAATACCATGCTGTTTTGATCACTATCGATTTGTAGTATAGTCTGAGGTCTGGTAGCGTAATTCCTCCTGCTTTGTTTTTATTTTTGAGTAATGTCTTGGCTATTTGAGGTTTTTTCTGATTCCATATAAAACGAAGTATTATTTTTTCAAGATCTTTAAAGTATGACAGTGGAACTTTAATAGGGATTGCGTTGAAGGTATATATTGCTTTGGGTAGTATGGACATTTTAACAATGTTGATTCTTCCCAGCCATGAGCATGGTATATTTTTCCATTTATTAACATTTTCAGCTATTTCTTTTCTTAGAGTTTCATAGTTCTCTTTATAGAGATCTTTCACATCCTTTGTTAGATAAACTCCCAAATATTTCATCTTCTTTGGCATTACTGTGAATGGGATAGAGTCCTTAATTGTTTTTTCAACTTGACTATTGTTGGTATATATAAAGGCTACTGATTTATGAATGTTGATTTTGTAACCTGAGATGTTGCTGTATTCCTTGATCACTTCTAGGAGTTTTGTAGTAGAGTCCCTAGTGTTTTCCAGATATACAATCATATCATCTGCGAAGAGTGAAAGTTTTATCTCTTCTGACCCTATGTGGATGCCCTTGATCTCCTTTTCTTCCCTAATTGTGGTGGCTAAAACTTCCATTACAATGTTAAAAAGCAATGGAGACAATGGGCAGTCTTGTCTGGTTCCTGATCTAAGTGGAAATGATTCCAATTTAACTCCGTTCAATATGATATTGGCTGTCGGATTGCTGTATACGGCCTCTATCAGTTTAAGAAATGTCCCTTCTATACCAATTTTCTTAAGTGTTCTGATCATGAAGGGATGTTGGATGTTATCAAAAGCTTTTTCTGCATCGATTGAGAGGATCATATGATCTTTGTTTTTTACTTTGTTTATGTGCTGAATTACATTTATAGATTTACGTATATTGAACCAGCCTTGAGACCCTGGATAAAGCCAACTTGATCATGATGTATGATTTGTTTGATATGTTGCTTGATTCTGTTTGTTAGGATCTTGTTGAATATTTTTGCATCTATATTCATTAGTGATATTGGTCTATAATTTTCTTTTTTTGTTGGGTCTTTTCCTGGTTTGGGGATCAGGGTGATGTTTGCTTCATAGAACGTGTTGGGGAGTCTTCCTTTTTCTACATTTTGGAACAGGTTGAGTAATATAGGTACTAATTCCTCTTTAAAGGTTTGGTAGAATTCTGATGTGAAACCATCTGGTCCCGGACTTTTCTTTTTGGGGAGGTTTTGTATGGTTGATGTTATTTCCGAACTTGATATGGGCCTGTTCAACATTTCCACTTGATTCTGGTTAAGTCTTGGAAGGTGACAAGCTTCCAAGTATCTGTCCATTTCCTTCAGATTTTCATATTTCTGAGAGTAAAGTTTCTTGTAATATTCATTAAGGATTTTTGGATTTCTGAGGAGTCTGTTGTTATTTCGTCTTTGTCATTTCTTATTGATGAGATTAGAGATTTTACTCTTTTTTTCCTGATTAGGTTGGCCAACGGTTTATCTATTTTGTTGACCTTTTCAAAAAAACAGCTTTTTGATTTATTGATCTGTTGTATTGTTCTTTTGTTTTCAATTTCATTTAGTTCTGCTCTGATTTTGGTTATTTCTTTTCTTCTACTGGGTTTGGGGTTGGAGTGTTCTTCCTTTTCCAGTTGCTTGAGATGTCCCATTAAGTTGCTAACTTCCTGTCTTTCCGTTCTCCTGAGGAAGGCTTGCAGCGCTATAAATTTCCCTCTTAGAACTGCCTTTGCAGTGTCCCAGAGGTTCTGATAGTTCGTGTCTTTATTGTCGTTTTGTTCCAAAAATTTGGCAATTTCCTTCTTGATCTCATCTCTGACCCAGCTATCATTCAGCATAAGGTTATTCCACTTCCATGTTTTTGTATGAGTATGTAGATTCCTGTTGTTACTCAGCTCAAGTTTTATTCCATGATGGTCCGAGAAGATGCATGGAATAACTTCTATTCCTTTAAATTTGCTGAGGTTAGATTTGTGACCTAAGATGTGATCGATTTTGGAGTAAGTTCCGTGAGCTGATGAGAAGTATGTGTATTCATTGTTGTTAGGATGAAATGTTCTGTAAATGTCTGCTAGATCTAAATGCTGGATGGTTAGATTTAAATCTAAAATTTCTTTACTCAGCTTTTTGTTGGAGGATCGATCCCTCACTGCCAAAGGAGTGTTAAAATCTCCGACTATTATGGAGCTGGAGGAAATCAAGTTGCTCATGTCTGTTAGAGTTTCTCTTATGAATTGAGGTGCATTCTGATTGGGTGCATAGACATTAATAATTTAAATCTCATCATATGGAGTATTGCCCTTAACAAATATGAAGTGACCATTCTTGTCCTTCCTTACTTTTGTTGGTTTAAAGCCTTATTGTGTCTGCAAATAAAATTGCAATACCTGCTTTTTTCTGATTACCATTTGCCTGAAATATGGATGACCATCCTTTCACCCTGAGTCTGTACTTGTATTTTAAGTTAAGATGTGACTCTTGTAAGCAACAGATATCTGGTGTGAGTTTTTGTATCCAGTCAGCTAACCTATGTCTCTTTAGAGGACAGTTTAAACCATTGACATTAATGGAGATTGTTGATAAGTTTGGTGAAATTTTGGGTATCGAGTTTTTCAAAAGTCCAGTGGACAATTTTAATCTTTTCGCCATTGTAGAAGTTGAAGTTTGATCAGGAGTTTCTGAGTGAGTTTACGTTTGTAGTAGAGGATTGGGTTGGTCATTACGGAGGATAGGTCTGAGAATATCCTGAAGAGCTGGTTTTGTTGTGGCAAATTTCTTCAACATTTGAATGTCATTAAAGTATTTAATTTCTCCATCATAGATGAAACTCAGTTTAGCCGGGTACAAGATCCGGGGTTGAATGTTATTTTGCTTTAGGAGATTAAAAGTCGATGACCACCCTCTTCTGGCTTGAAAAGTTTCAGCAGAGAGATCTGCAGTCATTCTAATGTTCTTACCTTTGTTGGTAATGGCTTTCTTTCGCCTAATAATCTTGAGAATTTTCTCCTTCATGTTGACTTTAGTGAAGCTAATTATGATATGTCTGGGGGATGACTTATTGGGGTTGAATCGTGCTGGAGTTCTGACACTGTCTGCTATCTGAATTTCAGAATCTGTAGGCCTGTCTGGAAAATTCTCTTTCATAATTTCATGCAGGAGGGCCTCTGTGCCCTTCGAGGCCACTTCATCATTTTCCGTAACTCCTATTATTCGTATATTTGCCTTCTTCGAATTGTCCCAGAGCTCTCTAAGAGAAAGATCCGTTTTTGCTCTCCATTTCTCTTCCTCTTTGAGAGTTTGGGAGCGTTCAAAGGCTTTATCTTCGATGTCAGAAATCCTTTCTTCTGCTTAGTCCATTCTGTTGCTGAGGGATTCTACTGTATTTTTCATATCTTTAAGGGCTGCAAATTCTTGCTTCAGTGTGTCTAAGTCTTTGGTGGTTTTGTCTTTAAATTCGTTAAATTCTTGAGACAACTTTTGAATTTCTCCTCGGATTCCTAATTCCATTTTATCAATCTTGCATGCAATCCAAATTCTGAATTCAATTTCTGACATGTCTGCCAGTTGTTTATGAATGGGATCTTCAATTACGTCCGCCATTTCTTTCCTTTGGGGGGTTGATCTATGCTGGTTATTCATGTTAACGGAGTTTTTCCGCTGATTCTGCCCCATGGTTGTTTTACTCCCTTTGATTTTTCCCCTGGGGTTTTGTTGAGGGCCCATTCAGTGTTGTAGCCTGAGAGACTGGGGCCCTGTCTGGTGTGGTGGGGCTGAGTGGTTCTGACTTACTGTCAGCTGGCTTCTGTTTGACCTCAGTGAAGCACTTACTCTGGGTTGAAGTCTCAGTTCTCTGAGTTGGCCCTACTCTGGATGTTTCTGGGGTCTGTGAGTCACCTCAGGCAAATCCTATACTCAGGGGTGGCCTCCTTTGGTTGCCCAGGGAGGCAGGGGGTATGGCTTCAGCCGACTCAGGGAACTGCCACTCTGACGTGGGTCTCCCCCAGCCTCACTCCTGTGTCCCAGAGTCAGGACCAACCAGCCGCAGTTCGGGCACTGTCCGCGCCCCGACAAATCCCTCAAGAATCTGGACTCCCGGGGGACAGGCCTCCAGATCCCAGAGTGTGGGTGGGGTGGGGTGCTGGGAGCTCAGAGCCACTGGCAGCAAGCTCACTCCTTTCCTCCCAATCTTTGGCTCCACCGCACCACCGCAGCCCAAGCCTCCAGGCTTCAGAGTGGGGTGGGGTGGGGGGAGGGGCTGAAGCCCAGAACCGCCGGGCAGCAAACAGACTCAGCTCCACCTAGTTCCCTGCCCGGCCACATGGCAGGCGCTCGGGTCTTCAGAGCACAGAGCGAGGGCGGGGAGAGCGCCAGGAGCCCAGAGCCAGCTGGGGCTCCGTGCCGTAGGGAGCCGAGTTGGCAGCGAGCAAATTCAGTTCCTCCCAGACTCTCACCCGGTTGTACTGCTGCAGCTCAAGCCTTCAGGCTTCAGAGTGGGGGCGGGGTGGAGGGAGTGGCTGGAGCCCAGAACCGCCGGGCAGCGAACAGACTCAGCTCCACCTAGTTCCCTGCCTGGCCACATGGCAGGCGCTCGGGTCTCCAGACCACAGAGCGAGGGCGGGGTGAGCGCTGGGAGCCCAGAGCCAGCAAGGGCTCAGAGCTGCAGGGAGCCCGGTCGGCAGTGAGCAAATTCAGTTTCTCCCAGTCTCTCGCCCAGTTGTACCGCTGCAGCTCAAGCCTTCAGGCTTCAGAGTGGGGGTGGGGTGGAGGGAGCGGCTGGAGCCCAGAACCGCGCAGGCGCTCAGGTCTCCGGACCACAGAGCGAGGGCAGGGCGAGCGCCGGGAGCCCAGAGCTAGCAAGAGCTCAGAGCTGCAGGGAGCCCAGTCGGCAACAAGCAAATTCAGCTTCTCCCAGTCTCTCGCCCAGTTGTACCGCCGCAGCTCAAGCCTTCAGGCTTCAGAGTGGGGGTGGGGTGGAGAGAGCGGCTGGAGCCCAGAACCACGCAGGCGCTCAGGTCTCCGGACCACTGAGCGAGGGCGGGGCGAGCTCCAGGAGCCCAGAGCCAGCAAGGGCTCAGAGCTGCAGGGAGCCCAGTTGGCAGCAAGCAAATTCAGTTTCTTCCAGTCTCTCGCCCGGTTGTACCGCCGCAGCTCAAGCCTTCAGGCTTCAGAGTGGGGGCGGGGTGGAGGGAGCGGCTGGAGCCCAGAACCACTGGGCAGTGAACAGACTCGGCTACCCCCAGTTCCCTGTCTGGCCACATGGCAGGTGTTCAGGTCTCCGGACCACAGAGTGGGGGCGGGGGAGCGCCAGGAGCTTAGAGCAGCTGGGAGCTCAGAGCAGCTGGTAGCGAGTTCGACTCGGTTATATGCCCGTTTGTATTGTTGCCCAAGGAGGGCTGCTGCACCTTGCCTCGGGGAAGTGCCACCCTGGTGAGGGTCTCCCTCCGCTGACTGTCCTGACCTCTCTCCTGTGCCCCAGAATCAGCACTGACCAGCCGCAGCTCGGGGACTGTCCTCTCTCCTTTAGGAGTCACCCAAGAATCCGAACTCCTGGGGGACAGGCTTTTAGACCTCAGAGAGAGTGGAGGGAAGTGCTGGGTGCTCAGAGTTGCCAGCAAAGGATATTTACAGATTTATACAGTTTTATGCCTGGCAGGAGAACGCCTAGGCATCCTAGTAAGGGAGGTAGGTCCAGTTTGTAGTAGGTCTCTCCCGTGAAGTGTAGTGGGATGGCCTTTGATTTCTGCCCTTTTGTTTGTGGGGCCCTTAAGCCAATCAGGTGGGGGAGGGGGGACTCCTGTCTGCTTGGTGATGGGTTTTGTACCTTTTGTTTGCTTCCTTGTGGTCGCAGATCTCATCAGCGGGGTTGATGTGCGCTCTTCAACTTTCTCGCTTGGTGTTGCTCGAATCCATCAGGTTACTTGCTAAATTTTCATCCCCTAACTCTCCTTCAGGACGGGAGCCTCTGTGGAAAGCTGGCTTCAGTCCGCCATCTTCCCATCATCCTTCGAAAGAACACTGTTTTCAAAACTACCACAGTGTATCAGAAATTATAAGGAATGGTCACAACGTGGAAACGGACTTTATTACAAGTTCAATGGTGCATTTTTCCAAGTGGACAGCAAGGCCAGCAGTGCCAGGGAGGGGGTACAGGAAACCTGTGGTTAATGAAAAATTAATTCTTATGAACAAAGGTGATATAAGAATAAAACATTATTGTTATAAAAATTAGCCTTTCTTAGAGATAAGGAAATATATAAATTATAAAAAAAAAAGATGTGAGAAATAATCTGTAATGTTGCCCTTCCTGGACATGGCATAAAAGTGTGTGGTACCAGATTCCAGAGGAAACCGCAGAGACACAAGGAGCTGTAGCTGTAGCAGTGCAGGTGGGGGCTTTGCAGAGTTCTGCCACAGACCAGCAACAAAGCGCCAGTGGTAGCTGAAATAAAAGAACAGGGGAATGGATGATGTCAAACCATTTGTAATATTAACAGTTAGCTGTGCTCCAGGACGCAGGTGATTGGCTGAAGGGGTCAGAGAGAAGGTATCTCAGTGGGTGGGCCAGTGGCCGAGGTGCCCTCTGTGGGCTCCCGTAACTCTGGGTATCACCTAGCGCTGTGGGCAGGACTCAGACACGGAGGGCTCAATGATGCCTTCTGCTCTTTGGAACATCTCGTATGTTAATGATCATGAAAAGCCTTGGAAAATGTGCACCAAATGAAGAGATGTGGTGTTTCGGTGGAATTAATGACCACAGCTGTCTTTTGACTAGTGTTTTCATTGAAATCATCAGGCTGGTCACAGATTTTATTAAAAGGATTGACTATATATAACACGCGACATCTTTGATTCTTATAATGGGTTAGGTTTTAAACACTGAACCACAAGAAAGCACAGGTGTTCTGATAAACAGCAGTCATAACTAGGACGTGGTGTTTTCATTTGGTCATGCTGTGTGCTCGCAGACAGCACACACAGGGACCCAGAGCACACGGCTAACTTACCGGCAGTCACATTTTAGTAGAATTTACTTGATTTTAACAGTTTCCTTTTAGACTGGAATATGGTATTTTAAAGAAGATCAGACAAATTACTCATTCTGGGAACAAAGACTCTGAAAGCTGTCAGCTTACTGACAGTTATGATGAGCATTTATTTCAGGCTTATAAAACATATTAATCAAACTTGTTCACAGCATGGTGGTCTAAAGAGGGTTATTTTATTTTTGAGAGTTTTTTTAAAATAAGTTAAGAGCACTACTAACATATACTCCAGGAACAAAGCTACAATGTTTTTTCTTCTTCAAAAGGGGTAAATACCTTTCTCACATTTACAGAATGAAGCACCCTGCAGGATTCTGTTTATTATGAGACTATTTGCAAAAGACCTGTGCACCATTCACTGCACCTTGAAAAACACTTGAAAATATGGGTTGCATTTGCAAACTTCAGTGTATGACATAGAAATCTGGCAAGCTGCCTGGCGTCTACTTAAAGGATTGTCATTCTGGGAAAAATAAATTTCTCTAACTAGACAAAAGTCAATGTTTTCATGTTTTACCGCAATCAAACTGATAGAGCTGACAATTTAATGTCTCAACACTTAAAATATCTGTGGATAATCATTTACCTCAATCAATCATAAACACAAATCCTTCTATTTCAAAGCTGTGTGTCTGTGACTAAGATATAAAACAGTTTGGTGAGACCCTTCCCCCACAACACCTCCGCATCCATCCCCACCGTCTCAGTAGTCCTCACCCGTCTTTAGCTATGCAGATATTTATACACATTATGCATCTGGAAATAACTTTTAACGACTCAAGTGTGATCAAATTTAGAAAGTTTTCTTGCACTGTCCCATTTTATTTAATTTTTATGAGTAGTTTATAGCCTGTACGCCTGTCAGAAAATGTGTAACTATGCTGGCATTCCAGCTGAAGACATCATTACCAGTGAAAAAATGCTCAAGGCTTTTTCAAAGTGGGTGCTGAAACATACATTTCCCTTCTCTGACTCCAGGGGATGCTGGTAGCTACCCCAAACAGACAGGCATTTTTGGGGCCAAGTGGACTAGGGCTGGCCCCTTCAGATTTCCTGGCAAGCACTCTGAAGGGCTCACTCTGGACAGTCAGGACGGCAACAGCAAGCAGTGATAAAGCCAGGGAGACGTCGACAACACACAAGAGGTTCTGGAGGCATCGGGTTCCAAGGTAGCTGTAGATTTGGCAGGGCTGACAGGCTCGGTTCACGGAGCTTTGGTATTGATAATGACGGGAGACTTCAGTCAGTTTCAGAAACTTGTTTCTATTAAGATATGCCCTGGTGTGTCTGCCGTGTGAGGACAGGTTTACTGGGGCACAGCACTCTTCTTTCAGCATGGGAAGAACCGATGTGAGAGTTTTACATTTCTAACAGATAATTACTCTGAAGAGTCAGTAAGTCAGATTCCTTGTTTGGTATTTATTAATTGATACATTTTTAATGAAATGGCCACACACGTGTGTCTGTATGTTTATCGACATACACATCCACCACTAGTGCCTCCTTTTCATTTCTTTGATTACTTGGAGCTTTGCAATCAAGCTGAGCAGTTTTAGGACGCTTGGGGCAGCATCTTTTAGTCCTCGTCAGGCGAGGCTGCAAAACAATCAATCTTGCTCTCACCCGCACTTGGCGGAAGTGCCACGGCATGAAGGGTGCAGTGCTTTGCTCTTGCCATGAAGCCTGGGTGACAAAAGTTTTTACAAGAAGCTGACTGTATTTGGGGTTATGAATATGCAATGACTCTCATTAGTATTGAAGCACCGAGCAGGGGCTGACATCCCCCGCCACTATGAGTTGCCGAGGAGCTGGCTAATGAATTGCGTCGCTCTCTCCCGCACACGGGCCTGCTGTTGGGCTCCCGGGTTCCAGGGGGAGTTGCCCATTTTGAGAAGACCTTAGACTGCGGAAATTAATTTTTGAGAACTACTCTCAATTTGGTAAAACAACGCTGAGACACTGCTCGGATCAGGGGTGCGGGACCTGCGACCTTCCCCACCCCTGGCTTAGATTAGCAAAACAGCACTGAAGTTTCTATGAGATAATATCACAAATAGGAAAATTAAAAAAAGAGAGAGACCTGGAAAGTATGTATGTGCTTACATTCCTCACTGTGTATAGATGTGCTCCCATTCCGGCTCATTGTACAATATGTGTAACTATATATAGATGAAATCAAGTCCCAGAAATGTGACATTTTGTTGGTTTGTCTATTATCCTTCCAAATGGAACAAACAGAGATGATAGAAAATTCCCAGAAGGAATAGGGTTGAAACACAAAGCTATTCCATCAATTCTTTACTGTATTCTCTCTTTTTTTATTCCTGGGTCTCTGCCAAACATTTTACAGCTCATACACATACTGTCTTTCATGAATATGTTACTGATAAGGATATGTTTATAGCCACTGATTAAGATATCTGAGCTGATTTGCTGTGTATAAGAAGATGCGAAAGTGCTCAGAAACCATTTAGAATGGTCCCTTTTCAATGGGATAAATTAAATGTGTTTTTCCACGTCTCTCTTCCCTTGAAATTTCCTTTCAACTGAAGAGAACTTCTGTGGCTCCATGCAGATTGTAAAGGATGAATTGGATTGAAATTGACAACATATGCTAAAAGGTAAGGGACGTATTGTGAGCTGTGCAAATATGACAAGGAACAAAGAATAAGTCCTAACACGAGGCTTACTTTGCAGCCATTTATTTAATCTGCAGTGGAAAGTCGTTCCTTGCAAGGAAGCAGATACATATTATTTTTGTAGAGCTTTAGAGGATGGTATTATTATAATCGCCATATCACTTTGACCGATCACTGGAAACAAGAAAAGAGTAACGCTGAGGAACATATACATATGAGAGTACCAAGAATGAGCATAGTCTGAAATAAATGCAGCTCTGACAAAAGTGGCTCGGGTATCACACATCAAACACTTGTTACCTCTGCTGGCCTTAGTGACTGCACATGACTAGGAACAAATCGGTGATAAAATCTAGAGAAAGATGAAACCAGTCTGGGCTTTTGCAAAGATCATCAGTCATTCTGCAAAGCCACAGCATTATTTGAGCATGCAATCCTTGGCTTCCTATTTAATGGACATAATACACCCTCCACCCTGGACCACAGCTATCAACGGAAATCTCTGTCTTCTCTTTTTTTAAAAAAATGTGACACATCTTAGGACCGATCAGATCTGATCATAAAAAAGCTACTAAATTATTATTCCATTACTAAATTTGCATTCTTGCCCCACTTCAGGGTCAGTAGCGAGTCTGAGGCTTTCGCTGCTGTGTGTAATCAGATGCTCTGCACTTCTGATCATGAGAATCTTCTGACTTCTCTAATGCTGTTTTTCTAGAGATCCAGACATCTTCTATTGTAAGGAAGAGGTCTACCTGGGTGTATCAAAATAAATAAAGTATTCAACTGTTATGGAACAAGCCCAGATTTTAAAATAGAAAAGTGGAAACAGATCTGCCCAAACAATTATATGTAAATATAAATTATTCCAGTTTAATAGGATTATTAACCAATATATCTTTTTAGGGAAATGAAAATCACATAAGTGAAAATATTTTCATTTTAATTGCAAGAATGATGGTTTTTATTTGGCTCTGCAATTAGTATGTACATTTTGGATGTTGTGACTGCTGTGAACATTATTCATGAAAGGTTTATCCAAATAGAATTTGGTTCTTGTTGCTTTTATCAGATATTGGTATTTAATGAAATAAAATGCAAAGAAATGTGTTTCTCACGTATATGCTAGTTATTTGCTTGACAATTGTTTACCTCCTTTTACAACCACAATACAGTTGTAACAACAGGTTAAACAACATATTACATCGATACTATTCATATTATGTTACGCTGTCTTACCACATCCCTGAAATAGAATTCAGACATTTTCAAGACAATAGCAAAGGTACATATGGATTTAGGCAATTATCTGATCCACCTTTAGCATGCATATCCATAATTAGTATTTGATATAGTTTTAAGAAGTAGGCCCATAACTGGAATAGCCTACAGAAGACCAAGTGCTAGGTGCTGGAGACACGTTCACCCCCCACCCCCTCTCATTTTACATGCGCCTTTGCGTTCTCATAGTGGGTAGGGGAAAGAACCAAGAACAGTTCAGCCTGGATGAGCTAACCTATTTTAATTTGAATGTACATGTAAATTGTGTCCTTTATGGGTCAGTATTGCTTTTATTTTGATTTACATGTGGGGGCACCACAGTCTTTTCTGTCTTTAGTGTCTCTAGAGGTCTTGCTCTGAACTTAAACGGACCAAGGAACCTACCGTTGGCAAGTGCTATTTAATATTTAAATACTTGCTTGTCAGCCAAACTTTGGGGGTGGGAAGAGGTAGATTAGGAAAGTACAGGAAGTAGAATCTTGGGTACTGGGAAGTTTGCAGTGTAGTGGGGATGAAAGATCACAGGAAACCATGGAGATGGATTTATAGGGCTGGATATTAACAAATATAGACAGATGTCATGTACACGGAGTGCGGGAGTGTTTTAGGGCTGCCCGGGAGATGTGAGACTAGTCGCAGGAGGGACAACTGTTGAGACTTCAAGGAGGCAAATTCCTACGTGAATTTTAGACATTTACATATTTTACTAAAACTTGGCTTTACTTTGAAACAGGATGTCAGTATGTCTAAAACTCACTTTATTTTGATTTCAGTGGTAACATTTCTTTCATAAGTGATAACATTTGAAGATTAGAACTGTGTGTTTATAATGTCCTTTTAATTTTTCTTACTTAAAAAATAGTATCCTTAGATAGGGAGAAACAACTTGATTACCACAATATCCCTTTGAAATGTAGGAGGGAGAAGGATGAAGGAATATATAAGACGCTCCTTCTTACCCAGTAGTTTTGCCTAAGTATGCATATAAATGTTGACTTCATGTCAACACTCAGCACAATTATGCAGATTCCTAAATCCTGTATTGCCAGCAATAGTCATTGTAGACCCCAGGACCTGGGGGGAACTTTTACTCCTTGGTTGGGTCTCTGAAAACTGCTGTAATTGTTTAATTCCTAGCCACAAGCCTGGCTCTCAGTAAAACCATGAAGTTGTTTATCTAGTACCCTTTACCCGTCTCCCAGTCTTCTCAGAGTGAAATAAAAAAGGGTTGAGGTTACCCCCTCCGAAGGGCATTTGCTCTTGAAACAGGTGACTGTGGCATTTGATGTGTGTTGGGTGCCTGGCTGGCATGGTGCTGGGTGCTTGATGCATATTATTGCGACACAGTTAACTGTATGGATGAAAAAAGAAGAGGTGTGTGGAGAAATGTATTGTGTAAATTGTCAGAATCACACAGACGCGAGGTTTTGAGTCCCAGTGTTTCTGAACCCATAGCCTGTGCTCTTTGTACTACAACAAAACATTGTAGACCTTGAACAATCTATGCTGGAAGTTCAGGCTTGGTGTCAGTCCGGGGGAAGATTGCTTTTGGGGGGGAGCTTTGCCCTGCTGGTGTCCTTAAGTTAGATGAGGTGGCTCTAATTAGTCCTGCTAACTCATAAAGCCAGTTTTGTAGAATCTTTGTTTTAAATACTAAATTCAGTTTAGTGACCGTTTATTGACTGCTTGTTCTTTGCCAGGCACTGTGCTAGATGCTGGTGCTAGATACAGTCTATTTAGGAAGAGGGACTTTCTAAGACATTATAAATAACTACAATATGACTCACCAAATAATATAACAGAGGACCATAGGGACATATAAGGGAATAATTAATTTTGCCTTGAAGGAAGAGGTTAGGGAATGCTATATTTGATTACAACCTTGAAGGAACAAAAAAGAGAATTTTCCAGAAGGGCAGGAAGTTGAGAGTTCAAGTGATGGGAATGACATGAGCACGTGTGGGGCTATGGATGAGAGAGGTCGACCGTAAACATGGCCATGGGCCCTTCCCTTTCCTGGCAATATGACATGGCAGACCCTGCTGTTAATAAATGGAGTCTCTTCTCCATCACTGCCCCTGGGCTGATCGTGTAACTTGCTTTGGCTGTTGGACATGGGCAAATGGGAAACAAGTAGAGTCTTGAAAAGTGTGTATGGACTGGAATCCTGTGGCCACACTGTGAATGAGCCCAGGTCACTCTGCTGGAGGGTTAGTGGCCACTCAGAGAGCTGAGGATCTGTCTCCAACCAGACACGTGGGTCCATCATCTGAGACCATTAGTTGCCGGCTGAGAGAGTTCAGGGGAAATCAGTTGTTAGCTCAGATTTCCCTTGGTTTTTCTGGATTGTTAGCCCAGGCAGAAAGACCGTGCCCATTCATGGAATTATGAGCAAAATAGAATGTTATTTTAGGCACTAGGTTTGGGTGTTTTGTGATGCAGCAATGCACCGGAGGGTATATGCAGAGTACAGGGGGTGTGGGAAGAGGGGGTGGCCCAAGGTGAAGGGAATGTAGCTTTTCCAACATCACGTTAAGGAATTTAGACATGGTTTCTAGTTCCAAGCTTCCCAGTCTTCAATTCATGTACCTCTTTCATCTTTTTAAAAACATCTCACACTATCTGAATAATTTTTCTTTAAATTGTTTGATTTTTTAACTGAAATTTATTTTAAAAGAAAACTTAACATTGACTTGACACCCCAGTTTGATGTGTTAATTCTATCTTTCTAAACCTATTAAAACATACAAATATTTAAGAAGCTGGCCTGTGTGCTATCAGAAATTATCTTGTATATAAAGAGCAGTGCATTCAAGAATTTCCTCCTTTAATCAGGAAGAACCAGGAACACAGGTGAGATAGTTCGGAGTGGAGAGGCTGCCAGGAGGGAGGAGTGAGGTCAGGTGGGATGTGGTGTGTGGTAGATAGACCTGAGATGGTCTCCGGGGAAGAAGAGGAAGGACCTGGTGAGAGACCTGGCTGGGAGTGGGAACTGTGAAGGAGAGGATGGAGTATGCATATGGCTAGGGTAGCTTGGGGAAGAGAAAAATATATACAAAAGCTGATAATGCATTTGTAGAGTTTGAGATGGTCATTTGAAAACTGAGGTGTATTAGGCATTTGGATATGTGGGCCTATGCTTAAAATATTTTTCTGGAATTCATCAGCGTATAGGAAGTAGGTGGCTAAAGTCATGAGAGTAGATGGTATCACAGAGGAAGTATTTAGTACAGAGACTGTTGGCCTTTTTTTTGTTGTTGTTGTTAATCCCCAAACTCTAAAGAGACATAACTTACTCCAGCTAGAAATAGTGTTTCATATATGTGATGATTCTCCAATGGAGGAGAATAGCTGGGAAGTTTGCAAGCATGTCCCCCTGGGGGTTTCCATCCACCGCCTCTCACCTCTTCTCCCTCACAGGGTGTCCAACCTGTTGCCTGCAGGCCACGCGTGTATCATTTGAGGACTGCCTTGATTATCTGTGGTGTTTGATATCGCAAAAGGATCCATAGACCTTTTCTTTGCACATCAGCTTTCTTCAGTATTTGTAATTTGCTGTCTGGCCCAAGACAACTCTTATTCTTTCAATGTGTGACAGAAAAGAAAAAAGTTTGGACGCTCCTGAATCTAGGGTGACATAAGGGTTGCGGAAGAGGAATTAGTACAAAGAGACAGAATGGCTTTAGAGGTAGACCTTTCATAAGAGGGAGAGACTTTTTATAGAAGTGAAGGAACTTGAAGATGAAGGGAGCTGAAGGGAGCGAATCGCAGCATTAAATTCAGCAGAGAAACCCAGTAGTATGAAAGTTATTCTTTAACCAAAGCTGGTTCATCAAATACAGCAAAGGATGGTTCCTGGAACATGATAGGAATACAGTGAAGATTTGGGTACATGACTTACGTAACTTTTGTGTTTGAAACACTCCTTAAGCCTTAAATATTCAAGTCAGCCAGGATCTGTAATTGTACATGCACTACTTTGGACTCAGAAATCCATATGGGTTTAAAAAACATTCTCTAACCAGAGTCTGTGTCTTAGAAGAGCAGCTATTTGAGACCCATAATCCTGATCTTACTGCAAAGCAATGTTTGAACCTGTTTTCCAGAAATAATGCTAGGGATAAGGACGTCCACAGATGTCTTCTGTTCGGCCACACCACAACGGGGCCTCCTGCCTCTGCCACCTTGGATCTCAGGCGCCAGTTACTCACCGTAGGCTCTCTGAGTGGAAGGAATGAATTCTATGTACACTTCACCAGCAGAACTGGAATGCCTTCAGTCTCTCTGGTTCTCAGGTAATTTTTACACTCATATTAGCTGCTTCTTTTATCATTATTATTTTTAGGATGAATGAATTTCCACTGGACTTTGCCTGCAGCTGAGGAAAGGCCCCAAATCAGGACGGCAGGAGTTTGCACAGATGTGATTCTGTGCCTCTCAGATCTGCTCAGGGGTCTCTCAGCAACACAGGTTCCCTTGACATCTGGCATCCAGGACTCCTGTGAGAGCAGGTTCCCCTGAATGTGCCCTGAGAGCCTTCCTGCTGTGCCCCTTCTGTCCCAGTATAAACACAGCATAGGAAACAGACAAGTAAAGACCCTGCTTTTCAGAAGGAATCAAGACATCCCTGCCCAGCGGGCTGGGTTTTGATGGTCCAGCCTTTGGGGCAGGGGCTGTTTCTCGGCAGTCATCCTTTCTCCTCCGAGACTCCTGCGCACTGTCCCCAGCCTCTGTTCCAAGTCATTCAGCGGAGGACAGTTGTTTCAGGATCCTTAAAATGTGAGAGAAGGGTTGCCTTTTGTTGTAGATTGGTCAGTGCAGCTGGATCGGTTATTTACAGTCCTAATGTGTCAGTTTGTTTACTGAGGGAGGGGACACATTTTTAAATAATAGGAACAGTCCAGAACTAGTCCTATAAATAATTTGATACATGCATTTCTACTTGTTTTAATGTGAAGACAAGACAAAAATTTTAAAGTGATAAAAGAAAATGGATATATCACAAGGAAGTTAAGATATCCAAACATTATGATAGTAAAGAAAGTTCGTCCCCTTCCTTGGCAGTCCCATTTGGGGCCCTAGTCTGCTCTCTGAGCTCTCCGCCTTGCTCCTGCTGTAAATACCAGCTCTGGGCCCTTCCAGATGCGCATCAGGGGGCCCGGCCGTGGGGTCGCCCCTCGGTTCCGCGCCGACCTGCAGGCGCGGCCCTGCCCGGGGAGCTGCTGGGCAGACTGGGGGTCGCTGCGGGTTCTGACGTGGGGCGGCAGGACGGCCCCTCGGTGCACGGGGTATTCGACTATTTGGAGAACAGCTGGCGCGGCGGGGGTGTTCCTGGACCGGCGAGCGGGGCTCAGAGCCCCCAGCCCGCTTGGAATTCGGATCTGAATTGTGACATTAATGTGAGGGCGGCACATGCTTAGGCAAAGTACTTACAGAGAATAATGGAAAGATGCAGTGTGAAGCTTCTAAAAGCCATAATTTAAAGTTCTAGAAGCCTCCATATTACTCTCGCCATTAAAATTTAAAGTGACAGGAGCCCAGTTATATATGGTTATTTTCTTAACTAAAATCGTATTTCTACCCAGAGTGAAAGATTCATCGCTGCCCACTGATCTCTGTCAGGAGAACCCGTCATGGTGGCGTTGAGTGCAGGCAGCGAGGATGGTCGCTCTATCTTGGGACAATGGGGTGGCCAGGCAGCAGCAGGAAGACACCCCCTTCCCCCACTGGAGGCTGGTTTGCTTGATAATCGCCACTCGGGACTCTATCCCGACCGGACCCTCTCCGGATGGAACACCCTTCGATGGGACCTCTCCTGACGGGATGCACTCCCGATGGTCTCCCTCCAGACGGGACCCCTCCCAACTCTCCCGACGGACCCTCTCAGGACGGGACCCTCTCCCGATGGGCCCCCTCCCAACGGGGCCCTCTCCCTGTGGGATCCCCTCCTGAAGGGACCTTTCCCAGCTGACCCTCTCTTGATGGACCCTGTCCGGATGGGCCCCCTCCTGACTGATCCCCTCCCTACTGACCCTCTCCTGACGGGACTCCCACCCGACGGGCCCTCTCCTAGCTGGTTCTTGCTTAGCCGTCACGGGGTCACCTCCATGGAGCCCCGAAGCCCACCCGGGGTGTAGTGCACGTTATGCAGAACCCAGGATGTCAAAACCTGCCCGTCAAGGGAGGTTTGGAACAGAACTTCAAAACCTGATAACGGATGTCACTTTGGGGACTGTTGGAAGATAGGGAGCTTTTCCCTCTTCTTTTAACTCAAAGGAATCTGTTTATCCTGTCTTACAAGGCAGGACTTCCGTGGCCACTGAAATCGTGAAAAGAGATCCGTGGAAATACAGAAACATTTCCAGCGCAGAAATGTTAGTCTATGTTCCTTAGAAATATGGAGCTAGACTTGTAGACTGTGAATCTTGCCACCATTTTCTCAGGTCTGTTTGATTTTACTCTGCACTGCATTGTGATTTGGGGGCATATAGTAGGATGGTGGCCAGAATGGCGATGCAAAAATGACACAGGGCCCAGGAAGTGTAACTGTTAACTTAGGAAAGATTTCATCCCCAGGGTTCCCAGGGAAGGGAGCCTGCCAATCAACCACTATGAGGATGTATAGCCTCTGATGATAGGGAGACTAAATTTATGTATTGATACTAATCCAAGCAAGCAATGTATTACAAATAATAAATCACATAGTTTCTCAAAAGTTTCACAGTTTGCTGAAACATTATAAGGAGGGCTTATTGGTGGGGTGCAGTGGCCCACGCCTGTAATCTTAGCACTGTGGGAGACCGAGGCAGGTTGGTGGATTGCTTGAGCTGGGGGTTCCAGACCAGTCTGAGCAAGAGCAAGGCCCTGTCTCTAAGAATAGCCAGGTGTTGTGGCAGTGCCTGTATTTTCAGCTACTAGTGAGGTCGGGGCAAGAGGATCACTGTAGCCCTAGAGTTTGAGGTTGCTGTGAGCTATGATGCCGAGCACTCTCCCCAGAGCGGTTGAGTGAGACTCTTTTTCAAAGAAAAAAATGTAGGTTTTGTTTTTGCTGAGTTTCGTCATGACCTTAGCAGAGCCAGCTCTTTGGCAGTTTGCGTGCTTATTTTTTGCATGCTTATTTTGATTGCAAGGATTTAGGCTTAGGATCTAAGCTCCTTTTTGCAGAACTGATCAGATAGGAACTCAACTTCTCTTTCTCCCCTTTTTAGTTCACGCCTCAGTCAGAGGCGTCCACAGTCCCTTCTGCTGTTGCTTTCATTGCTGTGTTGTAGTGTAAATTATTTTGTCTCCTCCATTTTCCACCCTTGACATTTTGTTGGTTTCTTCCTGTAAAAGAATCCTTACTTAAATTCTCTACTGCCTGCCTCCTCTCTTTCAATCTTGACTTGCTTTCTGCCCTTTTCTGATCCGCGGTTTGGCCTGTTGCAATCTGGATTCAGCCCAGATGTGCCGAAGCTCCTTTCTCAAAGACTACTCCTACTGACAGACCAGTTTTCTCTTTCTCCAGGGGGAGTGACCTGCCTGATTGGTGAATTTTGGCTGAATCAGTGGGCCCTCCCAGCTGACTGCCATGCTCCTCTCTGGAGAAGGGCCTGCCAACCCAGAGCACACATTCTTCCTGAGGCCAGGCCCCCTCCAGCTAGGTCCTGATTTGCCAAGAGGACATCATTGTGCTGTTTAGGTAGTCACGTGTGTTTCTCGCTTTCACCCTAAGCAACCTCCTCCACCTTGGCTTTAATCAGTAATAAAGTTTGTATTCTGCTTCTTCTCTGTTTTATTTTTGTACTATTTGTTTTCTTCTCTCCCCTCCCGTCCCTCCCTCCCTCCCTTCCTTCATTCTTTCCTTCCTTCTCCCCAGAGACTCACTCTGTTGCCCTTGATAGAGTACTGTGGCATTCTAGCTTACATTTTGGGCTCAAAAGATCCTCTTGTCTCAGCCCTCTGAATAGCTATGAGACCACAGATGCCTTTGCTGAGGATGGTCTTGAACTCCTGAGCTCAAGTGATCCACCCACCTCAGCCTTCCAGAGTTGCAAGATCGCAACTAGGTGCCCAGTCCTAGGATTGCAAGTGTGAGATACCATGTCCAGCCAGCCTGTACTATTTCTTAACTTGTACATAACTCGGGAGACGAAAGGGGTGTCGATTTTGGAGAATCCCCCAGAAACTTCAACAAATATATATACAAGTAAAAAGTTGAAGTTCTTTCTTTCCAGTCTTACTTTCCAGAAGTAACCATTATCAATGTATATGCTTCTGATTTTCCATGCATATGCAAATACATGTATATAATAGAAATTTTTCTTTCTTTCTCTCTCCCTGTCTCTTTCTTTCTTGGGCAAATGGGTGTGGTGGCTCATGTCTGTAATTTTGTCACTTTAGGAGGCCTAGAGGATCACTTGAGGCTGGGAGTTTGAGAGCAAGTTGCGCAATATAGAGAGATACTCATCTCAGAAAAAGAGTAAAAGAAAAAATTAGACAGGCTTGGTGATGTGTGCCTATATTCCTAGCTATGCAGGAGACTGAGGTGGGAGGATCACTTGAGCTCAGGAGTTTAAGACTGCTGGGAGCCATAATTGCATCACTGCACTCCAACCTGGGTGAACACAGAGTAATACTCCATCACTTAAATTAAAAAAAAAAAGATAAAGTCTCACTGTGTTGCCTAGGCTGGTGTATGGTGGTTATTCACTGTACGGCTTTGAACTCCTTCACTAAAACAGCGTTCCTGCCTCAGCCTCCTGAGTATCTGGGACGATAGGTGCACATCGCTGCACCAGGCAGTAGAAGTATTTTTACCTGAATGTCACATAACAGAAATATACGTTCTATATATTTATACTCAGATCTCTCTAAGATGTTTCCTTTAATAAAATTTCTTTCCATACCCATATATTTATATACATACACAGCTACATTTTCCCAATATGGTGTCACACTGTATATTTTGTTCATCTTCCTTTTTTCTCTGAACACAGTTTAGTCTTAATAAATAGAGACATACCTTAATATCTTTAATAACCACACAGTGTTCCATGGTGTTCAGGGGTCCTCGGACTTTTTAAACAGGGGGCCAGTTCATTGTCCCTCAGACCGTTGGAGGGCCGGACTGTAGTCTAAAAAAAAACAACTATGAACAAATTCCTATGCACACTGCACATATCTTATTTTGAAGTAAAAAAACAAAACGGGAACAAATACAATCACACTGCCTCATGTGGCCCGCGGGTTTGAGGACCCCTGGTGTAGATGGTCTGTGATTAATTATTCTTCAGCTGCTGGCTGTACATTTTTGCTATTGTGCAGTGAACATGGTAGTGTTTTTATTTTTGTGAACTTGTGCTACTGTTTCTGTAGGATAGATTCCTAGAAGTGGAATTGCTGGGAATCTCATAAGATTTAATTGATTGATAAATCAGGGACTCACATGTTGGGAGGGATTCCAAGAGAGCTCGGAGTTTATCCTACACTCTCAGGAAGGATATCTTCTTCTTCTTTGAAAAATCTAAAGAATGAGGTTCCATATGCTTTTTCAGTAATACTCTTCAGTGCCTGGAAATCAAAATGAAATATAAAAAAATGGTAATGTTACAGTGCTCTGGCCAAGTAAGTTTGAAGGGAAAGTTGAAAGACTGAACCCAAAGGTAATACTTTGATGAGCTGGCTTGACAAATCAGTCAGGCAACACCAGAGGAGGGAGGAGAGGTTATCAAATTAAGAGCATCCCAGAGATTTGGATTAATTATTAATTTACATTCATATAAATTTTGAAGTTTTGTTTTTTTTTAATATAGTCTTACTCTGCTACACTGGGTAGAGCGCCATGTCATCATAACTCACAGCAACCTCACCCTCTTGGGCTCAAGCAATCCTCTTATCTCAGCATCCCAAGTAGCTGGGACTATAGGCGCCCAGCACAATGGCAGATAGTTTTAGTAGGGACGGGGTCTTGTCTTTCTCAGGCTGGTTTCAAACTTCTGAGCTCAAGCAGTCCTCCCGCCTCAGCTTCTTATTGTGCTAGGATTACAGGCATTATACACTCATATAAATTTATACTTTTATACTTCATGTAAAGTAGCTATGGGAGATTAGTTTATTCTGGGTCTCTAAGACTGCAAACTCACTCCTTAGCCAGCCCCCTGTAAGCTTTGGCACTGTCACCAGGAGGCAGGTGGCCTGTTGAGAGTCTGACTAGACTACCTGTGACTTTAAACCTGCTCGTCCCCGCCTACCCCCAGTGCAGCAGGCCTGCAGCTTGACACAGCTTCAGGTGGCCCCCTCCAAAGCATGTAGAATTTATTGAGGATACTTGCAGTGCTATGATGACCTGTGTGGGAAAACCCTGTGTATTGTGGAACTGCTGTATGATCAGGGGGAGCCATGCTGCCCACACGTGCTTGGACATTTCCCCTGCTCAGGGTGCACGTGGCAGCCTACCTGCATTAGAAACGGCTGTGTTAAACAGCAAGCAGTGATCACACGATGTGCAGATTTATATAACACGGCAGAAAGGACCGGGCAGCCTGGCCGTGTTACATCATTTCACTGCTCACTAAAAAGATTTGAAATGGACTTTTAATTATGATTGCTGATTTGCTATGGCTATATTCCTTAATATGAGCATCTGATTAGGTTAATTTTCTTTAATTGATGAACAGCACATTTAAACTTGTAGGATTGAATTTGTTGTTATGTGTCAGTAAGTTTGTATTCTGACTTTTTACTGGACTACAAATTATAAATTTTTATCCATTTTAGTTTTGAGGTCACTGTTCTTCCTTCCTTCACCTTTGTACGGCTTTTTAGATTTGTTAATGGAGATAAAACAGTGCTAAGTGACTATTAAACTCTTTTCCATAAACAGTAAAACCCATTAACATGGACCTCACTAAATTTGGAATTTATGGAAATGAGGTCAGGGCCTGGGTTAAAGTTTACTTTTGCATTGTCTCTGAACTAAAGCTTTGCTGAGCTAATAAACAGTATAAATAAAATTGCAGAGGTATGACACTAGTACTTTAAAAAGCAGACCTTTCCAGCACTACAGAGAAAGTCGTGGTAGGAGAGGTGAAGCAGTTTGGCAGAATGGCGTAGTGGAGAGACGGCCACTTACCAGCAATGTGCCCTTAGCTCCTGTGAGTATTTTCCCTTCATCCATAAAACGAGAGAAAGTTATCTACTTTGAGGGTGTTATGAGGGTTGGGTTTCGTGTCTTGAGAGTGGCTGGGGTGAAGTAGATGCTTTGCAAATGGCATGTAATTATTGCTGACTAAAGTAAGTGGTGAGCTGATTTCAAATACTTCTCATTTCTTCACCAAAGCAGAGTTCCTTGGCACTTTAGAGTATTATTAACTTCATGTGAGATATTGTTTTTGTCATTTTTTGTTATTATTACTGACTGATCAATTGAAGGAACAACCTGCAGTTTGGTGTGGTTGTAAAGAGTCCTACAATCCCAGGTCTGGAAGTCAGTCAGCTACTTATTAGTTACGTGGCCCCAGGCAAATTAACATCACTCCATGTTTCTAATTTGTGAAAATGTGATGATAGTTCCCGACGCAGGATGGTCTTGAGGGCTCCCTGAGATGCAGCATGTAAGGTGTTCAGCCCGGTGGCTTTTCCGTGGTCTCGTGGCAGCTGCCGCTGTCATCAAGATCGTTCTGACAATTGTGCCTCTTCTAGACGCTCCCTTCATCTGGACTCGCCTTTTTCAGTTCACCCAAATTAATGAATCTTACTCTAGATACAATCTTCATTCTAGATGAGAATTTTAAGTAAAAAATTATACAGAAGCAAAAACGGCTGTATAAATAGGTAGCGTGAAAGAAGAATAATGTTCTAAAAGTGGAGGCACAAAGGCCTCGAGTTAGACTTACCTCACTGCACAATGAATTTTGTGCAGAATCTTAGTGTCCTTTATCAAAGGCTTTTTTATATTAGCTAGAAAGACATGGAACTTTATATATTAGTAGTAAAAAGTGTTCACTGGTGTCCAGCTCATTCCATTCACGGGGAGAGAAAAGCAGTAAGTTTTCCGTGGCCGACTTTATTTTCTTTGTCTTATTTCCCCTATGTTTCATAGAAGCGTAAGCACCTTGATGCCTGCGCAGAGACTGTGATCTATCCTCCCCTAATGACAGGCTTACACAGTTTGTGGAATCCATCACCTCAATGGATCAGACTGAATTACTCTGATGACTAGCAAATGGGCACCACTTGTGGTGAGATGGAAACAGGTGTGTGTGCTCATGAAGGGCTCTTCACGGGAGAAATGCGTTTTCTGAAAACTCTCCTCCATGCTATTTTTGTAGAAGTAAGAAATGCCCATTGTCCTTTGTGAAAACAGAAGAATTCAGGATTCTATACTATTATCGTATAAATTCACAATCATAAACATATTATCAAAATCAGGCTTTCTCAGGAAAAACTGGTGTTTTGAGATGAAGAGTCTGCATTTTTCCTCCTTTGCCAGCAAAGTAGTAAGTGTCCCTTTCTTTCTTCTCAGAAACCATTTGTTCTTGTTTTTTCTGGTGGGGCTTAGAGAACAAGCATGGTATCAGATTTTGCCATCCCTGGGCAGCCCGCTGGCTTCCGTGGAATGGCACCTGCTGGGGCAGTGGGGTGCAGCGGGCCGGCGCCCAGGGTCTGTGCGAGGAGGAGTGGCTGCTTTTGGGGGTGAGACAGTACAAGACGGTCCCAGGGGCTCCCAGGGCATGTTTCAGCTCCAGGGAACTTCCGTCTGTCTACCCCAAGTAGACGCAGCTCCCTGTAGCATGAACAGAGTTGAGGAGAAGGAAATGAATTTGGAAAGGGTCCAGATGCCAGGCATTTTTGTTGGCTAAGTTCCCTTGGGGGTACACTCTGAGGCCCCCATTTCACCCAGTTGGGAGGTTTCAGACCTTCCAGCTCCATGGCAGGGCATTTTGTTTGAATGTGCTTAGAGGTAGCATCTGGGGTGGAAGTCATGGGTCCAGCAAAACTAGGGGACCTGGTTTAAATTGAGAGCTCACCTGTGGCTCCCCAGGAATGGGGGGCTAAGCCACCATTTGGGAAGGGCTTACCTTCCAGCCCTGTAAGGCATTTGGGGTACAGTCTGAGGTGCCATTTGGGAGTGGTGTTTTGTCTTCTTGGGATTCCCATTTGTTTGATAACCCTTGGCATTTTGTGTTGAGATTCTCTGTCTTGTCTGGGTGTGTCATTTGTGGGTTCTGCTGTACATAGAAAAGTTCCATCTAAAAGGGCCTTGGGAAGAATTTTGTCTGAATGGTTAACTTACAGCTGCGAGCCTGTGTCTACAGAGAATGGTTTTACTGTAATTGAATGTAAGTGCAGGAAAGTGAGGAAAAGTGGCTGTTAAATGAAAACTTGAAGTGTAACTTGAACCTGTAGACCATCTCGTGGCTAGAGCTCTGAAAGTGAATCTATTGGAGTTTAATGTGAGTGTGAACACATTTGGTGTGTGCCCACACATTCTATGTTTATGCCCACTTGGCTAGTCTTTGGTAAATAAGCTCTCAAAAAGGTAGTGTTGGTAAAGAAAAAAATGTTTTCAAATTGTCAGTGTATATTTTTGCCTTGATTTTAATGGACATTTTTTTGTTGTTGTTCTTAAGGTGTCAAAGTTCAGCACAAAGGTCATTAACTGTAAACCCAACCAAAGACAAAGAAAGAAATCGGGCTTTCTGCACCATGTGCGCACACAGTGGACCCTGGTACTGACAACCAGCAGGGGCAGGACCAATCTGTCGGGCTGTGCACTGTTGCCTTTCTAGACTGCCTTCATTTTTTAAAAGTTGTCAGTTTATTAACTTGACAACCAATGGTTGGACATACGAGTTTTCATAAAAATAAATTAACAACTCAGAATAAAATCTTTCATCAGACCACATTTTCTAAGATTTAGGTAAGAAAATGTGATCATTCTAACGTATACCATGTTGATTAGTTGTATTATATCAGATACTTATTGGAAATGGTGACTAGTTCTTAAGATAAGGCATAGATCTATGTCTAGATCTGGCATCTCTGCAAGGTCAGCAACAAGACTGGTGTTTCTTGAGTGCTTACTACAAGCAGGTGAGGCTGGGGGATGTGGGAACAGCCACAAACAAGGCACGTGCTCACACTACTGACAACAGCCCCACAAAGCCCAGACAGACACAAATACAAGTTTATGGAGTTTAAGTAATTTGTCCAAGGTCAGAACAGCTATATAGGGGCAGAGCTGGAATTACAGTGCTATATTTGTTAAAGGAGCCTCACCCACATTCTGGATAAGAGATCCCAAAATATAGTGGCTGAGAAAAGACAGAAGGAGCTCCTGGCCACAGTGGAGCTGCAGTGGCAGGTCAGGTGGTCAGAGGCAGACTGCTGGATGAAGGCAGCATGGCCACCTTATTCCTCTGCTGTCCCAGGATTTCAGCCTCATTAATGTGTCTGAAGGTGAAGAAACATTCTCTTAAGGGCACACCCTGGAGGCTTCCTCGCATCTTCTGCTCACCTCCCTCTAATCATACCTCACTGCCAGGCAGAACTGAAAATAGAATTTTATGACCATGTGCCCCTTGAACTTCAGAGGTTCTATTGATAAAAGATAAAGTCTTGGCCACAGACTTGTTTGTTCACGTGACAAAAGATCTATGACTCTGGCATATGCCTAAATCCATCGCCCATTTCTTTTCAAGTAGTATCATATCAGAGTTATGTGCGTATACAGTATGTGTGCGATGTCTTTAAATGTTCAAAGTCTGTGAGGTGTCAGGAATATGACATGATTCTACAGCAGGCTCTGGTCATCTGCAAGTGCTAATGTGAAATTTCCTAGAAGTCCCCCGATTTTAACTGTTGGAAGAAAGGTTTGCAAAATTCCCAGTGTTTGTCTTGCTCACATTCTCATTCTCAAAAAGATCTCAAAGATCTGTGTTGTTAGAAGTGTGTTCTTGGAGAAATTGCTTTGTAGAAATAAAGTTACTTTCAGGTTTTGAATGAGGCACTTTATACATAAACAACTTTGACCCAGAACTTCAAAGTTTCTCAAAATTCTTGGCCTATTCTGATAAAGTTTAAACATTGACTATTTACTATGGAAAGATCAGTAAGTATTGAGAACATATCTGGATATAGTGGGGTTGGGATGGACCTGTAGATCCTTGCCCATTAGCACAGGCTAGCCCTCAGGTTCGTACACATAGACATTCCTGTTACCCTGCCCTGGCTCTCCTCTTCCAAACCTAATGCAGTCTCTGATGGGCTCAGCTCCGAGCAGTTCCAGACCAGTTTTATCACAGAGACCACAGAAGTAGAAAGAAGCAAGCCAAAGAGAGGAGAACTCTAAGTGATGAACCCCAAAGAGACGGGATCTACAGAGGTCAAAGCTTTAACCTTTTGTTGTGGGTGGGGGGTCACACCAAAAGCTCCACCTCCTTGCAAGAACATTAAGTGGATCTGGTAACGTGATCCAGAGAGTCTTTTCTTCCTTGGAGGTGGGACTGCCTTAGGTTGGGGGACGGAGAGGATAGAGGTGTGACTTTGTCCTCCTCCTCCTTCCACAGGTCAGCTCCAGATACTCTGGGAGCACAATAACACGTACAAGACGTGGCCTTTATCCCAGTTCTCAAAAAATTAACAGTCTATTGGGGGCACTAATGTATATGAAACATTTAGTGAAAATCAGGTGCTAAACTGTGTGATATTGATTATTCCAGACAAATCCTGATAAGGGATAAACCAGTGTGGATTTGTTTCTTGGGGAAGGCTTTTCAGATTGTGTCACATGTGCAGGGCCAAAGGATGAAAAGGAGTTAATTAAGAAGGCAGAACCGAGGCCGTGAACAAAGATTCAGAATGAGCTTAGAGGTCAGAAGAACCTGTGAGCTTGAAGCAGAGACTTCATGTTGAAGTCTGGGAAATAAAGTAGACTAAGAAAGTGAAAGATTTAAAAAATCAGTCAGTTAAGACATTTGAAACGTCTCATCTGTAGTGAGACATTTCAGAGAGACAATCAACCCTGAGCATGTGAATGAATAATATGTTTCTTATGTGGCTCAAAGGGGTAGGGCGCTGGCCCCGTGTGCCAGAGGTGGTGGGTTCAAACCTAGCCCCAGCCAAAAACTGCAAAAAAATATATAATAATAATAATAATAATAATATAACAAAGAAAAAAAATGATATTTGTCTTGGCTGGTGCAGTGTGCAATGGGATTCTGCCTGTAATCCCAGCATTTTGGGAGGTTGAGGCGGGAGGATTGCTTGAGGCTAGGAGTTTGAGACCAGACTGGGCAATATGTTGAGATCCTGTCTCTACCAAGACATTTTTTAAATTAGCTGAGTGTGATGGTTCATGCCTACAGTTCTAGCTACTTGGGAGGCTGAGGTGGGGGGATTGCTTCATCTCAGGAGTTTAAAGTTGTAGTAAGCTGTGATCATGCCACTGTACTCCAGCCCGGGGGACAGAGTGAGAAGCCTATCTCTTAACAAAGAAAATATGTCCTGTGTCCGTCTTCCCTGGTCCCCATGATCTTATCACTGATGTGCTTGTACACAGGCATGACTGAACAGCCTGAGGTGGGACCTGCCTGGCTCCTGCCATGCTCTGCCCAGAGGCCCTTCGCTCCTGCGGCTGATGTTTGAAGTGTTGGCCTGTGCCTCTGTCTCTGACCCCCCTGGCTAGGTCAGAGCCTTGCTGAAGATGGCAGTGTGTGCTCTGCTGGCCGACGGCTCACCTTGAGACAAGCCTCTCTCTGCAGCTGTTGTTTCCTAGCCATCTGTAAGTCGCCGCAGGAGGGGACACAGGCAGGGACTTTACTATTCACAAAGTGGTAGAGCTGGGGACCTTAGGAGGGACGTTCTCTATTTATCAAGGGAAGGAAAGAACATAAGAATCCTTACCTGGGTAAGGAAACTTCCTTTCCAAAATATACAGCTGTATGGTATTTCTGACTTTCCAAGGCATGGATCTGTACTTGGGGCTGGGAAGGATTTCAAAATCATTACTTAAAGGAAAGAAAGAAAGAAAGATTTAAACAGCATCATTGCCATAAAAGATCCTGCTTGTGTTTTTAAATGTTGACCAAAATAAATTCCAGTTACCAGCAAAAGGCCAACCTTCGTGCTTAGGAAAAGCTGTTTGCAGAAAGGCTTCCACTAATACTAGTTTCCACTTGTTCACAGGTGTACGTCCTCTGGGGCTCGAGCAGATAGCACCGAAGACCTGCTTCAAATCGCCTTTCATGTTTTCCTGTTGGAAAGATAATCATTGGAGAATAATCTGGTCACCGTCGCAAAAATGGAAACGAATCAAACACTGAGAGTTGCCACAGTGGCCGGGGTTCCGCAGCCTGGGGCAGAGGTTCTCAGGACACTGTGCCTCACTAGCCAGAAATCAGGACAGATTAAACCTATCCTCTCCGTCTCAGCTGCTCTTTAAATCAATGCAATTCCTCCACATTAACATGAATTGAAACATGCATTGCCTTTCAACTTAATTGAGTACTTACTTTGTGTGAATCACTGCACAAAATAGGGGAGAGAAAATGAGGGAGGCAAATAAGGCATGCAGCCTGCTGTCAATGAGTTTACAGTTAATTTCAGGGCACAGTTTTTTCTTCTCCTCTTAATTAGGTGTAACTCTAAGACAAATAAATGGGAGGAAAAGTGTATTCTGCAAGTATGTTAGATCCCTTTAATAAAAAACAAAACAAAAACATACAAAGTCCCAATGTAGGCAACTCAGGACATTTTTTTAATTCCCTTTTTTGTTGGATTTCTCATAGGATCCAGTTTATTCTATAATATTCATTAGACTTTGGCAATATTAAAACATTATAGATAATTTGAACTAAGTTCTATTTTTCCCCGTAGGTATGGATTGTCTGTTGGAAAGATATATTGTTTCTACATTTCTTGGGGAGCGGGAAACTGAATTATACCTGTTGTCTCTCCAGCCCTCTCCCTGCCATGCCCTGGGCATACTGAGTGAGTTATTAGCACAGAGAAGAGGAAGGTTTGGTCAAACTTGGGCGATGGTTCTCACGGATCCACAACAGGACAAGAAAGGAGTAAAACACACCTGGGTAGTGGTTGTGTATGAAAATTTGACCAAGTAATTATTTCAGTATTCATTGTTGTGTGTTCCATAGGTTGAAGGACTATACACGTTTTCCAGAAATTTATTTCAGGCCTGAGAATATGTCATCATTTTTCCAGTGTTAAGAGACTAACATGACTCTATGCACTAGACATTTTATGCAGTGTCTGTGATGTATTTTCATAACTATGAGCCAACACTAGACATGCCTTTGTCTCGAGTACTATCTACCCGAATTGAAAATGTGCCAATTTTTTTTTTTTTTTACCATCAACAGTCTTCTTAATTAAGCTGCCAATACTGTATATACTGCCAATAGCATTGTGTGTTGTCTGAGAAATGAATGGAGTAAGTCCTGTTTCCATCTTACTAAATAAACAATGTTGCTCTGTATAAAATGGATTTATAGTGTTCTTTGAATGAGAGAACCATTATATTACTCCCTAAATAATTTGATGAGAATCTGTAGACCATCCCTTTTATTTTAATTCCTAAAAACTATTATTTTGTTCCTCAGTAAGGAAGAGCTCTAATTTGACTATAACTTAATAGTTATCTGATTAATCCTTAATAGGATGAATTGGTCAACCCGCAAACTCCTGACCACACGTGACACTGGTGTTGGTTATGTCCTCTTCCCGTTCCTACCAAGTAGCTTCTGGGACATCCTAGTCATTCACTCGTGTGGATACGGAGGTGTGGATACTCGTTTCGTCTTCCGGGAGGTTCTTGAGGGCCGAGTGCCTGAGCACAGTCTGTGTTCAGTAACGGTGACGAAGGGATGGATGATGGCTCCTTCTCTCACGGCTTTCACACTCTGGAGGGGACAGAGGGGCCTTGCTAACTGAACAGCACCTTTATTGTTTGTTCTTTACCATTGGTCTGCTTAGGATGGCTCCAAATAAGCTGCATGTATTGTCATAGTCTGGTCCATGGGGCCTCTCAATTAGTGCCTTGAATTCACCAGTTCAGCCCTGTCATCTGTACGATGTCCTCTCTGCTGCCACTGGCCAGGCTTCAGAGGGGCTGCCATACTTCTCTGGCTTGTCTGTCAACAGAATAGCAATCTTTCATTCATTGGGTGCTCATGATATGGTGGGCGCTGAGCTAAGTGCTTCATGGATACTTGCACTCAGTTCCTCATTTAAACCTCACACCAGCCACTTGAAGCAGGCACTTTCCACAGCAGGGGTGTGTATCTGCTTAAGTCTTGGGCATCCACACCCAGAACTCTTAGACTCCAAAGCCTGAACTATTAACCCCTCCCCTCTGCTGCAGCCCAGGAGAAATGCCTGGTGCCTATTTTGTGTGTGTGAGGAGGGCCCATCAAGTCTGGACATAGTCCAGATTTATTGCATTTAATATTCCTCAGCAGCCAACTGTCTAACAGATAAAATCCAGCAAATCACAATTGTTTGGAGAATGGGGGAAGGGGAGCAATTGGGAGAAAGCAAAGTTGGAAACAAACCAATTTGAGTTAAACCTTTTGCCTTTACCTCATCTGCTTTAAAAAAAAGAAAAAAAACAACTTTCTTTTTTTAACATGGCCTGACACCATGTGATGAATCAAAGCCTGATGTAGTTGACCCAGAATTGATCCCCAAATGTCTTTTGGGGGAACATGCTTCAACTCTGGTTGTTGATTCTGAGGAATAATTGCCACCCTAGAAAGGTAATTACATATGCCATTGTTTATACACATAATAGGCTCAGAATGAGTGTTCTGCACAGAGGGAGAGAGAATCCCGCTTGCACAGGAGGCGCGTGCTCTGTGTATTGTGTCAGAACGCCACAAATAGCATTTGAACTGCTCCCTGATACTGCTGGTCTCTTCCACGTGTGCGTGTGTGTGAGTGTGTAAGGGAGAGGCTAGGAGCAAGGAAAGGACCAGTGGGCCTCAGAAAGCTGCTTGTTGAGCTGGAGGGCAGTGATTTGTTTTTCCTTAATTTTTTCATTTGCCAAAGCATCTTTTGGATCTGATTCATTGAGCTTGGTCTGGTGAAAAGGCAGTCTGCTCTCTGCCTGGCGTGTGCCTCTTAATGAGCTCTCGTATTTCTTCCCACCCAGGGCTATTTACTTAGTGGAAATGTAGAGTGAGAATCTTTCTCCACAACATCCTCCTAAATGCTGTGGTTTTGCCCACCCCTCTTAAGTACACCAGACAGCCAGGGACGGCTGACTGTGCTTTCTGGTAAAACATAAGTGGAAGTTAAGTCACCACTTACCAGTGAAAACACTTCATGCCTCTTCCCTCAGCACGAGACAGCAGCTCTCCTAAGTAAATACCGCAAGAAGGCTAGCCTGTGGTCATCTGACGCTAGCAACCTTTTTTTTTTTTTTTAAATCAAAGCCTTGAAAAACCAAAATGTCATGACTTTTTGTGGCGCTGTACGATGGGAGAAACACGTGTAGATTCCTGTGTGGAACTGGGCATGGGCTGAGGCCCAGTGATTCATCCTGGGCTGTTCTCTGCCATGGTGTCCAGCAAATTGCATGACCTGCTCTGTTAGGCTTGAGGACAGTGTTTTACCTAACAAAGGCCTCTGGGCCGAGCAGCAGTGGGATGTCAGAATGAGCGCATTTTGCACACAGATGTGTGGCCATAATAGCCGGAGGAAGATGTGTGTGGTGGGCAGGTGGGGGCCCACCCTGGGGGGTGGGGGCCGGAGGGAGGGGAAGGGCGACAGTTAGCAGTCGGGATGTGGCCCCACTGACCACATTTAATCAGCCCTCTGTAAACAATTCAACATTTTCATTGTTCTCTAAAAACTAATAAAGAGAAGCAAGCACTTTTCATTCATCTTGAAGTAATTTTCTGTCAGGTCGCAGCCCCGCGTGGCCGCCAGCTTGCGCAGTGCTGGCTGTGTGATACAACAACTATTGCAATTTATTTTACAAACTCTGGTCATTCACATGTCAGTTAGTGTTCAGCAAGCCGGCATCTGAAATTGTGCAGTTAACGAGTTTTACAACATTTCTATCAAGAGAAACTGTTTAGCATAACTGACTCTTAAGGAGTTATTATACCTCTAAAAATCCATTTTAAGGGGCATTATTTAAATAAAATAGAAAAACGGTTCACTGCCTTTTAAAGGGGCTACAAAAAAAGTCCATCAGCTCCAGCGCAGTAATCCTCAGCTTAAAGCACTCTTGAGAGTACTTCTGGGAATTGTCAGCATAATGAAATGTTTTGTGAAATGTCCAGATAGATTCCTCTACTCAACAATTTTACTGCACCATATTTATTTTCCTTCCAGTTTTTAAAGAAGTGAATTACTTTTTGCGAGGATGACTCTATGTTGTGCAGATTAACTGAGCACATTATTGCCAAGGCTGTAACGGAAGCCGTGGTTCTGTTTGTGGTGTCATTTCTGTATCTGCAAAGAAGGGAAAAGAGAAAGGGAGCTTTCTTCCCAGTCAGTGCCTTGGCATCAGAAGGGTTAAACCGTAATGAGGCTCATGGGACGTCGCATTTCCTTGTGCCACATTTTCCTCAAACTTAGAAGCGATCTTGGTACATAGTGGCACCTACACATTTCTTGAAAGTTCACAACATGGGCTCTGTTTTCTTACCCCAGGTAAATGGACACAGGAGCCCCTTACATGTGCACCCGGACGCGTGCATAATGCCGCCTGCCCTTCGTATCTGGCCCACTGCAGCAGGAGTTGCTACTGAACATTTGCTTAAAGAAGAATAGATTCCTGGCATCATGTGAGATGGCCACTGACCCAAACCAACCAATTATGGCTAGAGTCTCTAATGGCATAGCAGCACATTCATTTAGCAGATTATATTACCTAACAGGAGTAGAAGCCACCACTTATAAATAGCTTAATGGTTCTTTCCACAATGAACAAGACTGGAAGAAAAATTATGTTCTGCTGCAACAAGAGATATTAGGCACACCCTTGGCAGGTGCATCTGTAGAACCACACATTTTCATTTTGCCACAAACAGTCCCCTAATTTTTTACACTGCTGTTTGTGCACACAACTTTAATTTTCTGAGGGAGACAGACAGTGTTCTTGTGCCTGTTAACTGTATCTGCCCATAAGAAGCATGGTAACATCCATGAGCCAAATACATTTTGACATAATTCATGACTTTTTTGTCTCCTACAGAACTATATTATTTCCTGCTGGCACGTTAATGTTTCCAGCACGATACTGTCATTTCTGGAAATTTTATCTTCTGAAGTTCAAATGTTGGGGCATGAATGCCTCAGATTTGGGGCAAATGCAACTTATTCCAAGATCAGCTTTTTAACTTTTTTTTTTTTTTTTGGTATATTTTGTGCCGCTACAGATAATGATCAGGTAACAGGCAAATGTCGCATATGAAAACTCTCACTTCTTTTTGACCAAAGGGCTTATTACTATTCTATTTCCAGTTTTGCAAATAATATTTGGTCAACTTACATCAGACTTTGCTGCTATTTGCTCCTCTTATAATGTAAAATCAGGAGATGTTGATGAAAAAAAGTTTCAATGATTGTAACTTGAATCCATATGGTGCAGTACGTAGGTTCTTCCTAATACTCCAGCGCTCAGAATTAGTTAGGGAAGATGGAATGTATTTGTTTCCTATTGCTGCTCTAAGCAGTTACCACAAATTTAGTGGCTTGAAACAATACAAATCTATTACCTTAACAGTTCTGTAGGTCAGAGGTTTCACTGAGCTTAAGCACTAGTCAAACAGCCACATTCCTTGGGAGGATTGAGGGGAAAATCCGTCCCCTGGCCTTTCTTGTCTTCCAGAGGTCTCCTGCCCTCCTTGGCTCGTGGCCCCTTCCTCCATCTTCAAAAATAGCAATAACACGTTGAATTCTTCTCCAGTGGCACTTGTGTGACCTTCTGTAGTCACATCTCTCTCCCTCTGAGTCCACTTTAAAGGGCTGCATGATTACATTTAGCCCACACGGCAAATCCAGGATAACGTCCGCATCTCAAGGCTCATGCCCTGCAAGTCCCTTTTGCCAGGTGAGCTATCCCATTCACAGGTATTGGAGAACCTCCCAATCCAGCAGATTAGGACACGGACATTCTGGGGAGGCCATTAGTCTGCACACCACATGCAATCTCAGGGAGCTGTTTTCTGTACCAGTATTTGGAGGATTAATAGCTGTCACCAGCCAAATACTCTCCACACTTTACAAATTATGCATAAAATAGTTTTAAAAATTTAGAGTATGTACCTCAATATGTGTGCATATTCTTCTAAATTATAATACCAGTAATGTCTGTCTTTTTACTGCTAGTAAAGCTTCATTTCTTCTTAGTATATAAATGAAAAGGAACAGATCTAGTGGATAGCTTGTGTCTACCTCATTTGGATTCACCTGTGCACATGGGACTCTTCATTCTTCTTTGAGACATACAAGGCTTAGAGGTGGGGAGGGGCCTGAAGAAACTTTCTGGTAGTCCTTGGTAGTTTCTGAAAGTGGGGGACAGTTATTTCCTTCTCCTATGTCACCACTGCCATTTGTGGTTATGGAGTATAAAGGATAGAGCATAATATGTCCCAAAACTTCTCTGAAAGTCGAGAGCTGCAAATTATAGAATTATGAGACAAATGCCGTTTTATAAAAGACTAGTAAAAGATTATTTGTCAGAAAGCCCCCAAACATGAGTTGTCTAGAATAACTACTCCTGTCAGTGCACTTGAAAATTCCAAGAAACAAATTGCTCAACAACCATTTTAAACACTCGTAGCAAGATCTGTGTGAAACTGGGCCGAGAGAAAAAGTGATTTTACTAAGTTCAGTTTAAGTCATATTTTTCAACTTTAAAAAACCTCTATGTTGTACCGGCCACAATTTATCTCCAGGCCCCGTGGGTTTATCACAGCATGGGAAAACCAGACATGGTAATGCTAGAAACTCCGAAGTCCCTCGTGTTAAGATTTGAGATGTTTTCAGAGCAGTCACTCTCAAAAATGGGTTCTTGCTAAGACATGTCGACACACCTCTGAAATGAAAGAGAGCTTCTGCAGAGTGAGTGAAAGTAGGTTGCCGCAAAAATGTGTATCAGTTATGAGACAAGTCAGTGAGTGTTTGCTAGCTGCCCTCAGTGTCCCAGAGGCAGTCTGGGCAGTATATTTTTATTCGATTTGCCCCAGGCCACCTCCATTCTCTTCCTGAAAGGTGCACAGGTAGTCTTCTTAAACACTGATAGTTTCTATCAATGATCTCAAAATGTAACTGGTAACTTGTCAATGATTACTGTGCAAAGAAGTTAAACATTATGGCTGAATTTCCCCACTGAAACCCAACCCTAGGATTAGTAACAACAGGGATCTGTTTTATTTGCATTTAATTTGTACCTTCACACTATTATCTTCAATGTTTTCATTTCAGGAAATGTGGGCTCCGGCTATTATAACCACATTTCATGCCGCTGTTGCACTGTTATTTGATCTCTATGGTAGGAAATGACTTACTGAAAAAATAAAGCCAGCATTCTTTATTTTAATTATACCAGTGCAGTGTCTAAATAAAAAATGTACTTTATATTTAATGTGGAGCACAGATTAACAGTTTTATGGGACATAAAATCTATCTATATCATTTTCTATTTACACATCAGTGATATATCTTTCTCTCAGCAAAACAAATGCCTATAGTGTGAAAACGAGGAAGGAGAGCATGGAAGTCACAATCACACGGGCAGTAAATAACATCTTAATTGGTCTGGAACACTGGAGTTTGATATTTTTTTTCCTGCCTGGCTTTTATTTATTGATCTCTATAGCTTATTTATCTTTCCAGTGATTCGTACAAGTCTATCTTCTTTCCTCAATAAGCCAATCTCTGGTGGTTTTATACTGCAAACCCCATCTGGGGAAATGGTCTAGTGAGAGAAGTGCAGTTACTCCTGGAAAAGCCATGATTCAAAAGCTTGTGTAGAGGGAGGGTAGCTTCTCAGTTTTGATACTTTGTCTTCTGGAGAAAAGAAGGAAAGAAGAAGTGCAGCTATTACCAAGTTGCCACCCAGTCCATGTCTCAGCGATTCTTTACTCTCCACTTGTTTGGCAGCAATAAGAAAACAAAGAAGGATTTTGTGTGCACTGGGAAATGTCTTTTAAATGTTCCTGCACATGATTTAGTTCCTAGTGAGGGAAGCAGACAAAAATGGATGGTGTATATCTAATACATCCTACATAAACCCCAGGTTTCCTTCTTCTCTATGCATTTCCACAGCTCCATTCCTAATATCCTTTTCAAATAGCACTTTAGGATAAACTATATTGCAAATGACACATCACGCTCCATAGTGCAATTGAGAACCTGCGAATGGAACCATTCTCGGGGAAGCTGGTTGGCAGAAATTCCAACACTCCTTCCACCATGCAGATATCCACAGCGGAAGTCAATCCTGGAAAATCAGGGATTTTTTTGCCCCCTCCTGAATCAGTGATCCCCCGTTCTTTGTTAAACTCACACTTTCAGTGTTTGTAAGATCTCACAGAGTATCAGTGGAGTGCTCTCAAAGATTTGCTCTGGTGATGGCTGGGGGGAAAACAAGTTTATAGATGGCATTGCTATACTTATGCTACACAAGTGAGGCTTTGCAAAGCTATTCGATAAACATGTTCCAAAGAAGAGGCTCTGATATCCCATCGTCACCCTGATGTATCCTTAATGGCCTTAAAATGAGCTAATGAAGATTTTGGGCAGGTCTTTTAGAGAATGTATTTGCATTTGACATAGTTAGTGATGGGCAGATCTCACCACATCCAGAGGGATCTCGAGACAACTGCCTTGTCGACAGTGCCTAATTTCTGAATGTCAAACCCTGCACATCTTAATTTCTAGAGAATAAGCTCAATTGAACTTGTTCCCCAGTTATGCAAAAACTGCTCAGATAAAACCAAGTGGACACAAATGTAATGAATGTGGTTATTAAATTGTTTCAATTGAAAGAACCCTATTCTTACACTGTCATAATGGGAACAATTTATCCCCACTGATCAGTCTGTCTGTCTCTCTCTCTCTTTCTGAGCTCTCTTTGATCTTGAAGCATATTGCAGTGGTGTGTCCTATTGAAAAGCGAAACTGGGGCAATTTTAATGCTTTTGTACCTTACCAGTGCTCTATTTTTTTCACTGTTTAAAAATAGCTGTTAATTATAAGTGCAGTTTAAATGTCTCAAGTGACCCAGAAATGCAGGTTGGAATGAGACAGATTGTGTGTCTCATATAAAACAGATGTACTTTCACAGAGCATTCTGAATCCAGCCTTCACTCTGTATCCTCCTCTTGGGTTATTTCAATCAGGTATCGAGCTGGTCTAGCACTGTGCTATAAAATCCCACACATTTGAACAGGGAAAAAGAAAAGCAGATCTTCCTTTTCTTTTCTTTCTTTCTTTTTTTTTTGCCCCACAAAGAAAAGATTCTTTTGAATATCAGACATTCCTATCTGGGTGAATAAGGTGCTGTTGGTGTGAGTGTTGGGACAGGGAACACTTTCCTGGGTGGGAAGACCATATGATTTTCTAGAGTTCTATGCTGTCCTTTCTTGGCTTGGGAACTCTTCATTCAAAGAACACTGTAGTGGTGACAAACATAGTCCCTGGGGTCCTTTTTTCAGCTTAGTTTAATAGTGGCCAGAGACAAATTAGCCTCTTGCCAGTTTTCAAAGATCTCTGACTCTTTATTTGTTTCCAAAACTTGGGGTTTTAGCTCCTGATGACACCAGAGCCTGGAGGTGGTGACAGCACTGCTGATAGTCAGGAGCCCAGAATTCAGTAATCCCTGTGCTAACTCAGTAAAACCACGCAATTCATATATTCTGCCGCCATCTGAACAGATCTGGTACCTGAGCAATAATATGTTTTTGTATCTGGTAGGTTTAAAGCTGCTCCTGTTCAGTTCAGCTCCAAGAAGTGATTTCAAAGTAGTGTTTAGAGGGGCGTGGCTTCTGGTGGCTTCATGATCTTACACATGCCCCTTAAGATGTTTGGTGCATACCTCAAAGCCTCCTGAATCCTGAATTCACAACTCATCCCGCTTCTTCCACATGGATTCAGGTCTTGTGGCTCCATTTCCCTTGCTGGCGGAATGGAAACGAGTCTTAGAAAGGAGAGGCAGTTTTGTGTACCCGGCTTCCTCTCTGTTTCTAACTGGACAGGCCCGCAGGAGTTCTTCATCACCATAGCATTGACATTGAACTCAGAAAGGTACGGGCTTAGGGACAGATTTTTCAAGTTCTTCACAGAAAACTTGTAGATATTTTAGTCAAGTTCTAAGTGGAGCCACTGATTTAAGTATTTTTCATAGCAAATTCTGCATTTCAATCAGTAATTTAAACTTAACTGATTGATTTAATTGAACCATTCTAATTTGTCCTGTGAAATTTATTTCATTTGGTGTTTATGATCTTGTGAGTGATAGTTCAAGGAAATTGGGTTATGGCCTCAATTCCAAGTCAATGGTTCACCTTTAGCCATAGGGAAAGGTATGGCTTCAGGTAATTTTAAGGGACTTGGTTGCTATAGGAAGTTGAAAAAGTTTTAAAAAATTCTTTAAATCCATGCCTCATGAATGTATTCCACTCAATGAAATACAGTTCCATCTCTTTGGAAGAGAAATGATAACACACCAATATATACGGTACAATAACACGATTTCTAAGTGAAGTAACTATAAAAGTAGAACAAATTGCTGTGTAAGGTCCGTGGGGTTGGAAATGTCTGAGAGCCTGATTGCCTCGCCAGACTATTGGTGGATGTGGAAAAGAGTGATGCCACCTTGAAGACACAGGTGGCTACTGATTGTGGCTGTTGAGTGGGCATTGGGACTATGAAATTTGGGCCTGGATCAGGGTCTGGGTAGATGCTGGGTATGGGGATGGGCTAGATGCTAGGAAAAAGCTGGTGTTGGGCAGGTCAGCTGCTGAAGTAAGAATGGCCTAGTTCTGAGAAGCTGGGTGTTAGGATTATCTGTAGAAGCAATAACAGAGTGAGGGTCAGGGAGGCAGTAAACTGGAAGCCAGGTAGATATCTAAGAAAAAGGAAGCTTCAAATTCCAGATCTATAAATGAAGAAGTCATCCACAATCAGGCAATTGCCCATAACCAGGTGCCTGGGGAAAGGAAGAGGAAGGACCAGCAAGCCAAAGCAGGGGGCCTGGAAACCAGATGAGACTATGACAGATGGGGCAGTGCTCCTGCGCCAGGACCAGAGGAAGGGAGGGACCCCAGTCAGAAATCCGGAGGTGGGAACAGGTGGGAAAATTGGATAGTGGTTTTTCTGAGCTGAGAGCTGACTTCTGGCAGGCAGATGTTGAGCACTGGTGGGTCTCAGGAGTGCGCAGGAACTGCAGCCCTGGCAGTCCTTGTTCTGTGATGTCCTAAGAAATTGCCCAGTCTTAGCCTCGTTTGAGCCACATAAAGGCAAGGTGGCTCTAAACCTGGATAAACACAGAGGCCAAGGTGATTATGGGCGCTCTTCATTTTCTTCTCTTTTTTTATTTGTATTTTCTACAGGGATCCTTTATCATTTTGGTAAGAATAAAAAAATGCATGTTAACTTCTTAAGTGACACAGTGGAAAGAGTTACAACTTTTGAGTCAGACTGACCTGAATTCAAATCCTGAATTTTCCTTCATCTCCTAAGTCTATGACTTAGACATGTTGTACTTGAGAACTGCAGCAGGTTTGTCTGTAGACTGGACAGTAAGAGCAGAGGGGTTACTATTCCTCATTCTTCCATACACTCCTCCGTACAAAGGAGGGCATTTGCCTTCTACTCCCCACGGGGAAAAGCCAGGGGGCCTTCTCCATCACCTCTCTTCTTCCTTTTTCCATCGGAACAGAGTCAATTAACAGTCAAGTGCTTTTGGTCTCTCGCTTTCTCTCTTTTTCCCCTTACACAATGCAGAATTTTTTTTCTTATTATGAACTAAGCTTATACAAGTAGGTCTTATTCTTGTGACAAAAGTCTTCCCTTTTGGAGAGACACCTTAGGAAGCCCTGTTTGACAGCAAATCCAAGCCATGTTCTCTTTCTACTTCTGTTTCTCAGGCTTTAAACTGACATTTTACTCTACATTAGTGTGATCCTTCGTTCTTGTTGCTCAATACTCAGGGTTCCAGTAAACAACACCAACACATAACACCACCTATTTGTTCTTTTAATCCATCATGGCTGTGGGCTTTGGCAGTTCTGTGTGAAGGGCCTAGGACTGAGCTTCGCATGTGGTGGTAACTCAGTTAAGTTACACAGGAGTGCGCAGGAACTGCAGCCCTGGCAGTCCTTGTTCTGTGAGTTCTAAGAGTTCTTCATCCACCTCTGATCACCTGTCACCTTAGCCATCCAGGCATGAAAACCTCAAAGCCACTCCTGCCTCCTGTGTACCAAGAGTTCAGAAAGCCAAGGTGGGTGCACACAGGTACATCCAGGAGCTGTGAAGGAAGAAACAGTCTGATTTAAGGACCTTTTCCTGAAGGTCCACTGGGTCAGTACTGCCAGCTTCTGTGCTCCACAGGGCTCCCTGCTCCACTCGGCTGGATAAAGTGCACAGACCAAACAAGGCCAAAGTTATGTCCATATATATGATTCATGTGTGCCATGCCTTCGTGGCCACAAATGCTCAGTTCCTTGGGGTGCAACCTATGGCAAACCTATCCATCATGGTCTTAACCAGCTAAAATTTGCTTGAAGCCTTCGATCTATTGCCTAGGAGCAGGCTAGACACCACTGTGGGGCTCTAAGAGTCCTGAATTCTTTACTGGGTTGGCAAAGATTCGATATACACATTTTTTGAGGTTATCCTCATTGATCCATTCTGTAAAGCTATAAGAAGAAATCCTGACACCCAGTGGATCACCAAAGCAGTCTACAAGCCAGAGTAGACTTCGTTAATGAAGTTAACGACCATTGTAATGGCAGCTTTCTCTCTCTACTAACAGTGGTGTTGGGAACATCATTATTCCTCTGGGCTGGCAAGTCTTCCTGTCCTCAGTTCTCATCTATTGTGTGTATGACAGACCAACCTCACTCTTTCCAAGGATCCATCCTCCCTGCTGTATTCACTGGAATAGCTGTTTGCTTATATGGTATCAAATGCTATTTTCCCTCTGTGGATGCAGAACACTTTTTATGGTCTTCCAAGGGCTCTCTGACTGTTTGAAAATGGACTGTTCAGGTATGCAAAAGGACAGAACATCCATTCTCAGCCTTCCTCCACTTACCCGCCTGTCTGGGCCCTGCCCCAGGTAGTGGGACGGATCCCAACTCTGACTTGGGGGAAATTTAAGTGTTTGGTTAACTTAGCATTAATTTCTTTCAGGCTTCCAGGCCTGTTCTGCCCCAAAGCCCACCTCTGGACAACGGATTCTTACTCATCTTGCAGCCAAGCTGAGCTTTGCTGGGCAGCCCCTCAGCGCTTACCCCTTCCTCCTGCCTCTCAGGGCCCTCTGCCCCCGGGCCAGGCTATGTGCCAGGCTATGCTTGTTCCACACTCAACCAGGCCTCCTTGTCAGCACTTGGAGAACTACTCGCGCCCTTCAGCCTTTTCTGCCTTTATGTCTTCCTGCTGCCATCACCTGCAGCCAGCAAGTGTTCTGATCACCTGTCCCATTCTGTCACCACAAGATTTTAACAACCTTGCTTAGTATGGAGAACCATCAAAGACCTCACGGTAGACTTTCCATTTGATCCTGCAATCCCATTACTAGTCATCTACCTAGGGAAAAAAACATCATTCTATCCTAAAGACAGTTGTACTGGATTGTTTATCACAGCTCAATTTACAATCGCCAAGATGTGGAAACAACCTAAATGGCCACCAACCCAGGAATGGGTTAATGAACTGTGGTATATGTACACCAGGGAATGCTATTCAGCCATAAAAAGATGCTGACTTTACATTCAACCTGGATGGAATTGGAGAACATTCTCTTCAGTAAAGTATCACAAGAATGGAAAAGCAGGTATCCAATGCATTCAATACTAATATGAAGCCAGTAGATGATATAATACATGTCCACACAAGAGAAAAACTCAATTTAATTCAAGTTGGGGGGTGGACAAAGAAGGGTGGGGAAAAGGGGAGGAAGAAAGGGGATGGTTGTGCTCCCGCATAATGGGCACAATGTAAGGGTGTGTGGCACACCTCTCCGGTGTGGGACACAAGACGGACTCTACCTAACAAATGCAAACATTGTAAACTTTTTTTTTTTATTAAATCATAGCTGTGTACATTAGTATGATCATGGGGCACCATACACTTGGTTTATAGACCGTTTGACACATTTTCATCACACTAGTTAACATAGCTTTCCTGGCATTTTCTTAGTTATTTTGCTAAGACCTTTACATTCCACATTTACTAAGATTGACATGTACCCTTGTAAGATGCATTGCAGGTGTAATCCCACCAATCCTCTTCCCTCTACCTTCCTCCCCCTATTCCCCCTTCCCCCTATTCTTAGGTTGTAACTGGGTTACAGCTTTCATGTGAAAACCCTAAATTAGTTTCATAGTAGGGCTGAGTACATTGGGTACTTTTTCTTCCATTCTTGAGATACTTTACTAAGAAGACTATGTTCCAGCTCCATCCATGTAAACATGAAAGAGGTAAAGTCTCCATCTTTCTTTAAGGCTGCATAATATTCCATGGTGTACATATACCACAATTTATTAATCCATTCGTGGATTGATGGGCACTTGGTCTTCTTCCATGAGTTAACAATTATGAATTGGGCTGCAATAAACATTCTGGTACAAATATCTTTGTTATGATGTGATTTTTGGTCTTCTGGGTATATGCCCAGTAGAGGGATTACAGGATTGAATGGCAGATCTATTTTTAGATCTCTAAGTGTTCTCTGTATCTCTTTCCAAAAGGAATGTATTAATTTGCATTCCCACCAGCAGTGCAAAAGCAAACATCGTAAACTAATCATTCACACCTTCACATTCATCTGAAATAAAAAAAAAAAAAGAAGAGTGCTCAAATCTCATGCCTTTCTTCTCGTCTACCTTCCCTGGTCTCCTGTCCCTCAGGCAGCACCTGCCTTGGCATCGTACTCACTGTGTCCTCAGCTCAGAAGACCCTTCCTCCAGAACAGTGGTTCTCAACCTTCCTAATGCTGCGGCCCTTGAATACAGTTCCTGTGGGTCGTGACCCACAGGTTGAGAACCACTGCTCCAAAAAGTCGCAAGCCTCACTCCCTCCAACTCTGTCCAAACTCTCCATCCTCACAGAGTCTTCCCTTAAGGAAGAGTAGGTCCCTTCCAACTCTCTATCCACCATGCCCTTGCTCAGCTGTATTTTTTTTTCTCATTCCACCTTTAACTTAGAAGATTCTACCTGCACTTTGCATTTGCTGGTTGCTTTATTATGTCTCCATCAACCCCCAGCACATGAGTGAGCCCCAGGACAACAGGACTTCAGTCTTTCTTGACCCCTGGGTACAGACGGGGCCTGGCACTCACGAGGTGCCTGTTAACTGCCCATCCTTCTGACAGTCAACTATTAGAAAAGTTAAATGTGACAAGAATAAAAGACAAAATATTGAATTAGGAGGATAGATTTATTATCTTTTATTATCTATTTATTATCTCTTTTCAGAAATTTGGAAACCCTCAAAACTGTGCAAACAAAAAGTTATCTTCTTTTCTGGTAAACTCATTTGGTATAAAACTGACCTCAGCTTGAGTTCTCCATGAATCGTATTTATTTATCTCACTTAATACAAATACTTGTGTCTCACTGCATAATCTCAGTTCACTTGATTCCGGGATGTGGCTCCAGGGCCTGAGTGTGATATGCAGTATATGCATTATATTAACCTTAAAAATGGAACAATTCCAAGTTCCGAATACACTTGGCCTCCAGCATGTCAGATGAGGAAGCACAGATCATTGGTTGACTCCACTGTCCTTCATTTTCTATTAAAGAGGGTAATGGAGGGGAGGAAGAAGTAAGGAAGTAAACAGAGTCAGTGCAGGGCTGGGTGGGTGAATTTGTGGAGAGAAAGGAGGCCAGACGATGGCTGCCATTAGGAGCAACTTGGGGGCACGCTACGATTTTTAAGGAAGTCAGTCTGGCTGCATGCTATGAATTGCAATTCCCCAATGCTACTAACTCTGGAGAGCTTCCGTAAAAGCTACAATTACTTTTTAGTGATTTATATTCTCACGTTTTTAATTTGGATGCATCACTGTGCTGAGATTGAGTGCAAGGCACCCAGCACATTCCTGGTTCCATGAACATTCATAAGAAATAGGATACCTGTTGCTGGTTTACACCGAAACAGGACAAATTTGCTGTGCTCCCATCCTGAAAGTTCTTTTTGGCGTAAAAGAATCTGGATAGGTCTTTACTAGAATATTAAATAAACTATTTACATACCCATGAGATCTATCCAATAACTAATACTTCAAAAAAGATAAATTCAGGTTGGTCTTCAAATATTATCTATTCAGCAACTCTATTGGGTAGACATCCTGCTTGGAACTTTCATGCATATAAAACTTTGAATTCTAAGAGAAACTGTGATGATATTTATTTCCTAGGAATATTTCTTTCCCAATTATTTTACTGTGGTAAAATATATATAGTGTAAAATTTACAATGTTAACCACTTTTAAGTGTGTTCAGTACTTCCACACTGCTCTGCAACCATCACCACCGTCCATCTCCAGAACTTTGTCATCTGGTAGAACTGAAACTCTATATCCATTAAGCAAGAGCTCCCCGTGCCTGTCTTCCTTCAGGCCCTGGCAACAACCCACTTGCTGTTTCCACGATTCTGACTGCTCGTCTGAGTGGACTCCAGTGTGTCTGTCTTTTTGGGACTGCCTCCTTTCACTTAGCATGATGCCTCCAAGATTCATCCATGTTGCTCAACATATGTCAGAATTTCCCCATAATGTTTTAATCAAATGTTAGCATATTTTCCCATCCCTCATATGGTTTTATCTCTTAGCATGGAGTAGAATAAAAAATTTTTTAAAGTTTTTGTGACACAATACTTAATTTCCTATAGAAAAATATCAAGATGCTTGCAGTTGTCATTTTTCTTCTGGACATTTTGACCATATGCTAACATGACCTTAATGACAGTTTATCTGGGTTGATGGGCAATGTTTCAACCCGGTCACTTAATTTTTTCACACTGTTTAAAATGGTTATATTCCACCTTTGCCATGCTTTTTGTGTCTAGTACTTTAGGGAGCTGTGTGGACGAATTTCAGAGCCCTGTTCCTTCAGGAACCATTTCCCATCTTGCTCTGTAGCAGAGTGTGATGGTTAAGAAGAAAAGAATTCATTCTAAGAGAATTGGGCTCCCCCACTACCAACGAGAGACCAAAAGCCATGTGAGTGGAGGAGCTAAAATGAAAAAATTCCGAGTTCTTGAAGCTGGTAGTGTCTTGATGATATTTAGATAACTGTTCTAAATTAACTTTAGTTGATATATAGGAAAATACAAAGATTTGAAACACCAGTGGCAAGCTGAGCATGGTTAAATTATATAATGTGACAAGAAAACTAGCATTTGGAAACAAATTGGTAATTATAGAAGTAATTTTTGCATCTCCTTTCACTCTGTCTTGGGGAATTAGCTTTTGGGTATTGCCTAGGTAACAATATTTCAATTTCATTCAAAGTGATCACTATTATGATAGTAAAGATCAAATTTCATTAAATTTAGACACATAGTATTTCACAGTACTTTTCATTTTAAAATCTCAAAATCTTTTCTCTTTCTTAAAGGAAAATGTAATGTGGTATGAACTAAAAACTGTAATGTTAATAAACAAAGTATTTTTCATAAGCTTAATACGTACTTAACAATTATGCTAAATAGCTACTATGTGCAAGGGGCTTTCAATGTGCTCTTTGAATTCTCACAACCAAGAGAGGGGAATTGAAATTTCCACTTTAAAGTGGAATAAAATTTCCACTTTATTTTATAAATGTGGAAAGTGAGGTTCAGAGAGTGTAAGGAGTTTGCCCAGGGTCACCCAGATAGTCAGTAGCAGATTCAGGATTTGAATGCGAGTGTGTCTGGTGTTACAGCTGTGGCAACCTTCTACAATACCCCGTTGCCTTCTCATTCCATGCAAACAAATGTTGACAACTCCCAAAGGCATTAATGTGTTGAATGTGTTCCAGGAGGAAAAATATCTAAATCCAGATGATGACAGAAGATGACAACCCATAAAATGTTCCAACAACTTGTAAAATACAAGTGATGTTAGAAAAAAGTTTCACAGGAGTAAAGATGACTAACACCTATCTTGCCAAAGTTGCAGATACAATTTCTAAGATCTAATTATTTTTTTATCTAAAAAAGTGACATATTTCTCCTACTACCTTAAATCAGCTCCTTTTTAAGACCATGGGTCTTCCCTGATAGTGAACCAGATTAGAACTCTGAAATTTGATCAATGGGAATACTTCTTCCACGCAAAACCCAGCAGTATTTCAGAATAAGTGATTCCTCCAGCAAAGGCGAGCAGGGGTGTGCCACCCTCCTTTACTGCCACCACCAATTTGTAAGGAGGGGAGGAGCTGTGCGGTTTGAAAACTGAGTATCATTTTGGTCCATTGCTTTGATTCACCAATTAATACTATTAATTTGTTCTGAATTTGATAGGATACTAAAAGAAGGTGTGAGATTTTGATATATTTCAATGGGGGACAAAAATTTGAAGAACACTTTGCTAGATAGATCTTTTAATTTGTTGTAACTTCTGCTTCTACTGATTTACTAGACCACAAAGGCATTGATGCCAGACTTGTTCTTGAATGGATTGCTAACAAAAACAAAGCATTTCACAGTAATATTTTATAAGATATAATATCATTAAATTACCAACATATAAGTTGGTAATTTTCCCCATAATCACAGAATCTATTTTGCAACTTTTCCCTTTAGGTTAAGGTAAAACTTTATCCAACCCCACTTTAATCATTGGTCTGTTTTGACCTTCCTGTTAACATTTCGGGATCATTTCTGGCTTTTGATTAGTTCAGCACTTTCTATTTATAATAACCTACTGTTGATGTCAGTAAAGCCCCAGCATTCTATGTCTTCTTTCAGCACAAGGCAGTTTCATCATAGTCAGGTGTTGAATTCCTGTGTTAGCTCTCAGATCTTTCCTGAAATCTTGTGCTAAGTCTCAATGTGTACTTACCTTCTTTTTATTTTGTGGAATTGAGCCACCTTTTGTGAAGTGGAGACACCTTATAAATATCTCTACTGCTGCCCTGTCATTCCTAACGCCTATTGGTTCCTTCACAATGAGACACGGCCTGGCTTTCTAAAGGGACCAAGCCTTTTCACTCTCCAGTGCAAAAGTAAAATAAAAGATGTGAGGATTGTGTGATTAAGGAGGAGGCAAAGGAAAGAATCAACTTTTGCAGAGTGCCTCTGCTAAACTGCACATATGTGATCTTATTTGGTCTAGGTGGATGTTGGAAACATAAAACGCGCTGAATTGATGGTATGATCCTAACAGCAGCTGTTTTGCTTCAGGCTTTTTTGATGGTACATTCTTATGGTTTGTGTCACTGGTAGAGAGAGGTTATGCTGGTTGTCCCAGTCACGCTACATGTTGACAGATCCTAGTTAGACTGTGCAGAGGAAACTGAGGGTCAGAGGGTGTCCGGAGCAGCTTTGTTATGGGTATTGAGGGAACTGTGGCCGTGGTGGGTGACACATGGGAGCCAAGGGGCAAATTAGATGTTCCAACCATGTGGTTAGCTGGACATTGTCTCAGTACTCCGTGATGACTGTCCCAGTATTTAAAACAATCTCCCTTTAAGTCTGTTTGCCACTGCAAACCCAATGGGCCCAGTTTTGGAGCCCAAATCCAGCTTGTCAGGACGTCTACGTGGCCGGAGGCAGCACAGGGCAGCAGGACGGGTCAGTGAACTGAGTTTGGAGGGAAGCTGCTGGGCTATGAATCCTGGTCATTCAAATCTCTCAAAGACACACTTCTTTCCAGTTGCACTACAAGCATGAAAATAGCGCCTGCATAGCACAGAGCCTACCCCATTGTTATGGGTCATGGTCATTGCCGATATAGCAATGACTGTTATTATTGTTTTTTTAAAGTCATGGTACAGAAGTATTTAATAAGCAACACAATAGTACAGACATACACATAGCTTACATAACTCATCCTTTTTTTTTTGAGACAGAGTCTCACTATGTCACCCTTGGTAGAGTGGTGTGGCTTCACAGCTCACAGCAACTTCAAACTCTTGGGCTTAAGTGATTCTCTTGCCTCAGACTCCCTAGTAGCTGGGACTACAGGTGCCCGCCACAACACCTGGCTATTTTTTGTTGTAGTTGTCATTGTTGTTTGGCAGGCCTGGGCTGGATTCAAACCTGTCAGCCCCAGAGTAAGTCACCGGCACCCTAGTTGATGAACTACAGGTGCTGAGTCCATAACTCATCTTTTAAAACCAGAATACCAGTGAAAAGTCAGTATAGATTCTTATTTTTACTTAAAAAAAAAAATCAAGGATACTCATTGGAATTGAACTAGTATGTTCTTTTCTTCTTTCTAGAGATGTAGCACACAGGTTTTCTAATAAGTAATAGTCTACCCAACATTGTATTAAATCAGAGCAGACAGAGGACGAGCCCTCTGTCTTACTACCCCCTCTTCATGCTAGCTGTCTTACTACCCCCTCTTCCTACCAGCTTTGAAGGAAGAGTTTTTGACAGAGAAATTTGAGTCTCTACCCACCGGCAAACCTAACAAACTTGTCTATACAGAACAGATTTTCAGCAAACATGCACAAATACATTTAACATGCTATAAAACAGGGTACCTTTTAGTCAATTTCCAGCACACAGCATACGTTCCTCAGTGCCCAGGAAAATAAGAATGAATGTCAACATAAAACACCTTCTTGCCTACATAGCATGAACAGCTAAGCACACAGCATATAATACTTTGATCTTTAAGTGGCTAATCATGGAAGTTCCAAGGTCATGTCCACTAGGTTAGCCTGAGTATTTCATCCATAAAAATATTTTTTCAAAAATAATGTTTTAATGAGACTGCTAGAAACATTGAGATTTACATCAGGACCAGTAGAAGACACAGTGAGGTGAGCACTGTGAATATTAAGACTAGGGAGTTGGCTTTCACAGGGAGCTTTTAGGGAAAGCACATCTCTTTCCCCTGATTCCTGGGTGGGTTATTCCACAGTGGTAGCGTGGATGCTGGGAAAGGCCCCTGGGGGACACCTGTGTGGGGTTGCTCCACAGGAGTCTGACTCAGAAGCACTCCGGCTCTTAAGGGGGAGTGAGCAAGTGTCAAGTTTAAGGAATGCAAGAAGTTGTTACCCAACAAGCAGGTCCTGGAGTGTTAGGCCATTTTTTTTTGGACCCATCAGTACTTAACATGAATGCAAGGTGGAGTCCATCTCTCTAAAACGTATTCTGTCATCTCGAGCAGAGCCTACTGGACCCTTGGGCCGGGTGATCCCATTAGCTGGCAGGATTGTTCTGGGAAGTTGGCGCAAAAGATGATTTGCATGACAAAGTTACAACTAAAACTCTGCTTCAGCACGGTCCTGGCCTTCTGATTTTGCTCTGTGGTCCAGAAGCATTTCTTTAAAAGCTGGAAAATCCATAAAGAGAGCAGCCTGTCACCTGTGTCACCAGCCAATCCCCCAACGGTGCTGTCACAGGTGGTGAAAGGCGCGTCAAATCCAGGAATCTGCACTCACAGCTGTTCTTCACTGTACTTTTCTACCAGAGAAAGATAGTCATTAAAAATAGGTGTGTAGGCCGGTTTATTCTCTCCATGTCTTCATTCCTGGCAGTATGTGTCCATGAAATTCTCAGTAACACCTCAGACTCATCATCCTTCCTCAGTGTCAGAGGCAGAGGAAAGGGTGGTGGGGAACTCTTTCCAGGCATCCATCCACCTTCCTTCCGCATCCGTCTTCCTTCCTTCCAGGCATCCGTCCTCCTTCCTCCCAGGCATCTGTCCTTCTTCCCAGGCATCCGTCCTCCTTCCTCCCAGGTGACCATCCATCCACCTTCCTTCCAGGCACCTGTCCTCCTTCCTTCCAGGTGGCCATCCATCCACCTTCCTTCCACATCCGTCCTCCTTCCTCCCAGGCATCCGTCCTCCTTCCTCCCAGGCATCCAACCTCCTTCCTCCCAGGCATCCATCCTCCTTCCTCCCAGGTATCCGTCTTCCTTTCTTCCAGGCATCCGTCCTCCTTCCTCCCAGGCATCTGTCCTCCTTCCTTCCAGGCATCCATCTCCCTTCCTTCCAGGTGGCAATCCATCCTCCTTCCTTCCGCATCCGTCCTCTTTCTTTTTAGGTATCCATCCTCCTTCCTTCCAGGCAGCCATCCTCCTTCCTTCCAGGCATCCGTCCTCCTTCCTTCCAGGCATCCGTCCTCCTTCCTTCCAGGTGTCTGTCCTCCTTCCCCCCAGGCATCCGTCCTCTTTCCTTGCAGGCATCTGTCCTCCTCCTTCTAGGTGGTCATTCTCCTTTCTCTCAGGTGGCCATCCTTCTTCCTCTCAGGTGGCCATCCTCCTTCCTTCCAGGCATCTGTCCTCCTTCCTCCTAGGCAGCCATCCTCCTTCCTTCCATGGGTGCATCCTCCTTCTTCCATCCTTCTTCCAGGCATCCATCTTCCTTCCTCCATCTTCCTTCCAGGCATCTGTCCTCCTTCCTTCCAGGGATCTGTCCTTCTCTTTCTAGGTGGCCATCCTCCTTCCTTCCAGGGGTTCATCCTCCTTCCTTCATCCTCCTTCCAGGCATCCATTCTCCTTCTTCCATCTTCCTTCCAGGTGTCTGTCCCACCCACCGCCCATGCAGGGAGGGCCAGCTGTCCCCCTGCCCAGCCTCCCACCACTCTGCCCTGCCAGGCCCCTGACCACATCCAGACCACTATAGTCCCTGGCTGGAGGGACCTGGCCCAACAACTATTATTATTATTATTGAAAAAAGGGTCCCACTAAGATTGTGTCAATGCCCTGACTTCAAGGAAGCAAGGTCTATTAGCATTATGTCCCCTTAACTTACCATATAATGCTAATTTATGTGTGTTATAATCTTCTTTTTTTAAAATTGTGTTTAGTAGAGACAGGGCCTCACGCTTGCTCAGGTTTTTCTTGAACTCAAAGGATGCACCTGTCTAGGCTCTCAGAGTGCCAGGGTGCTGGGATCACAGAGGTAAACCCACGCATCCCAACTCTAATAATCTTAATTGCTAGAAAGCTTTTCCTCTTTTTTAACCTAAATTTTTGGAGGACATAAAATACAAATTTTACCCTTAAATTACCCTCATTTTAGTCACCTCACCTAAGTTCTTTAGAATAAATCTGTTTATTCATAGTCATTTTATAATAGGAAAGAGCAACATGGATTCAAGCATATCACAAAGCCACTCTTCAGCAACAGGAGTTTGCTTGGAAAACAAAGCCAAATCTTTTCAATGGAATATTTTGGAAAAGAGAAAAAGAAAAGTCATGTTGGCCCTAGATTTTATTTTGGGCAGAGTTGGGGGACAAAATCATTTTATAAAGCTGGATTTATTTTCTTTATTCTTTCCTTAAGGTAGTTACATCCATATTCACATCAGATATTATTAAAATAAGTGTAACTATTTTAAATTTGATAAACACATAAATTCTTTCAGTGGAGGCATATATGGTGCGAAAACTTTCACTGTCAGACAATCACCTGGGTAGGGCCAGATCTCCTACGAAGTCTTCTTATCCTGGTCTGGAATCCGAAAGGCTGTGTGCTGGACTGTAAGGGAGCACACATGCATTATAAATTCTCTCTTGTCACTCTCACTATTACAGCCAGGAACTCCAGGTGGCTTTGAGTGCTCTTTCAAATTATCAAATGCTATAGACCAGAGCTTTTGGAACTTTAACATGTGGAGAGATCACCCAGTGGATCTTGTTAGGAATGTGCTTTCTGACTCTGGCGGTCTGGGTGGGGCCTGAGATTCTGCCTTTCTAAGAGGTGCTGCTACCACTGCTGGTGGGAGACCACACTCTGAGCAGCAAGACTATAGACTTCCTCTTCTGTGTGGGACATGTGCTCATCTCACAAACTCCACAGGGTTTTCCGTGTCTCAAACGTGGGGAGTAACTGAAGTTAGTTAAAAGGGATAATGAAGTGAATGGCCTTCCAGGTGAATGTGAGTCTCAGAATAAGCACTTGGGGCTCTGTGATTCCTGGTCTCTCTAGACAGTAAGTGAGTTTAAGTCAGCTCTTCTCCACCATTGTTAGTTTCTTCCATGGCTCATTATTCACCCATTATTATTGCTATGATTTAGCCCTTGCCATTTCTATTCTTGTTTCTTTTACAAGGGATGGGAAGATAATGCGACCTGCAAAAGCTGGTGACCCAAAGAGGTTCTGAGCTCAGGGAAAGACAAAGATATGGCCTGCATAGGGACAATACGTATTATCCCTGAAATTTGATGGGATTACCGCAATGTATGCAAGCACAAATTACCTTCTGCTACATTTATATGTACCGGAGTATCCATAGCCATGTGGAGCACATAGAAAGTGTGTATATGGGATTTGGTAGTTGAGTTTCAGATTGGTGTAAGAAGGATCATTGGCACCAGGGAACAATCCAGAGTGAAGGTCTGAGGTCTGTGAATTAAAAGGACTAGTCTCATTCCTGTCAGGAAAGAAGCAGGTTGGCATTGCTCTCTTCTTTTTTCCCATCTAGCATTTAAAAGGAAAGATAAATATTGGCCCACACTATTCTTGATTTTGAATAGAGAAATCAAGCTGAGAGTTATTAAATATCAGAGTTAGTCACCAAAGGCAGTAACCTTGGAAAATGTGAGAAAATCACTGTATAATTCTCTTAGAAACAACGACGACTTTTCCCTGGTTCAATTTTGCTTAAAGTTCAGAAGAAAGGTATAGCTCCTTTGAACGATTTGAAAGAAGTTTCTAGAAAAGTTAATTACTAATCTTTGCTATTATGAAGATAATAGTAAATTTTACAGCTTCAAAGGGCCCTGTAATGAGTGATTAAAAACTGATTGTCCAGGAAGTCTGCTGCTGTGTGGAGAGGCTGCCTTGGCCCTCATGGTACACCAAGCAACTCACAGGGGTTGGTGGGAGGAGATAGTCTTGCTGTGTTCTTGAGCCAACAGAAAGAGAGCTGCTGGTAGTAGAGTTGTTGGAAAGAAATAAAGAAGTGTGTTTGTATAAAAGTAAGACAGAGGGATATCTGTGCAGCAAGTGAAGACTAGACCAGAGCATCCTCCAGGCCTTCCCTTCAGACGACTTAGTGTGAGTTGCACTGCCCTGGCTTCTCTTCAGTCCAGGATGGCTGACAAGTTGCCACAAACCATGACTCTGTAGACAAGTAGCATTTTCTGCTTTTCCCATTAGTTTTTGTTTCTTTGTTTCTTTTTTTTTACTTAGCATTTTATTTTTTGTTTATTTATTTTTTATTTTGGGGGGTTCATTGAGGGTACAATAAGTCAGGTTACACTGATTGCATTTGTTAGGTAAAGTCCCTCTTGCAGTCATGTCTTGCCCCCAGAAAGTGTGGCGCACACCAAGGCCCCACCCCACTCCCTCCTTCCCTATCTCTGCTTTTCCTTCCCCCCCTCCCCATGACCTTAATTGTCATTAATTGTCCTCATATGAAAATTGAATACATAGGAGGAGTCATGCTTCTCCATTCTTGTGATGCTTTACTAAGAATAAGGTCTTCCACTTCCATCCAGGTTATGGAAGGTGATGCTTTACCAAGAATAAGGTCTTCCACTTCCATCATTTACAAAGGATGTAAAGTCTCTATTTTTTTTAATGGCTGAATAGTATTCCATGGTATACATATACCACAGCTTGTTAATACATTCCTGGGTTGGTGGGCATTTAGGCTGGAAGATATTGGCCTGGGGAAAGACTTCATGAAGAAGACTGCCATGGCAATTGCAACAACAATAAAGATAAACAAATGGGACTTCATTAAACTGAAAAGCTTCTGTACAGCCAAGGAGACAACAACCAAAGCAAAGAGACAACCTACACAATGGGAAAGGATATTTGTATATTTTGAATCAGACAAAAGCTTTATAAGTAGGATCTATACAGAACTCAAATTAATCCACGTGAAAAAAAGCCAACTAATCCCATATATCAATGGGCAAGAGACATGAATAGAACCTTCTCTAAAGATGACAGACGAATGGCTAACAAACACGTGAGAAAATGTTCATCATCTCTATATATTAGAGAAATGCAAATGAAAACAACCCTGAGATATCATCTAACCCCAGTGAGAATGGCCCACATCACAAAATCTCAAAACTGCAGATGCTGGCGTGGATGTGGAGAGAAGGGAACACTTTTACACTGCTGGTGGGACTGCGAACTAGTACAACCTTTCTGGAAGGAAGTATGGAAAAACCTCAAAGCACTCAAGCTAGACCTCCCATTTGATCCTGCAATCCCATTACTGGGCATCTACCCAGAAGGAAAGAAATCCTTTTATCATAAGGACACTTGTACTAGACTGTTTATTGCAGCTCAATTTACAATCGTCAAAATGTAGAAACAGTTTTTGTTTATTTCAACTGAAGAGAACCACAAGTGTTTTTCTTAAGGAAGTACAATGTTAGATTAAGAACTGTTTGGTAATATTTAAAGACCAGAAAGTGACAAACTTTGCCTTTACACATTGATTTTAAAATTATATCATGACTTAAATTTATTTCCCCAAAGTTAGTATTTGTTCTGTATTTTCTTTTACACATGTTTCTGACCCTAAGAGCATGCTTTCTGTCTCTAATTTCCACACTAGTTGACCTCTGAAGTGGATGCTGAACCAACTGCTCTTGGTGCTGCCCCCAACTGAGGCCTGGAGCTCAGGAGGAAGTAGTCACAAAAGGGCTCCATCTCATCAACTCAGTTTTTTTTTTTTTTTTTTTTTTAATTTTGGAGTATTACAGAAGTACAAATGTTTTGGCTACATGAATTGCTTTCATACAGTTTGAGTCAAAGTTATAAGTGTGCCCATTACCTGGATAGTGTGCACTGTACCCATTAAATGCGAATTTACTGCCCCCCCCACCTGCTTGATTTCTGTTAAGTATTACTCAGTTTTAAGTAGGGTCTGGAGGTGAGGGGGGTAAGCTCTAGAAAAGTTCTTGACTGCATGAACTTTAGAGCTAGGGTTCTTTGTTGCAACAGAATTGACAGGCTGATATGAGTCATGCGGAAATCTGTAGGAACAATATGGGACAACATGCAGGCCCAACAGAAAGTCTGGAGCTCAAAGCATGGGGAGATCAGGTTTGGGAAGCTCCAGGGGCCTGGGTAGCAGTGTCCTGGCATCACTGCTGGAAATAATGAGTCCGGCTGACTTCCTTCCTTGTGTCACCTGCTCAAGATGAAATTCCTACAAAAGAGAGAGCCTGGATGTGAGATGGAAGGAGAGGCCTTGTTCCCTCTTTGTGCAGTAGTTCCCCAAGGTAAACATGAAGTGTTTCCATAAAGCTGGCAGGAACAACAGATGTGCAGAGTGGGGAGGAATAAGTGGAGACTGAGAACATGGTCTTCCCCAAATTACTTCCCAGCAAGATGGGTTCGAGTGTGTGATTCAGTGGCTGGGCTTGCCCTGACCTGTGCCTCTTCATCTGTGCTGCTCCCAGCACACCTCAATGAATGAGACTTTTTTCACTGGTATTTTAGTTCAGGTCACTGTAACAGAGCACCACAGGCAGGGAGGATACTGTACTCAATGCCACAGGCAGGAAGGCTTAAACAATAGACATGTATTTTCACAATGCTGAAGGCTGTGTGAAGGTGCTCGCCTTCTGAGATCAAGGTGTGCCCACAGAACAGGGTCGGGTGAGATCCTTCCCAGCTTGCCAATGACTGTCTTGCCAATGTGCTTTCACTGGGGCCAGAGCAGTGGGAGGAAGCAGCTCTCTTGTCTCTTCCTGTCAGGGCACTAATCCAGTTCATGAGGGTCCCATCCTCACAATCTAATCCCTTTCCAAAGACCCTACCTCCTCTCCTAACACCATCAGATTGGGGGCTAAGATTCACCTACAATGTTGGGGGCAGGGAAGGATATAAATATTCAGTTCATATTCATATTCAGTGGGTACTGGGACAGAATGCTCAGATTGGTTTAGAAGTTAACAAAAGGCCCATGATCCTTTTTCAATGAATGTTCAGAAAAGCTGCAAGATGCTGTTTTCTTTTTCATGACAGGGAGAGACTTTTTCCACTGTAGGAGAGAGCAAAGGACATCTTGAATGGGGTGCATGAACTGGAGACTCCTATAGAAACCGTGAGCCTTCCAGCCTGGCTTGGAGTCTGTAGAATGTTTCTCAAGGGTCATGGAAATCTGTTACACCTGCCCAAAGACTGAGGCACTTGAAAGGACATGCAGTGAGATGAGGAGGGAAGACATGGTTTCCACAGCAGCAAAGCTCAGGCAGGGGAACAACAGATCACTGACTGCACACTGGTGCTGAGAGAAGTGAGCACCAAAGCCCAGGCATCTCCCCTGCCCCTACACCTGTCCTGGTGTACAAACTCTTGAATTCAGACGAAAGTCCCAGGCAGGTGTATTTTAAAGGGAATCCTTAATTGACTTATGGTAATTTGCCACTTGGTAGAATAGAGTTTGAAGTAAAAATTATACACTATAAAAAGGAAACTGTTTTATCTGCTGAGATTCGTACCCTCTAGACTACAAAGAGCCCTCCAAGACTTTTGCGTAGAAGTTTCATAAAATCCAGTAAAGCAGAAAGGAAATACCTAATGACTAAATTTAGATCAGATCAAGTCAATGAGGTAACCAGTTCTCCCAAATAGGTAGTCCTCCCTGTGCATGGTTCCCAGGCAGAAATTCCAGTCACTATGGGTTCCCAGTTGGGTTACCAGGGTGTACTCACCATGTATTACTGCCTGGAGAATACACTTGACTGCTCTTCAGTCCACAAATCACTATGTAAAGAACAGATCACATCATGATCAGTGAGCAGTCACATCACTTTCTTCATAGTCTGCCAGTGGTTGGTCACTGAACATCTGTCCTTTACTTCATGCCCACACAGCAAAGTACACAGTTTCGCCATCACCTTGTGTCCTAGTGACAAACTCACATGGCATCTTACAAAAGAAAAGATAATTGAAGCGGGAGAACTAGCCAACAAAGATGAAAGTGAAGAAAGGAAACAAAAATGATAAGTCTGCAAGAGAAATTTGAAAGTGGTTGTGACAAAAATATGAAGATGTCTCAGAGGAAGTGATAGTGAAAACAAAAAAACAAAACTAAAAAAAATCCTCAAGAACCCAAACCCAAAGAATTCTTCACTTTAAAGAAACTCTTAGAGATATCACATGACATTTAAATTATAAATAAAATGCTGAAGCTGACCCAAACTTAGACAAGAATATAATAATTCAGTAAAACACTGAGATCATTTTTTCATATCCTGTTATACAAGAAAAAGGTTGGCACGGCTTAAAGTACTCTTTATAGGACATTTATAAGACTAAACACTTTAATTTTCAATATTTCTAGTTTTTCAAATTACAGAGTCCAAAATAAACCTTAATTTTCTATTGTTTTCATTTTTCCTCTATATTTACAATTGATAGTAAGACGTGATTTATTAGTTTGACAAAAGTTTTAAAGGTCACAGGACAGTTATGATTTTTCCCATTGATTACTAAGATCACTGGTGTGATTTCAGCTTGCACAGTCATGTCTATGATTCTACACCACTGTGTAATGCAAGGACTGTCTGTATACAGAAATATCCTTTTACCTGCCTAATGTAAAATCCACCTGAAAGCATCTCCATCTCAAAGCACTGCATACCCAAATATTCTCATGCAGCTGTCAAGGTTAAGAGATGCCTTGAAATTGCTTTCCTTGCCCCCTCCAAAGAGAGGGAGAGAACAGCCAAGTGAACTATGCCTGAGGCCTTTTGAGTCCTAGTACTAGGGTTAGTAAATGCCTTCTCTCCAAAAGCCTTCAGTGTCTTGCTGCCCCTCTCTGTTGTCCCTCTCTGTTATTTAATGGTCCTGTGTGGTTGTCAGGTATTGTTAACACATCCTCTCCGTAAGTGGATGGTCACTGTGTGGGATGTTCACAGACCCAGATGCTGCTCTCCAGTCATTACAGCTCATTCTCCCTATGCCTTGAGGGACATGAAACAACAAGACACTTGCATTAGCAGGGAAGATAACAGATGGGCTCTTCTTTTATTGTCTCTGGGGTTCTTTTAGATCATCTGAAATGACTACATGAAGTTTAAAAATATTTCACCAAAAATGCTTAATGGAAGGAAAAGTTGTGTTTTCCACACATGATATTTATCAAGACAACCTTCAAGTGTTTTTAGACACAAGAAAGATTGGAGCTTTTAAACAAAGGATTTTATAGGTTCAAAAGCATTCTTGACTAAAAACCCTTTAAACTTACTTTTATATGTAAATATGTGTGTCTGTAGGAAAGAAAGAAAAGAAAAAAAGGGGAATTGGGGAAATGAATATTTGCTAGGTAGCTTATCAGTTTGTGTCTTTTGTGAGACGGATAAACTTATTTTATGATTTCATTAAAGGCATACACAGTAATAAGTATCTGTGTGTGTGTGTGTTCTTGGCACATTTGCATGAATAACAGATGATTAACTTTTCCTTTTTCTTTTTTTTTTTCATTTTTTACCTCTTCATTCTATCCACAACACATATAAACTGTATTATAATTTTTTTTGCCACGGAAAATTGTCTTTTATATTTATAGGACCTTCTCATTCAAAAAACTTTAGGTACATTTCTAATATTCTAGCCATTAACCTACATCACCTTTATAAATTGGTGGCAACTTTTCAGCACAATGATATAGAAGATTTGTAAGAATGTTGCTAAATATGATGCCTTTAGGAGCCCTAGATGATTTATTTATTTATTTTTTGGATTTCAGAAAAATTGCACCATACCTGTGCTATCTGGAAAAGGCCAAAGTGGTGGTTCAAATGCTGGCCCTAAATAAATAAATCCAGTTATTCATTTCTAAAGAAAGAGGATGTGACCCGAGATATTCTTTAACTTCTGCGGTAAGTTACTTACTAAGTGGTAAGTTATTACTAAGTCTTAGGATCTTAGATGAGGTAAGCCCTTTATAGACAATCCAATTTTTTTTTTTTTTTTTTTTTTTTTGTGGTTTTTGGCCCGGGCTGGGTTTGAACCCACCACCTCTGGCATATGGGCCCGGTGCCCTACTCCTTGAGCCCACAGGCGCCACCTGACAATCCAAAATTTTAATAAATTTGAGGAAATTGAGGAAGAAGTGGTGAACCCTGTGTAAGATAATAATCTGATAAATTATCAGTTGCTTGGATTTCTAATTCCAGCTATATCACAGTAACTTATATTAGATTTAACTTCTAGCTGTAAATAATTATAAAACTAGACACACTGATGAGGATATAGTTTTTCAGACATTGGATGTAGGCAGCATAAAGCTGTGATCTCTGAAAGAAAAGACATGAGGTGAACTTCGTGTTTACCCCAGACTTTTAACTGGTCACACTTTCCAGATTGTGGTTCAGGGAGATAAGGCCTGAGTAGAGAGTATTAGTTAGATCAGAATTAATGTCTGCCAAGGTGGCTGGAATATGCAGGCCAGGGTTTTAGAGAGGAGAATGCTATAGATGTTAAGGACAAGAAGTCTGTGTGGAGCTTCCCCTTGAGTTCTTAGCCAAGGGTTGGACCATGGATGTGAAGGGTAAGAGTCTGCAATGGAGAGAGCTACTGGATCAGAAAGCCAAATGAAGTTCCTACAGGTCATGACGTGCTGGAAGACATTGAAGTTCTAGCTAAGCCAAAGTGGACAGACCACATTGAACATCTGACTATTTAGTTGAGACCTCCAATATGCCATTCTTTAGGAGTAAGGATCACATTTCAGAGTAAAGACCACACTCTCAGAGAATACACTGAAATAGAACTGCATTAACAAAGCTCAAAATTTTCTGGCTAGATAAAGAGGATCAGCCATTAAATTATCTGCCTGCCAGAACTACACTGAACATCCTTTAAAGGAAGACAATATAATTCAAACTCTCTGCAATGTGTTATTCACAATATGCAGCAAATAAAATATTACTAAATATGTGAAAAAGCATTGAATTATAACCTGTAATCAAAACAGATCTTGAAATGGCCATGATTTTGAAATTAACAGCCCAAAAGTTTATAACAGCTATTGCAAAAGCATTGAAAGATTTAAAGGAAAGGATATCGAAAATAAAAGAACAGATGGGAATCTCAGTATGAAATGGAAAATGTGTAAAAGAACCAAATACAGGGCGGCGCCTGTGGCTCAGTGAGTAGGGTGCCGGCCCCATATGCCGAGGGTGGTGGGTTCAAACCCAGCCCCGGCCAAACTGCAACAAAAAAATAGCCGGGCGTTGTGGCGGGCGCCTGTAGTCCCAGCTGCTCGGGAGGCTGAGGCAAGAGAATCGCGTAAGCCCAAGAGTTAGAGGTTGCTGTGAGACGTGTGGCGCCACCGCACTCTACCCGAGGGCGGTACAGTGAGACTCTGTCTCTACAAAAAAAAAAAAAAAAAAAAAAAAAAAAGAACCAAATACAAATTTTAGTACTGCAAAATGCAATATCTGAAATAAAAACTGGACAGAATAGGCCTAACAGCATATGGAATAGTGCAGAAGAAAGAGTCTGAACTTTAAGAAAACCCAAAAGAGATTACCCAAACAGAAGAATAGCAACAATAAAAGATGAGGGAGAAACAGAGCCTCAGAAATCTGTGGGAAAATGTAAAGTAGTCTAAGACACATGGAAATAAATTTGTGAGGAAAAAGCAAAGAAAATGGAACAGAAAAAAATAAACTATTTAAAAAAATATGGATCCTAAATTTCTTTCTTTCTTTTCTTTCTTTTTTTCCCCCTGAGTCAGAGTCTCCCCCTTTTCCCCTGGGTACTTACAGCAACCTCAAACTCTTGGCCTTGAACAATCTTCTTGCCTCAGCCTCCTGAATAGCTGGGACTACAAGTATGTACTACTATGCCTGGCTAATTTTTTTTCTACTTTTAATAGAGATGGGATCTTGCTCTTTCTCAAGCTGGTCTGGAACTCCTGAGCTCAAGCTATCCACCCACCTTGGCCTCCCAGAGTGCTAGGATTACAGGTGCGAGCCACCGCACCTGGCCAGTCCCAAATTTCTTAAACTAGGTAGAAAACATCCATTTATAGATCCAATTGAAGCAGAATAAATACAAAGAAAATGAAACCTAAATATGTAATAATCAAATTGCTAGAAACCAGAGATAAAGAAAAAAATCTTAAAGGCAGGCACGAGGGGAAAATTTGAAAAGAAAAAAAGAAAGAGAGAGAGAGAAAGACATTACATGATGGGGAATAATGGTAAGAATGATTGCTGACGTCTTATCAGAAAAAATAAGTGTCAGACAATGAAGTGATATCTTTAAGATTCAGAAAGAAAAAAATAACCTGTCAACCTTGAATTTAATATGTAGTTAAAAGGTACTTAAAATGGGAGTGAAATGAGACATTTTTAAAGAAACGCAATTTGAAAAACTTCATTCTTAACAGACTCATACTAGAAGAAATGTAAAAAGAATGGAAGAAAATTTCCGCAGTGAGATAAACAGGATTACACCCCTGCCCCAAACTAACATTATACTTAATGGATGTGGTAAAAAACTGAATAGGTTTACCCTCAGATGAGGAGCAAGGCAAGGAGGCCCTCTCTTCCAGATGTCCACTTTCACAAAGTTGCATTCATCATTGTATCGGAGGTCCCTGCTAGTGCAATAAGGCTAAAATAAAGAAATACAAAATAATGAACAGCATAAAGATCAGAAAAATTCAAATCATCTTTATTTACAGATGCAACAATAGTGCGTATAGAAAAGTCTTCAGAAAATTACAGAAAAACTACTAAAACTAATAAAAAGTAATTTTAAAGAGCCACTGGACACAGGTTAATACTTAAACGTATTTGTATTTATCTATTACAGCAACAAACAATTGAATATAAAATTTAAGAAAATGATAATATTGTAACAAAATCCACAAAATAAACAGAAACAAAAGATTTATCAAAAGATGTTCAGGACTTCTATACTGAAAACTTCCAAACAATGCAGACAGGGGTTAAGTAAAATCTAAACAAAGGAGAGTCATGCCTTGCTTCTGGACGGAAGACTCAGTATTGTAAAGTTATCATTTTTGCCCAGATTGATTTACAGATAGACCCGACACCATTGCAATAAAAATTACAACAACCTTCCTTCCCTGTTTTTTTAAGAAAATGACTGATTCTCTAATTTTTATAGGAAGTAAAAAGGGCCTAGAAGTGCCAAAACAATTTTGAAAGAGATCAAAGTTGAAAGAATTAAACCACCTGATTTGAAGACTTATTATAAATCTGTAATAATCAAGATAATATATTATTGGCCAAAGGACAGAAAAATACATTAGTGGTACAGAAAAGAGAGTCTAGAAATAGATTCAGATATAGTATATTGTCAATTGATTTTTGAAGAAGATGCCATTACAATTGATGGAGGAATAGGAAATGTTTTCAACAAATGGATAAACATATGGAGAAAAAAACGAATCTTGGCTCCTTCCTCACATGCTACATGAGAGATACTGCATAAACTTGAAGATGTGAACATAAAGGTAGAACAGCACAGAACACCACTGTGAACTTGGCACAGGCAAAGGTTCTTAGAATGCAAAAAGCAGGACCCACAAAATTAAAAAAATCATTAAATTAAATTTAATCAAAATAAAAAACTTCTAATAATCCACAAACACCATTAAGAAAAGGAAAGATAAGTAACAGGCTGTAAAAAAATTTGCTGAACAATTTTATCAAGATTTAAAGAATTCCTACATAATAATAACAAAAAGACAAAAAACCCTATAAAAAATGGGCAACAGACTAGACCACGCTTTTAAAAAAGAAGACAGGTAAATGATCAGTGTAGACTTTAAGTCAGTGCAAATGAGCTCAAAATTATTTGTCATCAGAGAAATACAGAAGAATTAGAATGGCTTTTATTCAAAGACTCACACCACTGACTAAACATTTGTAAAGATATGTGAATATAGAAATTGGGTCTCCCACCCACAACTGGTGGGAGTGAAAAATAGCATAATAATTTTGGGAAACTGATGCTGTCTTATAAAGTTAAAAATCAATGACTTTCCTAACTACACAGTTCCATTTCTGCATTTTTTAACCAAGAAAAATATAAGTATGCCTACAAAAAGTCTTATACATGAATGTTTATAGCAGTTTCACTCTAAGTCCCAAACTGGAAACAGCCCCATGTTCATCAACAGGAGAATGAAAGAACAAACTGCAGCAGTCGTACAGTAAAATACTACTTAGCAATAAAAATAAATGAACTAATGACACACTGAACCATATGAATGAACATCAGAAACATTATGCAAAAGAAACCAACTCCAAAGAATATGTGCTGTATGATTCCATTGATATAAAATTCAGAAAATGATACAACTACTCTGTGGTGAGATTTTGAAATCAAAACAGTGGTTGTTTGGGGGTTGGAAGGGATTGACTAGGAATGTGTAGGAGAAAACTTTATGGGGAGAAATGGAAAATTTTCCATATCTTTATCTGGTTGTTGGCTACGTGGGTGTTCATATTCACTTAAAGTCTGGTATTTCATTGTATGTAAATTTTACCTAAATAAAACTAATTTAGACGTTTCATTGATTCAAAGGTTTCAGATAAATTAAATTATCTAAGTTCTGGGGCCCCCAAATCTGCATTTATTTAAAACAATTGCAAAATACTTGGAAAAACTCCATTTTAACTAAACAAACTTTACTACCCACAAAGATGATGCAGCGGATGAGGCAAAGTTGTGGAAATTGTCATCTAGAAGTGGTCGCAAGCTCAGAGCAGTGTTGATAGCTGGGTACAGTGAGCATCTTTCCCCCACCCTTCACCTTCTGTAGTTAGACATGGAGATTTTATTCAGAGGTATGGGGACTTGCCATGTTAGCCATTATTCTGCTTTATCTATGATTCTATTTCATTGTTGATAAAAAAAGGAATCCAAAGAAGGTGCAAAGGGTCTGTGAGCACCACAAAATACTCACTCTCTTTGCGTACAAACAACAGAATCTGGCCCAGATTGGGGAAAAAGGCTGGTTGGGAGCAAAGAAAATCAACCACTAGATAAAGTTTTCCCTGCCAAGGAAAGCCTGTGGCTTCTAAGAGTCTGTGTCGTCTGGCTATCTCTTACTCTGACCTCTCCTGGCCTTCTCTTTGCTCACCCTGCCTCAGTCACACTGGGCTTCACTGTGACTACTTAGTAGCCCAGATGTGCTCTGACCTCAGGGCCTTTGCACTTGCTCTGCATGTTGGCTTTGTGTCCTTTCCTCAGATAACTGTGAAGCTCACTCTTTCACCTTTTGTTAGTTTTTGCTCACATGTCATCTTCTCACTGAGGACATCTTTGGTCACTATAGTTAAAATTAAGCATTTTCCTTTTATCTGACTCTCCTTACACCTCTTCTTTCCTTAGTTTTTTCCTATACAGTATCATCTTTTCATGTTCTATTTACTTATTTATTTTGCTTATTGTTTGTTGCTCTGGATTCATATCATCTAGGTTTGAAAGCTGGGTTTGCTGCTTCCGGCTGTTTGATCTTAGGAAAATCGCCTGATGTCTCTGTGCCTAAGTAAAACAGGTCCCTACCTTACATGGGTGTTGTAAGGAGTGAATGAGTTAACACCAGGAAGCATTTAGAACAGTGCTGTCATGTAAGTGCTCAGTAAATATTAGTTATGGTTGATATTCAGTGATCTATAGATAACTTTTCTTGTTTTAGGCATTGTTCAAGGTCCTGTGTATTATTAAAAGGGAATTTAAGATGAAGGTCTCATATAACCCTCAAAAAATTTATAATTGAATTTTATAAAGTTCCCTTTTCCAAGAAAACCCTTTTGCACTCTGTTCACTGAATTTCAATGTGTCCTTTCAAGACCTAGCTCAGAGCTGACCTCCTTGGTGAGACCACACCATTTTCTCCAGGTGGAGTAAGATTTTTGCCTTGAATGCAAAGCGTTCATTTATTCACTTAACAGCACTTACTGAATCATGGCCAGTTGAGACACCAGGAATAGAGAGAACATTAAGATGCTTTGACTTTGAGGGTTTTTGGCCTGGTAGCAAACGCAGATATACACAGACAGGACAGGAGGACGAAGCTGTGTGTCCCCGGGCAGCCTGAGTGCTGCTGCGCAAAGCCCTGTAGTCAGGAGCAGGTGCAGCGCATTTGTGTTCATGCCCGTCTCATTGGCTGGGTTGTGAGCACATGTAGTCAGAATCTCTGTATTTCGGTCATGCTTTGTGTCACAAATTCCAGTTACAGTGACCATCTGGCCCATTGAAGGTGTTTATTGAGATGTTGAAAACAGTGGGGGGGGGGAGGGACAAGAAATGCTTAGCAGAGGTCAGTAAAAGTAATGATGCTGAGGATGGCAGTGACAGAGAGTACTGGTGGTCAGTTACCCTTGTGAGTACTGCACAGATTTTATCTTAATTTAATTTGTAGAGAAACAGAAGCAGCAGGTATTATCATTCCGATTTTAATGGATGAGTAAACAGGCTCAGGGAAGCTAAGGAACTTGTCCAGGGACAGAGCTATGATTACAACTCAGGACTATTCGCTTCCAAAGGCCATTTTTGCCCACTATTCTAGACGTCAGAAATATGCTGGTCAACTCCTTGTATCTGAGTGTTTGGGATTTCTTCCCTCGATATTTTCTCTCTCTCTAAACTCTTCAGACACAGTCACAGACATTAAAGTTATGGACCGATGGCTCCAGGGAGTCGTGTTTCAATTAGCAAATTTAAAGATGTGGTCAGCTCTCTAGATTCTGACACACCTATTCTCTCCTTTTTGTTTTTTTTTTCAGTGTAGTTTAAAATGTGCTGATAGAGGGTTGGACTGCTGGCAGTAGCACCAACCTACCCATCAAAAAGAAGGAGGCAGTGGGGAACAGTTAGGAAGAACATAAAGATATTCCTTTCCGTTTTTTAAAAGCCTTTACTGGTGGAGAGAGCGCGAGAGAGGTAGGAGATGGTCCAAGGGGCTTGCATTTCATGACTTTAAAGGTACTTAGCATGGGGTAAGAAGTTATTTTTCTATTAACCTTCTCTCAATAAGGTTAGACAGATCATCTTAGAAAACAAAAGAGGGTTCTTTTTCAGCAACTGATGAAACGTAAACCTTGGAAATGATATACTCTTGATATGTTTCAGTGGATATCTATTTACTCAGAATGTTTTTTGGGGAGGGATATAAAATCATGTAGTTTCAGTGTTTGTAACTTTGGTAAAATCCCCAATTTTTCCTATCAAATGAGCTAGTCAAGATGCAAACCTGAGTTCATTTTAGCAGACTTTTCTCAAGAATGCTTTGATTACAAGATGCCAGCATTCTCTACAAGGATGGCTATTTGCTTGAGAATCAGTATACATGAACAAAATCAACATCTTTAACATCTTTTAACAAAAACATCAGCGAGTATGTTAAATTAGTCAAGAACAGGAATGGCAGCATATGACATTTTAAGCAACCTCAAGAATGGATTCACTTTGAGAGAAATGTGTGTTATTTTGGGAAGGATAATTTGCTTCTTCAGCCCTGAGATAGGCATCAAAAAATCAATGAATTTGAACCATGCCACAAAAGTCAGTTTTAAAATTGTACTCTTATTATGATTTCTCCTAAGAAAATGTATCTATCTATCCATCTCTCTCTCTCTCTCTCTCTCTCTATATATATCCATATTAGCAGAACTATTGTAAAAGGATAGATTTGGCAACATTAAGTGAAATGGTGAAGACCTCTAATAGCAAAATTAGAGTTATATGTGGAAGAAGATAATCAGATTATCATATTATTAGAATAATATATCTATATTATAGATGATCATATAATCAGATTATTAGAATATCATGTTTCCTATTAATTTAGGATTGATATTATTGTATTGATACTTTACATTTTATATGGAAAAAACTTAAAAAATTAAATCCCTTCAATTCTCTATATTTCACACTCTATAATTTATGTATTGCCTATTTTCAGAGACTGTTGCATTCAATATTATTTTTGGATATCATAGTAATTCTGTCCTTAAATACTGGATGTAAAAGTCTAATTACATAAGGGTGTATACAATCCAGCTTATAACAAGGTGTAAGTAGTTTTGCCAATGATTTTGTGATATCCTTGACCCTTTCTGTCAAAACCCACTTGATTCTGAGCATTGCTTTCCACTGAGTTTATCACTGCTGGAGCAGAACTATTATTATCGTGGAACACAGGCAGCATGCTAATAGGGATAGGAACACAAATGTCTTTTTTTTCTGAGACACAGTCGGTAGAGTGCTGTAACATCATAGCTCACAGGGTCTCCCTCTTGCTCAGGCTGTCTCAAACCCCTGAGCTCAAGCAATCTGCCCATCTCAGCCTCCCAAATTGCAGGGGTTACTGGCGTGAGCCACTGCGCCCCAGCTATGCCAGTCTTTTTAATGCTAGAGCAGGCATTCAATACTATTTGCTGAGTGAATGAATGAAAGTTTGACAGTGTATCTTCACAACTAGTAATCGTAATAATCATACCAACCAACTTGTGTTGTGCCTTATCTTAGGCATGTAATTTTTTCTTTTTATTTATTTATTTTATTTACTTTTTATTTTTCCTTTTCGAGACAGTATCTCACTCTGTCTCCCTGGGTAGAGCACTGTGGCACTGTTATAGCTCACAGCAACCTCAATCTCTTGGACTAAAGCGATCCTCTTGCCTCAGCCTTCCGAGGAGTTGTGACTACAGGTGCCCACTACAACGCCTGGTTATTTTTAGAGACAGGGGTCTTGCCCTTGCATAGCTTGGTCTTGAACTACTGAGCTCAGGTGATCCACCCGCCTTGGCAGATTGGGTCAGCAATCCAGAGAGCTAGGATTACAGACGTGAGCCACCATGCCCCGGCTTAATTTTGGCTTTTTATACTTCGTCTTATTTTCACTAAGACTAAGATTGGAGTTTAAGTACCTTGTCCAAGTTCAAGCGCCCAGCAAGTGATAAACTTAAGCCCAGTTTGCTCTTTCCTGCTTTCCTGGGGATTTCCAGAAGCTGCTCCGTTTCCCTTGTTTTGCAGTAATATTTTTCTGTCTGGAGTGGGGTCTGCAGACTAGACATTGTTAATGGAGAGGGTGAGGGGATTGTCTCCAGCCCCGCTCCCTGGCACTTGTGTGGGGTCTGAGCTTTTTAGATCTGGAGCTGTGAGGTGGCTGGTTGGGCCCTGAGTCACTCCTTTCTAATGGGTCCTCACAGGTGTGCCTCTGCTGTACCTCTCCCTGGCTCCTGCAGGTTGCTGAGCTGACATCCTACAAGCAATGTGATGCAAAGTTTGCCCTTTTCTGGGCCCTCATCAGTATTTCCATCAGATCAAAGAGTGAAGCTATGTTGGAGCTGTGAGGCAAATGCCATCTTGAATTGAAAATCATTTGCATTTTTAATTGTATTAACGACAATGTACTGGAGTAACTTAGAAAATGTTTCTAACTTGGCCTAGTCGATGCACTTATTCATGGAATATTTTTTAAAAATAGATTCAAATTTATGGCCTCTTTTGTCTCTGCCCTTTGCCTTTTGAATCATACCAAACCAAACCAACCAAACTCCACAAAAAAGACCAGGTTTATAGATTGCATCTAGGATGTTTTGAATGTATGGATATAACTTATTTATTCACCTTTAGTTTTGATGCATCTGTTCATGGGGACTGGATCTTAGCCATTAGTACTGTCATGTATATTTAATTACTCGGATACCAAATGTGGAGTAGGCAGCTTAGGGTTCCTTGGCTCAGGACACAGCCACGACTCCAGTGTTCTTGTCTCTGTGTTGGGTACCTGAGCAAACATTTCATCTCAAGACCGTGTCACCTAGTTTGTAAATATGTTTTATTAGTGAAACATACATACTGAGAACGAATCACAAAATGTGTTACCAGACTGTTCACTTTAACATACTATAAAATAATGAATGGCAAAGTGTTTAGTATGTTTTATTAATTATTATGGATAATACTACTTCAGTTCCCATTAAAGGACAAATTACCCTTAACAACAGGATACATTCAGAGAAATGTGCTATGAGGTGATTTTGTCATGTGTTCGTATCATAGAGTTACTTATGCAAACTTAGGGGGTATAGCTCACTGCAGACCTAGGCTGTGTGGAAGTAGGTACTGTGTTCCTGGGCTATAAGCCTGCAGAGTTTGTGCCTGTCCTGAACGTTATAGGCACTTGTAACATGATAAGTATTTGCATATGTAAACCTAGAAAATGTATAGTAAAACTACAGTGTTATGATCTCACAGGACCATTGCAGTACATAGGTGTACTACAGTCTGACATTGATCCGAGAGCCATCACGTGGAGCTTGACAGTTACATGACTCCTCCCCAATTTTTTAAACCCTAAAATAGAAATCACTTAATCTTAAGAGTTTTTGTTTAACACATTTTCCCTCCAGCTTGGGTGCAACTAAGTGTCAAACTTACTTCTGGATGACTTACAAAAAATGAAAAATAATTGGATAATACACTTATTCCACAGACTGGGAAACACGTTGCAGCTGGGCAAATATTGCTGACTCAGCATTCCTACCTGTCATCTAATCCTTTTTACTTGCAATATTATATATATATATCCCAATTTTCATACCTCAAACAGACTTCTTGAAATAGATTTGAAAACAGGAGCCTGTTGCCACAGGAAGCAGGGCTCAGCAGGCGGGTTCCCACTGTCGGGGCAGGCCTGGAGCGCAAGTGGGGGTGACCATGAGTGACAGCAGGACCAGGCTTAGTCGGTGTGAAGCCGAGGGGCCCAGGCTGATGAAACCCCTCTGGAAACGTGCCCAGTGGAAACATAGACCGACACAGGTAAGCTCTCATGCCAAAGGTTTTAGGGAATGGGTCCAAAAACATCTTCTGTAAGAGGAAATGAGAGAGGAAATAACGCTATTCCAAGGGGGTGAGAGTTGAAAGAAGGGTTGAAGGGAAAGAAAAACAACGGCTCTGCGGAGGTGAGGCGGTGCAAACGAGGGAAGTGAGCAGTCACGCCGGAGACATTAACGAGCTCCCCAAGATGAGGAGGAAACAGGGACAGTTGGGAAGGTAAACATGCCATCACGGGAAGGGCAGCTTTGCCAAGAATAACAACGTGGAGATAAGTAAAGGAAAAGGCTAACGTAAATGTGAGAAAGAAGAGAAAACGCTGAATAGGCCTTAAACATCAGAACTCGCCAACTCACCAGTTTGCAAGTGACAACACAGAGAGGGCCAGGAAGGCGTTCTGCGCCTGCGCTCCGCAGGTGCCTCCGCGGGGCGCTGGGCCGGCTGCACCTGCTGTGCTAGCGGAGAATTACAACCCACAATGTTTATTCTCTGAGTCCGCTGTGTCTGTGTATTTGTCAGAAGGCCGTGATACCACGATACGTAATTATTCTCCTGAATTGTATTATTTTGTAGTGTAAATGTCTGTAATTTAGAGGGGGATAAAACCAAGTCACTTATCTCTTTTATATAGAACATTTTTTTCACCTCTTTTCATACTCACCTAATGCCTAAAAAACAATTTTAGAAGATGATGAAGCTTATTAAGTGGCGTACTAACCCCACCCATCGCTTTGCATCACGCCATGCTCTGTTCTAATCTGTAAGGCGTTAAGGTCAAGCTCTGATTTGTGTGTGTCTTTTAGTTTTCAAGCATTTCACATCTTCTTTTTACAATGAAACTGTTCAGAAGATTGACATCTCCAGGAGGGAGGGAGTTAGAAAGTCCATAGGCAAACAAACTCCCCCCAAACAAAAAACAAACAAACAAACAAAAATGTACTTTTTAATACAGAGATACAAATTAGACTTCTAATTTGGTCAAATGAAAGCAATTTTGGGATCTCCTCCCTAAATTATCAAAAAATGATGTTTACAATAACCTCACTTATTATAAAAGAGTAAAAGAAAGACTAGTAAGTATACAGGGTGTCCCAAAGGTCACCACACATACATACATATGGTAAGTGGGAAATTATAACTAAATGTACTTGTATTTGTAAAATATACATTGCAAAATTTTACAAAATTTTTACATAATATTTCTCTACATATTGATTTATGAATATAAAAAATAATATAAAATATGAGGTTGTTAATTTTTCCTGAGGAGTTTCTTAGGTGATGAAATTGTCACCAATCTAAATTGTCTTTAATGCTTCTCTTTAGCAAAATTCTCCTGAAAGGTTGTTTCACGTGTAGCTAGATTTAGAATACCAGGTACATAACTAGGGCAAAAAAGTCTGCTAATATATAAAGCTCTAGGAATGGTAAGTAACCAAACTCACTTACTGCTTTATTTCCTCTCTTCGGTTAATTTTATGTTAAGTTTAATCTCGTTTTACCCTCAAAAATATTTTCATAAGTTGTTTCTTTACTGGTAAATAGTATTGCTTACACAGCAGTTCATAGAATCACAAAAGCTTGACATATTTCTTCACTTTTGCCAGGAGCAATTGGTGACAAAACAGAATAGAACTTTAAGCTTGGCTCTTATACCAATGTAGGAGCCAGCCTGAGGATTTGTCATTGTTATTATCTATATGTTCTTAAAATGTAAAGAAAGACATTTGAATGGACAAGCTCTTTGAAAGGCAGGAGATCTATTTGGCTATCAGATAATCTGGAGCCCTGGAGACAGAATGGAGGCCTGGCTTTGCCACAAACTACTCGTGTAGCAGAAGGAAGGACTCAAGAAGAGAGAAAAAGGCAGGCTGCCTCCTCGTGAGGCTGAGGAGGTGAGAGAAGAGGACCAGGGAACAGGGTCTGAGAGGAGACTTCTCATAAATATGTTTAGTGGGATTGTCATTAGAGTTTGGAATTAAGGATATGGTTTGCAATCACCAGGCTATACTGATACTACCTAAATGGGCTCACCAGGATGTTTACACTATATTGCTTTTTAAATTTTTTTAAGGAGAATTTTGGTCAGGGTTATCTTATGGCATTTGAGGAGAATATTTATGTGCTTGACTTCATTCTTGTTATACATAACTTTGAACCATAATCTCAAAGAATTTAAATCCCTTTCTATAGAAATATGGCTTAGCCCTCATTTATGGTACTAGAACAGAGTGAGTCTGGAACAATGAAAACACAGAAATACTTGGAGCCTTGGATTTAGAAAGAGCCTGTAGAACTGAATCTCTAATACTATTTTCACAATTTTTATGAGAAGAAGGGGAAGCAGAGGCAAAAGCAATGTAAAAGCACAGATGTATGGAATAACCCGTAATGTACCCATGAAAAATCGAAATTCGAATGGAACAGTCTTAGCTACACAATTCTTTCTTTCAGAAAAGGCTGCTTTTAAGCTCATTCAAGGAAGGTGCTAGGACTCTGATATTTTTTGTCAGCAAAATATTCCTGTTCATTGTAAATTTTCAATTGTAGAGAATTAGATAAATAGTGTTTAAAGTGAATTTTCTCTCAAATCTCTGGGATGCTGGGGTGAGGGTACATCACATCCAAGTTATATCTTTCTTCCAGGTGGAGTCAGGATAGATGGAGGCAGGCATTTATCTGGATACACGAACCATGCTTTCTGACTACTCAGGAAATGCCTTTTACTTACTGCTCAGTGGGAAGGTGGATTGTAAAAGATGGAGATCACCAGATTGTTGCGTTTTGGCCCCATCTTTAAGGCATCACATTTTTTTTCAGTTCCCTTAGGACCACTTGACAAAATTTAAGTAATTTTTTTTTCTTTCTTGAAACAAATTCTTTTGATGTCATGATCTTATTGTTCGCCAACATGTCATAAGAAAAAAATTACTCATAAGACCATTTCTTCCTTTTGCCTCCGAGTGGGATCTGCTGTCGGGATGCACGCAGGGGAAGTTTGTGGGAATGGAAATTACCTTACAACAATGTACTTTTAAGTACATCTTTATTTTATGCTTTGTGTTGGGAACCCACTTCCTTAACCTGCAGGTTTATTAGTGCTTAAAACTAAGCTTGAATTTTCCTGCTTCCTGGGCAAATAAAAAATGAAGTCGTAACTTCATCTGATTACCATTTTATCCTATGTAAGATTTGAAATGATTATTTTTACTTCATTTGACTAAAAACCCCCATGAAACCATCCTCCCTGGCAGGGAGGAGCCCTTGGCTCTCATTTAGAGGGAGATGGACACTCCTCCATCCTCGCATCTGAAGGACGGCTCTGGGTCGGGGCAAGGTATTGGCAGTCCCCTGGAAGGACCCTGACAGGGCAGTGGCTGTACCTCTGCCTCCTCTCCTCCCCGCGGAAGGGCGAGGTAACTTACCTTCCCAAGATCAGAATGAAAACAAACAATTGTATGAGTTTCCTGTTGTCAGTGTCACAAACCACACATTTAGTTCCTAAACAGGGATTTATTCGCTTCCTGTTCTGGAGGTGGGAAGCCTGAAATCCGTTTCACTGGTTAAGAGTTAGTGTCAGCAGCGTGCTGCTCCCTTGGAATGCTTGTTTCCCTGATTCTTTTAGTGTCTGGAACGGCATTCCTGGGCTCAACCCACCCCCGATCTTCTAATCCAGAGCAGTAGCATCTTTTTTCCTGGGTGCTTGCTGCTACTCTGTCGGCTTCTGTCACACGGCCTCTCCTTCCCTTCTATAGACATATCGCCCGCTGCCTTCCTGGTGAGGATGCTTGTGATTACATTTTGGGCTCACTCCAATAATCCAAAATAATCTCTCCATCTGAAGATCCTTAACTTAATGACATCTGCAAAGTCTCTTTTTGCCATATCAGGTAACATTGAAAGGTTTTAGAGATCGGGAGAGGGACATTTTGGGGGCCCTACTGAGCCCACAACAAACACTTTTCAGCCTTTTCTCAGGATGGTAGGGTGTGAGGCACAACATATCCCGAAGGGGCTCCTTGCTACTTTTTGCTTTTGTGAAAATTTACAATATAAAAACAATTGTTTCAATAGAGCACACAGCCTGTGAATGACAAAAACAGTTGTTTCTTCTATAGAAATTTTAGGGAATAAAGCTGTTTTTTATAGTTATAAGGGAATTGTCATAAAAAGTAAACATTGCTAAGAAATCCAGCTTTGAGGTATGAAAGCACCTCTGTTCTACAGAAGAGGAAACGAAGGAGCCGCAGGATGACCTGTCCTGCCCATAATCATACGAGGAGGGAGCTGTGAATCTTGGACTCGGAGTCCGTGTCACCCCTGTCATGCTGCAGGGAGACGGGTGGGGGCGAGGCTCCCCCTCAGTGACGCTAAGAAGAGGAAGGTGTGGACAGAGGCAGGGGTCAGAAGCTCAGGCTTAGAAGGTGATTAGACATTCTAGATTTCCTGGAGTTGTACTTTTCAACCTGGTATGCTGGACACTGAAGATTTAACTGAGGTGAGTTTTTTGAGTAGAATCCTGTCAGGAACTAGGATGAGAGTCAACGAGCTTCCACACCTCCTGCTGGTGCCCGCTCTGGATCCGGACCCCAGACACTTTCTTCTAGCATCATCCGTCCTCTACATTGCTCTGGTTCCTTATGCTCAGCCTGTAAAATTCTTTAAATCTTCCCCTCCCCTTCCATTTCAATGTTATTTTCCCTTGGCACAACCTCCCCATCATGCTGGCACTTAATTCCCTTCTTCTCAGATCCCATTTCTCGTTCCGTTCTGTGTCTTTGGCGTCCTCCTGACCATCTCTTTAGCCTCGGCCCCATTCTTGCCTTCTTGACTACAACAGTCTTCTAATCTGCTCTGTCTGCAGCCCTCTTCAGCATCCATGCTGTCCTAAGCAATCCCACAAAGTCTTACCATATCTTCCAGACCCAGCTGGAATGTCACCCCCTTCCAAGTGGAGGAGGAATCGCTGCCCCTGATGGTGTTTCTGGTCCCCAGACCCCTAGGAGCTTGAAAAGGGCCAGGATGTGCTCATGACTGTGTTGCATGAATCACGGGCGAGCTAAAGAGAAGACCGATGGGTGAAATCAAGGCAGTTACAGCAAGATGACTTTCACATGAATGAAAGACACTTTTCCGTGTTGTGTAAACTTTTTTCTTCTCTAATTTCAGTTTGGACATTAAGGCTCATCGACCCAGACTACTCCTTTCTTATATTAGAGAAAGAAACTTTCTGAGGATAATGTGAGATAACTAAAGTAAGAGTCCCCAATGAGTATCTGTTTCCTAGCAAGAGTTGAAACCGTCACCCGTGCGTCTCCAAACAGATTTCCAGAAAGCTTTACTCATACTTTTTAATTGGGAAATCACAGATGATTTAGGCTACACTTATATATTTTATAAGGTAGGCAATAATAGGGGAATTTTCAAAGTATTTTTGTTTTTTGAGGCTCCCTCTGTCACCCTGGGTAAAGTGCCGTGGCATCATACCTCACAGCAGCCTCAAACTCTTGAGCTCAAGCAATCCTCTTGCTTCAGCCTCCTGAGCAGAGCAGCCAGGACTACAGGTATTTACCACAATGCAGGCTAGTTTTTCTATTTTTAGTAGAAACAGGTCTCACTCTTGCTCAGGCTGGTCTCTAACACATGAATTCAAGCAATCCACTCTACTTAGCCTCCTAGAGTGCTGGGATTACAGGCGTGAGCCACCCCGTCTGGCCTTCAAAGCATTTTTGAATACTAACTCCTCTATTGGAAAATTCACATGCATTATGAGAAGAAGGAGGCAGCTGTCAAGAAGAAAGGAAACTAATATTTACTGACCCCTCAATACTTGGCCAGCCCTCTCCCAAGTGCTTTCACAGACATCTCCCATCTCAAAACAACTTTGCCTGCAAGGCAAGGCAAGACAGAGTCGCGTACCCAGGGCCTTTGCCCTGAAGTTCGTATTCTGCAAGTGTCGAGTTACATGTGTGCAAATGTTAGGCTGGGCCCGCTATGGGAAGAGCTGAGAAGGAAGGTGTCGCTCAGGCTCAGTCTCTTCTCTGTTGTTTGTGCAATTCAGCTCGGGATGCAAAAAGCAAAGCAGAAGCCTGTGTCAGTTACACCCCACTCGGAGGAAGGCAGTTAACACCACTCAAAGATGTGTTTTGCAATCTCTTCCCACTTCTGCACTCCAAACAGAACCGCGTGAAGCTAGAACATAGGTGAACTAACCACATTTGTCTCTGTTGGTGCCACAGAGACCCCAGACAGCAGGAAACCTGCTCGTCACAGTCCAGTTCGGAGGCATCCTCATCTGTTGTGGTCCGGGATGGCTTTCCACCATGTGCACGTGTCATCTAGTGAGAAGGAGAAAGGGAAGGGGGAGGAGAGGCCGCTCCTCTTCTCATTATGGCAGTGATTTTCAATCTGGGTGCGGGAGAATCTCAGGTGTGCTGTGAAAAATTTTAAAGATCATAAATTAAATTATTTTCAACGGAAGTTCAAAGCACAGTAAGTATATTCTTTTTTAAATCTCTTTTTGTTGATCAACATAATTTAAGTGTGCCACGATAGAAAAGGTTGGAAACACTGCATTATGGGCCTGATTTGGAAGCTGTAGGTATCACTCCTGCTCAGGCATCAATCAAACCGAGTCAAATGAGTGTGCTGAGAAATGACAGTGCCCAGCCAGCCACATGGAAGGGGAAGAATGGTATGAGATGTCAATTTTCTCTGTGGTAGGTTTATCAAGTATATCTCAATAGAACGTATTTTAGAGTAAATGCGATACTCTTCATGGAAGGCATTATGCACCCACGTTTCTCCCTCTAGTTTCAGAAGATTCGCAAATGTCCAGGAGATTGAGAATCCCCTTTAGGGATATTTGGCTACTGCTCATTCCATAGCAGACTCAGCTGTGGGTGGGACAGTCCCTTCCCACAGATGAGATCAGAGGAGCATCAACAATGTGGGGTTTGTTTTTCTCTGGGTTTTCCCTGCCCCTTATCTTCAAAATTTATCAAGATTCAGCATTTTAGCCATTTAAGAGAAGGTTTCAGACTCTGAGCTAATTAGCTCCAACAGTCACATGCTACTAACAGGGCATTTATATCCCACAACTTGGTCCTGGATTGTTCTTATTAGAGAACTTTCTGGTAGGTAATAAACATTAGGGCATTCTTTCTGTAACCAGTGGTTAATCTTAAAATTATTTCTTGTAAGCCCTGGGTCTCAGCCAGTTCTATTTGCTCCATATCAATGTCTATAGAAATGTTTATTGTCTGGGGTTCTCATGTAGCTGTGGCAAAGTCACTGCAAAATCACGATGTAGCCACCAGAGTTGTCAACTCCCAGGGCCCCGCCGCTCTGCTCTGCTGGCAGATCTCATCCCGGGGTGCCGAGATCAGGCTTCACAGACTCCGGTTGTGGTCAAGTAGTCGCAAGGGCGCCAAGGTCAGTGTCTGATCATGTTCCCCTTCTCTGTCCCAACTCTGCTTCTTTCCTCTCTTCATCTTTCTCCAGCCTGAATTTTCTAAACCATTTGAAACAGTTTTTATACGTGGCAGCACTGTCTAAGAGCTCTACCTCTCTCAACCATTTAGTTCTCACGTAGAAGAGAAGAACTGTGAATACTCCCATTTTATAGGACAGGATATTAAAACACTGAGAGGTTAGGAAACTTGTTCAAGGTTATATAACCAGCAAGTGGTGGAGTGGGGATTCAAAACTATTATTATTCCTGTTCTATCAATCAAAAAAGCTACTAATACAGGGTTCCTCCATTCAAGGTTGGACAGGGGACCCCAGTTTTCCCAGGCCTCAGCAATTTCATGAAGAGAACACCCTGACCTTTTGCCCCCGACTAGAGGGACTGCATTCATTTGTCAATAACACTCATTAACGTTGAAAAAGTGTTTCCATCTACCAAGTCCTTCCCAAAAGTAATTCTCAAGACCTTGTGCCCCTAGACAAGGACCCAGGTGGAGACTCCCCACTTGGGTCTTTCCCTCTGCCAGAAACTCTCAGGTTGTTCAGAAGCTCTGGTGCTTTTTCTCCTTTTATTCCTTTCTGTCTAATAAAGCCTATCTTACCTGATCTGGGGTCTGTGGGTCCATTCTCCCAATCCCTGAGACCAAGGACCTACTAAGGAAAGAAATTCCGGTGCACTCCACCTCCCAAGTTTAAGGAACCTGCCCTGGTCTGCACAGGCAGCAGGACGGGGACCCTCGCCAAGCTCTTTGACTGCAGACTGCCCGCTCTAATTGGCCACCTTGTGTAGCATGCTGTCTGGTTGTTAGGAGACCAAGGTCACCCGACAGTGGTGTGGGTTCCTTGTCTGTTACCTGTGCTTCTCCTGGCAGTCTCCCCAACCCCCACCCCCAGGTAAGAAACCCCGATTTGATTCCAGCAGAGCAGAAAGGCAGCTGTTGCACATATGCTTTGCCATAAGGCATGGGAGAAGTATCACCTATATTTCATATCCTTGTTCAGATATCCACTCCCTTATTCACCTGTCAGCATCAGGAGTGCAGTTTTCTTTTGCAGGAGCATAATCTGAAATGCTACTTTTGCATCAGAAAGCTAAAAGCTTCATATATCCTGCCTGAGTAGGAATGTGTTTTAGCCTCACAGCCTATAAAAATATTGTGGCATGAATGGTTCAGCTGAAACAACAGAATGCTGGGAAAATGAGTCTGCAGAATGTACTTGAAATATTAGTCATCAACATGGTATAAAACACCCCTTTTCCTATGGAATGAGGCCTGTGCCTGAGAGCTAAGTACATTTTCTCCTGCAGGATTGGGAGGGTATTGTAGGTTTATGTTCTGCACACTCTTAACTACCCAAAACCATCTACTAATATGAAGATTAAAGATTAGGGGATATATACCTCATTCCTCTGGCTCCTTTTTCTCAGAGTTGTGGAAAACATGGAAGTGGCCTCATACTACTAAGACACTAGAAAATATATATACACATACACACAATTTAAGTATACTATATTTCATATAAAAATATACTGTATAATATATTTTATATTTGTAGCCCAGGAGTGCAAAAATTTGTTTTTGAGTTCAACTGGAAACAAAAGGTTTTCCAACTTGACTTTTATTTATTTCATTGAAACATGGTTGGGTGTGGTGGCTCATGCTTGTAATCCTAGCACTCCAGGAGCTGGAGGTGGGAAGATCACTTGAAGTCAGGAGTTCAAGAACAAACTGAGCAAGAGCGAGACTCCTTCTCTACAAGCAACAGAAAAATTAGCCAGGCATGGTGGGGTGGTTCATGCCTGTAGTCTCAGCTACTTGGGAGGCTGAGGCAGGAGGATCACTTGAGCCCAGGAGTTTGAGGTTTCAGTTAGCTGTGATGACATAATGATATGCCACTGCACTGTAGCCCAGGGGACAGAGCAAGCCTCTGTTTCAAAACAAACAAATAAGAAAAATTCGAAACTAAAAACGTAAATGAAAGGAAAAACACAAAAAAATATTAAAACTTCCCAAAGGACATTAATTTGGGTGTCTTTTGGAGAGGTGCATATTAAGGGGTAGAATGTGACTTTCATTAAAAATAATGATTAAAAATCTCTCTCTTTTCTTAATGCCCTTGAGAGTTTTTTGGGGGAATCTCAGCCCAAGTTGCCAAAGATTTTTGTTATTAGATAGAGTTCTTACCTTAATCTGCTAAGGTGATAGCTTGAAAACCTCCATCTGCATTTTTTTTTTTTTTTTTTGAGATTGAGTCTCGCTTTTTTGCCCTCTGTAGAGTGTGGTGGCATCATAAATCACAGCAAACTCAAACTCTTGGGCTCAAGTGATTCTCTCATTTCAGCCTCCCAAGTAGCTGAGACTATAGGCACCCACCATAATGTCCAGCTCTTGCTCAGGCTGGTCTTGAACCTGTGAGCTCAGGCAATCTACTCACCTTGGCTTCCCAGAGTGCTGGGATTACAGGCGTGAGCCACTGCGCCTAGCCTCTACCTGCATTTTGGGCAGGAAAGTCTGGTTTTTATAAACATATTGTGATACTGGGTGAACTGTTGCCCTGTTTGGGACGGCTCCCTGCGTGAGTTCCTGGTCAGGCAAGTCATGATTCCATGGGAACCTTCCCTGCCAATGCCTGTCCCTTCTGCTGCACCACAGTGGTGCAGGTGGGGGCTAGCTGATGTCCACAGCCATGACTTCAAATATTTTTACAATAATGGTTCCAAAAAACTTGAGTGAGTTGACAGTGTTGGGTTTCCAAATGCACTGGACACACAGGGGATTGATGCTGTGCTTTAGTTATTGGCCTCATAGATTCTTGCACTTCCCCCCACGGCCCACCCCGGTGGGTCCACACTGCATCTAAGTAAACGGCTCCTTTGTAAGTCAGTTGTCAGCACAGACAGCACGTTTCCCGGATGATGCCGGCAGGTTGTCCATTTGTCAAGGCACCAGCATTTGGTGACTGCTGGTAATGGAGTTCATGTTTGTTTTATGAAGAGTTCCGCTCAAATACTTGGAAGAGCTTTGGCAGCACTGCGGTGAACACAACTCAGGATGTGACATGAACCTTAGAGTACCAAACCAGCTTGTGGTGTCAGCAGCCTGCTTAGGTGCTTCTGGGCTTGGTGGTTCCTGAAATTCCAAGGGGCGGATCTGCCTGGCTGAGCAAGAAGTTCTCCTGCCTCACCAGGGGCAACACTGGCTCTTGGAGTTATTCTGGCCACATGGATGTGGCTTTATTGTGGGAGTCCTGAGCTGAGGCCTGCTGGACTTGAAGAGGGGAGGATTTTCCCACAGACTTCTCAGAGGTGCTGGGGCCAAAATGATGTCCACCTCCCTGAAGTTTTTCAGGATTCTGATCTAAGAGCTAATGGCTGAAAATCAGCACTGGAGCATTCTCTGCAGTGCACCTCAGTGCACGTCTGGGTAAGTGGAATGAGCACTGGAGTCCTTGGGGACAGGGCCTTGCTCTGCTCCTGCCTGACCCCGTAATGTCCCTCTCTGGGTGGCTGTAAAATGTTGCAGATGAATGAGAGCTTCTTAGAATGGCAGGTGGGGAAGTGGGAACAGAGTCCAGGGTGCGGCAGACTTGTCCATAGCCGGCTTCATGGAGCCCCCCCTCCCCCACCACGTTCTCCCCACACTGCGGCAGCCACAGGGAGGGACTTGCAGAAGCAAGAAGAGCAGGAGACACCTCACAGAGTGTGACAAATGAAAAATTCTAAAACGACATTTACTTTTACAAGTCAGACATTTAAGTGGATCCTTTTTATGGAGCATTTTCAATTTTTATATCGCCTAAGAGACTTTTGCATTTCTCTCAATTCTTCTTCACATTAAAAATGAATTATAGTCTCATTCATTTTCAAAAAGAATTTTGGGGAATTTGTAAAACAGACAAAGGCCACATGTGCCCTGAGACAGGCCCATAACTGGAGCCAGTTCCTCCCCTTGATAGATATACTAGGCTTGGGGAACTGAGGAAAGGAAATACAATGTCTAAATTTTAGTAGGAACTTGGTGTGTGGTATCAGTGGTAAGTATTTTTACTGTCCCTCCCACCGTTTAATGTGCTTCTCAACGTTTGTTGGGGAAAGTCACCTGGACAGGAATGGGAGGGTTTGTTGGCCAATATCCTGAGCCCAGAATGCCCAGGCAGCCGTGTGCTGGGTCCGGCCCACAGGGCTTTGTGCCAGGCCTGGTGCTGACACGTCCTCACACGCTCAGCTCTCAGCACAGCTGTGGGAGGAAGGCACTGTTTTGTTGTCTGCATTTTTTACAGGAGGCATCAGAAGCTCTGACAGGTTAAAGGTACAGGCCGGTGAGCCCGGGCACCTGGCCCAGGTCCTTGCTGGGCACTGCGGTTCTGCTGCTACCCTGTGCAACCTGCAGGCTTTCGGCTTTCTGCTCAGTCACGACTGACCTCTCAGCAGGCTCTGTAAGCTCTGCCATATGTGTCAGTTTCTTGAGAGCAGGATCTGGGTTTGGCTTTATATCTAAGAGGTATTAATTTCATCTGTTCCGGGTGATTGAATTGCATTGAATGGGTAGGCCTCCGTGCTTTCTGCACTTCGGGGAAGAATCTGAAAAGGCCAACTTTCTCCGATGGTGTGCAGCAGCGATGGGGCTGTGCCGCTCTCCATCGGCCGGTCGGAGAGCATCACATCCGAGAATTTTGTCATGGTGAGGCTAATCCAACTTTTAGAGATGGACAGGGTCAGGGGAAAAGTCTTCATTCTAGATTTATTTGAATTGAAATGTAGTTGCCTGTGGCTTTTGTAGTAAGCTTAAGCCGGTTCTGGAGTGCTCTCCCCTCTCTGCTGTCAGATATCTCATATGGACCTCAACAAACTAGAGAGTGCTGGGCAGATGGAAACCAGGCCTGTGAGGGGTCTGGAAACCATATCTTGTGAAGAACAGTGGAAGGTGCTAGGAACATTTGCCTCAGAAAGAGAAGCTTTCACCTGAGCTAGTCATACTGTAATTCATGTAGTCTTTGATAAATGAGGCAATTAATTAATTAAATACTTTAGTTCACATTGCTCACTTCCCCAGCATTCCATGGCATATTTGAAATCTTGGACAAAGCACCCTTACCACAGTTATTTTAAGAAGCTAAACAGGAAATGCCGTGTAACCTATACCAATTCTCCAGAACACAGGCTGGAATTTGATTCTCTTATTCACCTCAGTTTTTCCAGAACTTACAGCAGCACCAGGCATTGTTTAGGTACTGGAAAATATTTGTCAAATGACCATGAATGAATAAAGTGTGTGGATTGCTTAAAAATACTGTGAGTTCCTGAGATGTCTCAGTGCCTTCTTTATTATCCTGCTGGTTTTAAGCTTCCGAACAAAAGAGACATATAAGAAAATGAAGTCTTACATAAAACTTGAATATATAAATAAAAATATTTTTAATTGATGTTTTCCTTATGTTACAGCTAGTCAATGATAATAAAGCTGTTATGTGAAAAACCAAACATCTGAAAGCCAGTACTCTGAATGGCACTGGCAGCCTGATAGCAGACTCAAAATCCAATTTATTTCTGGTCTCTAATTTGCTCGCTCCATACATTTTTTTTGGTTGACACAAAAGTATTTTGCTTTGCAATCTCAGGATATTCTTCAGTGAAACTGATTTTGGAATTCAAGATGACTAACAGAAAATGTTTGTTTCCAAGGTGAGCCATTCACAGTACAATGTCTATTTGTTCACAAACATCATCATCGAATCCAGTGTGTTAGGTCAGAACTGCTGGAAACGTTTCACAAGTGTTAAGGGTGCCCACTGTGTGGGTGCTGCAGGGCGTTCAGCAGTCACTGACCTCCAGCCGGTGTGCCATGGAGGCCGGGCACCCCGCAGACTCACCCCCAGCCTTGCCTGGGCTCTTGCTGTGAAGTGTTCTTGGGCATCTGCACAAACGTGCTCTGTCCTGCTGAGGACTTTGGAATTCCAAAGAACACGAGGGGCAGAGTGAAGGAGGCAGGTAGGTAGCAGGAAAGCCTCCTTAGTGAGTGGGACTTTGTCTGAATTAGACATTTATCCGTTTGTTCATTCTCAAACATCTGTTGAGTAGCTCCTGTAAACAAGGGCTCCTCGTTAACACCCAGTGGTAGATACAAAACCTTTGTGAAGGAAAATGGAGAATCCGAGAAGAGCAGAATGACACAGGAGTGCAAAGAGACTGACTGGGGGGCGGAGGTGATCCGTGAAGGTTTCCAGGCTTGCCAGTTTTTTTTTTTTTAATAGTTTTAATGGTTTTAAAATAGTTAGGACTATGCTTGGTATCCATCGCCTGGCTGTGCGTACATGTGCATCAGACTCATTCTTTAGGAAGGAGTTAGTTTTATAAACTCTGGAAGTAAGAAAAAAATCGAAGAAAAATACTCCTTGACTCAAATCTTCTGATTGTCTGCATGCCATCCAGGAATGAATGACTCAACTTACTCTGGGTCAAAGTGAAAACATATATTAGGTCACTTGCTTTTGAATGTTTTTGTACATGTCACAAGTACTTTGAGTTGTGGGGTACACCTTCTTCTCCCCAATAACTGCAGGCTTATTTGAACGTGAATCAGGTTATAAGTAAATACAGAAGGTGCCAAAAAAGTATACACATCTCAAGAAAGGAAAAAACTGTATTAAATTTGTAATACTCAAGTCATTTTGACTTCTGCGATTACAAGAGCTGCTCAATGGGACTTGTGTTTATCTTTTGTTCTGAGTAGATATTATTACAGTTTTAATACAGTTTCCTTTCTCTAAGTGTATATATATATATATATATATTCTTTTTTTTTTGGTACCCTCTGTATTTAAAATTGAATAGTTGGAACCAAAGAAGTTTACAATCCCTTGACAGGAATGTTATTTTCCTCTACCCTGTGTCTTGAGAATATGGAGATAACCTGGGAAATAAGAAAGGAAAAACTGAATTTAAAGTAGAATAAAATGTTTACAGATGTCAGACCACAATCAGCCACACTTAGCTTGTGCGTCTTCTCGTTACACTGACGAGGAAACCCTGTAATTGAAGTTCTATCCATGCCCTTTCCCTCATTGCTGGAATTATTATGACTTAAAGGAGGTGAATGAATGTTCACTTAATTATTAATCACCTGTGATAGGTACTGAAGACTATAAAATGTAAAGGATGAGAAGGGAGCAGAGGAGTGGAATGGGCTGGACTGCAGTGGTGCTCACACTTCCACACGGCCACCCCTCCCCCTCCCTCCCCCAACCCTCCCCTCCCACCCCCACCTCCACCTCCGTTTTGGCTGGCTCTTGCTGGCAGAGGGAGGAGGAGACATGGCAGTGTTGTCCTGGGAGGGGCTGTGGCTTCCTCGTCTAGCTGTTGGCTCAAGCCAGTCATTAGGTAGAAGATCAAGCAAGGTCAGCACAGCCAGCCTGGGGAAGCGCAGCGGTTCTGTGCCTGGAGTGCATTTCCATTTGGAAGAACCAAGGACAGTGGTTTCTTTCTGAATCGGGGCTTTTCCAGGTTTATGAATTTCAGAACCTCTTGTACTTCCCATTGCTTTCCAAAGATGAACTTGTTTCAGGTTTCTCTGCACACAGATTGCAGGGATGTGAGCAAACACTCTTGACCAGATATGCAGCTTTGAGAAAAAGCACTTTCGGCTTCCAAGGCCTGCACCCTGGCTGGCCTCTTTGAGGGGGCAGTGGTAGTGATACCGGAATTTCATTCTTCAGTAAGTCCTTGATCTCAGGGATTCGAAGAATGAACCCACGGACCACAGATCAGTGGTAAGATAGATAGGATTTTTATTAGAAGTTAGAAAGGAATACAAAAGAAGTAAAAAGCACTAGAACTTTCCCCCTTCTGGAAGGGGGAAAGAAATAATTGGGGAGTCTGTACGTGGGCTCTTTATCTAGGGGTATTAGGTCTTGAGAATTACATTTGGCCAGGAGTTGGCAAATAGAAACACGCTTTCAACGTTTATCAGTGTTATTTTTATTTATTTATTTTTTTTGAAATTTAGAAACAAATTTTATTTAAGATCTGAAATACAATTCCTAAAATATCAACTTTTCCAGAAAACAGTGGCTACACAATAATGCATTGCCGCTATCATGTTAGAACGTGCAATAGACTAAAATACAAAAACCATGAAACAAATCACCATCCTTCAACATTTTGAGCAAAGATAGATTGCCTAAGGAACAACATAGATGGACTTGCACAGGATGGGCTGTTTTACTTCAAGCACCATAAAAAAAAAGAGCACAAATGCATGGGTTTTCGGGTATATACATCAAGTCAAACATTTGGCACTAGGAATCAGGGTGTTTTTTCACATAGCATTAACACATATTAGAAAACTGTGTAGTGTCAAAGGGATAGAACCACCAGCATTCAAGCAATGTTGTCAACTAGGCAATAAAATGTTCTACTGAATGTTTCATCTTTGTCTAATTATTGCATACACTGGTAGCAACTTTGAAACAAGAAAAGGAGCTTCACTCCTTTTATTTTCTGTTTAAAACAGAATAGGAATCAAACCAAAACAGAAGCCCTGTTATACATTAACAACTTTAAAGAACATCAATTATACAAGAAAAGGACTAAGAACAAAAAGTGTTTACAGATACCAGACTCAGAACAGTGAGTGGTCAGTAGACCCTCACAGGGCTTTGCGGTGGTACTCGGCAGAAGCCACTTTGTAATCACTGGCAGTAAACAGAGATGCAGCATTCTTTGCCAGATATTTTAGGAAATCATGCAAATAGCCCAACAACAAGGCAAGGCTTTTCTCATCAAAAGGTGTATAGGCCAACATTGCTCCGATTCTTACAGATAATCTCAGTAGGTGAGGCGCTCCATAAACCTGGGACATCGGTGCATCAGGGTAAGCCAAGAGAATTTCAGCATACTGGGGCCTCTCAAACTTGTAGAGCAGCTGAGTGCCCAACATCACATTGAAATATTCTTTTATTCCTCCCACGACTTCGTTAACTGCATATTCCTTATTATCAACATTGCCCTGCGACCACTTACAATTAGCATACTCTTCAAGAATTGCATCCACATTCTTCTTTGCAGGAAGTTGGAAAAGTTGCTTCTGCCTGGTAACCAAGTCCCAGTCCTCAACAAGCCATGGTTTTAATTCTTCAGGAATCTTCACTTTAACTTCCATTCTATTCTTAAATGCTTCTTCACTTTCAACAGTTGGATCCGCCCGGGCCCTTTTCTTCCGTGGAGGCTGAGGTGCTTCGCTGGTACTGCCACCATCTCCATTTCCAGGAGTCTTCTGTTTGTTCTTTCTTGTCTTCCTAGCAGATTCTGAAGGGGGGGTCTCTGCAGAGCAACCTCCCCATCTTCCTGGGAGAGCTGGCTCAAGATTTTTCTGCTGCGGAGCAGCTGTCTTCTTTCCAGAGGAAGCCCCTCTCATCTTACTTCTCTGCATGTTGCTTCTAGTTGGCTTTTTGAAGTTGTCTTCTTCTGCAGATTGTTGTCCACGAGTTTGAGAACCCTGCTTTCTGGAACTCATTCAACCCTGTTTTTATTCCAACCAACAATCCTCCTTCTTTCCCTTCTAAGAACTGCTAGTGATTTCCCAGATGAAATCTTACAGGTCTTCTGGGATGGTCTGGAAGGATGAAGTAGGAAACACAACCCAAGATTCTGTAATCAGGGACGGTTCTGCAGTCAGGATCAGATCTCCTGATCCCTACTGTAGAGCAAACTTAGCTTTTCTGACGGTGACCTGAAACGAGAGTCCAGTTCTTCCCAGCAGACGACGTGTGATCACCGCCGTTCCTCCAACCGCCATCTATCAGTGTTATTGACAAAGGAATCAATGTAGTCCCTTCAGCTCAGGGCAAAAGGTCAAGGTGTTCCCTTCATGAACTTGCCCAAGCCTAGGAAAACTGGGGTCCCCTGTCCAACCTTGAATGGGAGGTAATGCTGGATCAGTAGGAGCTGGAGTTTAAGCCCCTGGAGGGAAGCTCAGCTGCAGCGCCTCCCCTGCAGCCTCAGGGTGAGGTGAACACACATCTGAGTCCTCAGATTTACAACCAATAAGATGGTCATTCTCTGTCTGATCTCTAGGAACAAGAAAAACAACCAACTTAATTCAAGGTTTTTTACTCATATCTTTTATACTTGATTCCCAAAACATTTATTGAACACCGACTTGTGTGCAGGATGCTATAGCAGAATAAAGAATAGATTGAAGATTTTTGCTCTGTGGAGAGGAACTGCCACCCCTAATGCAGCTGAAAGCTTTTGAAAGCTGAGATAAATGCTTATGGAACAGCTGAAATTAATACTTCAACAAAGAAGAGAGATGGACCCGAGACCTTGTGTCTCTTCCCACTTTGCCATTCTAGAGGTTGCAGTTTTGCAGCAAACTTCCCTTATTCCCTTTTTATAAGGACTTGGCTGTCTATGAATTTTCAGCCTCTTCTGGTTTATCTTGTTCTCCCTTAGTTTCCTTGTGGGCAAGGATGTAGTTCTAATAATTAACTTCCAGCATCCAAGCCTTTGCCTTCAAAGAATAACTTCTTCAACCCAGCTGGGTCATGGTGGGGAAAGAAATAAAATGCTTTCAAAGGAAAGCAAAGGAAAAACTGAAATGAATTTGCATTTAGCTCTTTGAAAATGAGGCAGTGAAAAAATGCTCTGTTTTCTGCTTTTAAAATTAAAAGCTATATTTTCTAAATGTATACAGCACTTTCCTGAATACACATGACCACTGAGAGAATAAATTTCAAGATGGCATTTTGGCCAGTGAAAGGGAAGAGACAGTGGAGGAAGTTTAGATAGGGAAATTAAGAACTTAGAAGAGTCAGATCCAACCTCAATACTTTACAAAATCCTGAAAGACAAACTCTGCAAAGCAAGGTGGCTTGTGTAGTTGGCAGGCCCTAAATAAATTTATTTTGTGGTTATTTTGTTTTGAGACAGAGTCTCACTTTGTTGCCCTCAGTAGAGTATTTGGTGTCATAGCTCACAGCAACCTCAAACTCTTGGGCTCAAGTGATTGTCTTGCCTCAGCCTCCCGAGTAGCTGGGATTATAGGCACCTGCCACAAGGCCCGGCTATTTTTTAGAGATAGGGTCTCATTCTTGCTCAGGCTGGTCTCAAACTCCTGAGCTCAGGTGATCTACCTGCTTCAGCCTCCCAGGGTGCTAGGATTATAGGTGTGAGCCATGGTGCCCAGCCTTAAATTAATGTATTGTACCCTCAATGAATCCCCAACAATAAAAAAAAAAAGTCTCACTCGCTTTATTTTAGTGTCTACAGACATGTTGAAAGAGAAAATGCAAGTCCTTAGATAAAGGTTTGCATTCTGTGGTGACATCTTCACTGAAAATAATCTTGCTGGTTAAATAGTCATGTGTGCTCCTTCTTGACAGATGGAATGATGTCAGCCTGGAGATGGACTCCCCAGGGCCCCCACGGGCTTCTGCGTGTAGTTGTGTGGGGGTGCAAGGCACTGGACCAGCAAGGGCATGCCATTTGCCTGGAGAGCTGTCAGGGGAAAGCCAGCCAACACTTGTCAGCCTTCACTTTACCTGTGAATTTGACCATGACACTACTTTTGGAGAATTAGTGTTGATGTTTCTGAGGAGCATCAGGTGATACCGAGAGGGCTGTACTCAGTAAGTGGTGTCTTCTATCTCCTTGAACAGTACCTGTCCTTGTACTAGGTGGTGGGGGAGCTGACTGCCTTACAAGGCAGCAGATTTCAGTTTTTAGATAATTTTAATGTAGGAAATTTTCTCCTCATTGTCACATCAAGAGAATTAGACTGTGAGAATGATGGAGAGGAAGCCAGTACAGTAAGGACTCAAGTTGGTGGAAGTAGCTCAGCTCTGAGTCTGGTTCCCAAGAAGAATGGGACAGCAGACTCACGCACCGTGCACGCTGCCCAGAGGCACGAGGCTGTTGTGGGTGTCCTAAATGCCCCATTGTAGCTCAAGGCGGTCCATGGCTGTAAGACGATTCCAGCCAATGCTGACTGGTTAGGTGGATCAGCCTCCACATGGTTTCACTTATGGTCTATTTTAATTTGATACTAAAAGAGCACTGCGTTTATCCATCTTGACATCATTTTTACAAAATAATATCTTCCTATTATTTTCATCTCATTCTGCCCTTCCTTTTATGTCTTCTGTGTGTGCTCCCCGGATTCAAGGTCGCACCAGGTTGCTGGTCCGTGGGTGGAGGAGGTAGACTTAGGTCTTCCTTTACTTTCCCTCATGCCCTGCCCCCACTCCAAAAGGTTGACAACTGTTCTTTCAAAAATGTGTTTCATTTCTGTCCCTTGTCAGGACTCACTGAGGCGTCACCAATCAGAGTTCAGACAAGAGTCCTGCTTGTCACTGGCTTAAGGGCCTCCAGACTCACAGAGCAGAAATGGATTCTGAAATCTGTGTACACATACGGCTTATTTCATAGTTAAGAAATCGTGGCTGCATGGTTTAGCGGGTCGCTCACACCCATTGCTCACTTTTCTTCCTGTTAGGAGCTCTGACTGGAAAGGAGTAACAAACCTGCCACAGCCTCTTGGTCTCTTCAGGTGTCTACCGTGGACGCTGGCCTCAGTAGCCATGCCTTTGCCCCCAGTTTGATTTGTATCATTCACTTCTTCTTCTTTTTTTTTTTTTGTAGAGATAGAGTCTCACTTTATGGCCCTCAGTAGAGTGCCGTGGCCTCACACGGCTCACAGCAACCTCCAACTCCTGGGCTTAAGCAATTTGCTTGCCTCAGCCTCCCAAGTAGCTGGGACTACAGGCACCCGCCACAACGCCCGGCTGTTTTTTGGTTGCAGTTTGGCCAGGGCTGGGTTTGAACCCGCCACCCTCAGTATATGGGGCCTGAGCCCTACCGACTGAGCCACAGGCGCCACCCTACTTCTTTTTGTTTTTTTTTTTGTTGGCCGGGGATGGGTTTGAACCTGCCACCTCCAGCATATGGGACTGGCGCCCGACTCCTTGAGCCACAGGTGCCACCCTGTATCATTCACTTCTTAATGATTTAACACACTTACATGTGTTCAGTGGTGCTGACAGCCTCTCCCCCACATCCAGCAAGAGGGATGCAGACCACAATCGATCATCCTTCTTCAGAAGGCCTCGTCTGTCAGAAAGCATCGCACTTGCCAACATTCTTTTCCTCTCTTTCTTTTCTTCCCAATTGCCAATTTCTTGGCATTAATTTGTCCTTCCTCAGAATCTTTTTCCCTCTGGCCTTCCTCCTGTGGTATATTTCCCCCTAGAGTACCTTCATCTTCTCTAATAAACTGAAGGTAGAGAGTCATATTTCAGGCTCTATCATTTTAATTTATAGAGATTTTCTTGCAAGCTATGTGTCCTTGCTAGTCTACCTGACATCTGAGCCTAGTGGATCCATCTGGAAAATGAGACTCTTGCCTATCTCTGGAGAAGTTATGAAGATTAAGGGATACTCTCTTGATCTCTGTAGGTTTAAAGATAATCTCACTTACAAGTGGGTGATAAAATAAGCTATTTTTTAAACTCTCATGATACTCTCCACCTTCCCTTGTGAGTCAACATTATATCGCAATGGTGAGGTACCATGGGGCAGCTCCATGATAACAGTGTTGCAGAGAAGCTAGAGAACTCATCTGCTATGTGCTAATTGCTAAGATTAAGAGGCATTCTGGATTCAGGTGTCCCATGGGACTTACATTGCTTTCCAGGGAGCAGCGCAGCTGATGCTGTCAAAATAATGCTAGGTAATAAATGTCTCCCTAGTTGTTCATATCTTAGTCTGAAAACACGTGAATATGTTAGGTCACATGGTTGCTGTGGGCGAATGTTTGTGTCCCCTCAAAATCCGTATACTGAAACCTACCCCTCAAGGTGATGGCATTAAGAGGTGGGCCTTTGAGAGATGATTAGGTCATGAGGGCAGAGCCTCCTGCGGTTAATACCTTTATCCAAAAGGCTCCAAGGGGCCTGTTTGCCCCTTCCTTCACACAAGGACACGTGGAAGGTTCCATCTATGAGGAATGAGCCTGATCAGAGACTGAAGCTGCTGGTGCCTTGATTTTGGACTTCTCAGCCTCCAGAACTGTGAGCAATAAATTTCTACTATTTATATATTACCCAGCCTAAGCTATCTTGTTATAGCAGCCTTAATGAGCTAGGACAATGGCAAAGGGTAATTAGGGTCACAGGTGGAATTAATGTTGCTAACCAGCTGAATCTAAGATGGAAGGCCGGCCCTGTATTATCTACAAGAGTCAATGTAATCATATGCATTATGAAAAGTGGGAGATGAAACTGGAAAGAAAACCAGAGAGTGGCAGCATGAGAAGAGCTCAGCCTCGCATTGCTGACTGATGGAGAATGGAGAAGTGGGCCCATGAACCAAAGAAGGTGGGTAGATTCTAGAAAATGGACAAGGCAAGGAAACAGATCCTTCTCCACAGCCTCTAGGAGGAATACAGCCCTGCTGGCACATTGGTTTTAATCCATTTAGCCCCAGTTTAGACATTTGACTTCTAGAAATGTGAGATAATAAATCTGTGTTGTTTTTATCCACTGCGTTTGTGGTAGTTGGTTATAGCAGCCATAAGGAATGAAGACACTGCCTTAATAACTAGCAGAGGTGATTATCGATGTTCAGCAATTCTCAGATACAATCTGCTCAAGGATAGATAATTTTCCAAAAGTTAGTTCTAGGAAGAGATCAGGACAAGACCATAAGAATGGATAGGTAGTGATAGGCAGAGACCCAAAGCAATAGCCTAATAGCTCTGATTATGTTGTTGCAAATAAAGCTGTTTTCCTGACCCCAGCTTGTCCCTTTTTATCCTTTCTGTCTAGTCTGTCCCTATTTTAATAGTGAATCACAAGCCTTTCATAACATGGTGTGACCTTTGTAAATAATCATTTATAAAAGTACTGTGGGTGTGAAGATCACTAAAATATTATGGAAAATGAAAATAAGCATGGTTTAGAATTATTCCAGCAAAGGTTAATATACCAAGTAAAATTATGGAATCAGTCAATTACAATAAGAACATGAAAAATAAAGAAATTTTCTTGTGGTAGCTTAACCTTCAAACACAAACATTTAAGCATATTTATGTCATTTAAAATTATACATGGTAAAGTATGCAAAACTGTACAACTACTAATTTGAATATCTAATTTGAATCCATATCATAGGGTATAGTTTATTCCTAATTTAGGAGTGTACATCCTAACTATATAAATATAATGCCTGTTAATCTTAAGCACTAAAATAGATGCTTGAGTCAAAGGATAGCTTCCATTAGCCAAGGTTGTTATTATATTTTTAAACCTTGGGCTTTTTAGAAAAGCATAAGGAATGAAATAGCAGCCCCTAGTTTCTAAGTTCCAGACCTTCTAGTAAGTAGATGTGAACTGAGTTAAAGCAAATGAGAAAAGTAAAAAGAACTGATTTTTAATAAACTGGGGGTGAAATTCAGGGTTTCAGTCAGAGATGTGTGTTCAGAAACAATACTTGCAAAAAGCCAACACCTTCTCCCCACAATGTACATCAGCTTAAGACAGAAAGCTCTTTTTATTGTTCAAAATGAAGCCTAATTGCTTTGAGTGTTTTCTTATAGAACACTCTGCAACTAAAGAAAAACAGAGAGCAGTGCATTTAGGGAACGGACACTTCTTCAGGTCTGTGGATTTGGAGTGTATACATCTCTACCTTAATTTTAGAGGAAACAGTAGGGAGATAAGTGACAAGCACAAATTTTGAAAAGAGAACTTAGGGAATTAGAAAAGACAATGGCGGGGTGGTGCCTGTGGCTCAGTGAGTAGGGCGCTGGCCCCACATACTGAGGGTGGAGGGTTCAAACCCAGCCCCTGCCAAACTACGACAACAACAAAAAAAGAAAAGACAATGGCTAATGTCAAAGGGGCCAAAGAAATTACCCACAACATCTAAAAGATTTTGCTTTTTAGAGACATAGAAAAAGTCAAAGCAAGAAAACCCCAAATCCTACGGTATCAGGTCTATGGTAGCTTTATATAGAAACCCATCTTTGACACCTTCACTGTTTCCTCATTCTCTCTGTGATATTGAGTGCATCTCTGGAGACGTGTAAGCTTTACCATATCACCAGGGCAAGGATTTTCTTGAAAGAAAAACCAATGCCCACCAACCCAGGGATGGATTAACAAGCTGTGGTATATGTATACCATGGAATACTATTCAGCCATTAAAAAAAAATGGAGACTTTACATCCTTCGTATTAACCTGGATGGAAGTGGAAGACATTATTCTTAGTAAAGCATCACAAGAATGGAGAAGCATGAATCCTATGTACTCAATCTTGATATGAGGACAATTAATGACAATTAAGGTTATGGGGGGGGAAGCAGAGAGAGGGAGGGAGGGAGGGGGGTGGGGCCTTAGTGTGTGTCACACTTTATGGGGGCAAGACATGATTGCAAGAGGGACTTTACCTAACAATTGCAATCAGTGTAACTGGCTTATTGTACCCTCAATGAATCCCCAACAATAAAAACAAAAAAAAAAAAACAAAAAAAAAAAAAAGAAAAACCCATGAACGTCTGTGGTCCCAGAGGTTTCTGGCCCCCACGTGGGCCGACATTTGATCTTCATCGGTCCTCAGAACTGCCATTTAGTTTTTCCTGTAGATTCTGGCTACAGCATCATCCACTCTGGTTGAGCAGATCTTGGCTGCTGTGTCCTTCTGAATGTGCCTTCTCTCCAGATTTGCAGGTGGCAATTCGTCTTGCAACCTCATTTATCTGATAGATTTAAGAAAAGGTTTTGATTTTCAGTTTTTCCAGCTTTTTCTTGTGGGCAAGATGGCAGTGACAACTTCCAGGCTCCTCATATATATGTCAGAGATTAAAACCACAAGTCTCAACTTTGCATTCTTTTCAGAAAGTTTTATTTTGTTTTTAACTGACACATAATCACACGTTTGTGGTGCACAGCGTGATGTTTCTGTTTCGATACCTGTATTCAACGTGTAATGATCTCAGTAGGGTGATGAGCATGACCATCCCTCAGATATTTGTGATTTCTTTGTGGTGAGAACATTCCAAATCCTCTCTTTCAGCTGTAGTCACACACTGCACAGTGATGGGTAGGTCAATGACTGGACCCCATGTATGATGGGGGTCTTGTCAGATTATGAACCAGATTTTTAATGTACCTTTTAATGTTTACGTATGTTTAGATACACAAGTACTTACACAAGTACAATTGTGTATACTATGTTACAATTGCCTGTAGCATTCAATATTCAGCTGTCCTCATTTGTGACCTAGGAGCAAAAGGGAATATCGTAGTTAGGCGTGTAGTACGCTGCACCATCTGGGTTACATTGTGTGATGTTTGCACAACTACGAATCTGCTTTAGGGTGCGTTTCTTAGAATGTATCCCCATTGTTAAGCAATGCATGATTTATCAGGAAACACACCTTACCATATGTTCTTGTTAGCTCTAGTGGCAGGGATGGGCAATGGAACACTAGAACTTACTCCTCCTGTCCCAACTTTGTAGCCATTGACCAACCTCTGCCTATTTCTCCCCCTTCCCCATCCCTCTCCAGCCTCTCTCTGGTAACTTGCACTCCTGTGAGATCTACTTATGAGTGAGATTATGTCTTTTTGTGCTTGGCCTATTTCACTTAATGTGATGATAGGCACTAAACTGATGATTTGTATCTTGTGTACAGTGCTGAATTACGGTTTATCATATTTGGGATATGAATCTATGTACATGAATAGGAGTGGCCTATAATTTTCCTTTCTTATATAGTCCTTGTGTGGTTTTGGTATCAAAGTTTTATCTAATCACATAAAGTGAGTTGTCCTCCCTTCCTTGTTTATCTATACTATGAATGAATTTGCGTAAGATTGGAATTATTTATTCCCTGAAAATTTTATAGAAATTGCCGGTAAAATTGATTGGACTCCCATTGTTTTCTTTGCAAATAGATTTTAAATTTTGCTTCAATGTCTTCTATGATTTAAATACTTCTTGGGTTATTAACATCTTGAGCATATTTTGGTGAGTAATTGTTTCTAAAATTTTTTTCACTTAGTCTAAGCCTTCAAATTTATGGAAATAAATCTGTCACATTTTCCTATTGGTATATCTATTATTTTCTCTTCTGGTGTCTTGTACCTGTAGAGAGGATCATAAATGGACTGGAAATAATTTTCTTAGGAAATGTCTCATGTAACCTAATGTATGATCAGGTAGGGCTGGTTTTCAGAACATCTACACTCTGCCACCTTGCAATTAAGGTTATCTGTTACCAACTCCCAGAGTTGTTTCAGCCGCCAAATATCTCCTGTTATTATGTGGCATTTATTGGGCTTTAGCCTAGACTATGTCTGGGTCTGCAGATTTTTAAAAGGATTTAATAACTAGATCTTTTTGCTATCTTAACATTTGATGAAGAACTCTGCAACCAATTTGGCTGGATTCAGCATGCAGCACTCCAATTCAGAGGCTGCATTTAGACACAGCCTGTGAATCCAAAGTAACATGAGCAAAGTTCTAGTCACGCCATAGTTTGTGGCTGCCAAAATGTGGACACGGAAGCAGTTATTTTAAAACTTGATAAGCAACACAGTGTTTTGCAGAACTATGGAATAAAAGGAATACTTCTAGTTACCCAACTGCAAAAGCATTTGCAGGATAATTGACATCTTATCATTGAATGCTCTTTACCTGACCATGGGATGTATACTTTAGGTAAGAAATTGATTTTTAAAGCTTAATTTATTTTAGGCAGGATAATTGTTTTGAAGCATAATTTATGTTCTAGGGACTTTCCAATGTTCGGTACTTTATTCTCATCAAATTTAATAATCTTTTATTAAAAAGGGGAATATATTTTATTTTCATTTTAAAGTATAACCTATACACAAATATAGACCTATCTATCTATCCATCCATCCATCTAGCAATCATATATTTAGATACCTAGATGTGTTAGTATAACATTCTTGTATTGCATTTTTTTTGAGGGGGGTATAATTTATACACAAGTTAAATTGGGAAGTTGGAAACTTCTTCAGTGTTCATGTAATGTTTAATTTAAATTATTTCCAACCACAGCCCAAGTCTCATGCTGCTATGGACAATCTGTGTTTCTTGGTATATGTTCCAACATTTTATTTAACAAAATAGAAATAGAAGAACAAATATAAAAGCGCCAAATGTGAAGTATAGCTAGAAGGCTTTGACAGACATAACAGCAAAGCTACTTTATCTTTATAGCATTTGAGTCAGGGACACTGTAGCTCAAAAGTTTTCATCCCTGGGCATTTAATTCTGTAATTTAAAGAATAACTCAATACAACATGAAAAGGAGAAATGTCCAGTTCCATCATCATGCGCATAAATCTGACAGTATGAAGCGACATCAACTCCAGAAAACACAATCTTGATGTGATTCTGGTTATTTCCAAAGAACTTGCTCTTGACCCCCCCTTAGTCAGATTCAAAGATATTAGCTCAGCTTGGAAAAATAATTATGGATTAAAAACATATACTACATTGAAGAAATGTGATCTTGAGATCTTGAGATCTTCAGGACATACATGTATAGATAAACAGAAACACATAAAATGCTGAAATTGCCCTTCTTTTAGTGGTTGAAATGGAGACATTCAACATTAGGAAGAAAGCTGTCTGAGATAATAAAAAAAATTGACCAAGGCGTACGTAGTCTTTCTCCCTGCACTCCACCACAGTCTTAACCAGTTCAAAGGAGCAGAATTGTGTCTATGAGGGTAAGCTATGATAAACCAGTAATTTATGCAAATTTATATAAATACCTCATGATTCACCTTGCTCTTCTGGCACAAGAGGAATAGTAAGTCTTACTGTTTAAAAAAAAAACAACTTTGGTGAACCCAAGTAAAAAACCCTAGTTTTACAGCACATCCACCAAATCAAGCATAATAAAGTAGTTAAAGAGCTCATTAACCCTTTTAGGCCTGGGACAGCCCGTTTGTTACTTAAATGGCAAGGAAGAAGTCTCGATAATATATTCAGCTAAGTCTAAATGACTGACCTATGACAAAGAGTAAAAGCATTCAAGGACTGAATAAGTAGTTACACTCGATGAATTTTGAAAGCCCAATTTTACCCCAAATTAAAAGAATAAAATGATTTATTTTCTCCTCTCTTCACATAGATTTCTTAGAAACAACAAGTAACTACTAACTTTTTGGAAGGTGCAATCCCAGAGAAGAAAGAATTTGAGAAAAATGGGAGGGAGGGAGGTGGAAGGCCAAGACCAAAGGCCGTGGGGCCAGCAGCACAGGCCTGGGCACCAGGGCCGGTGGGGCTTCTGGAGAGGTGCCACCACGAAGCCCTTGGAAGAGTCTATTGCAAGAATATGAGCATTTATCTGCTTGTTCTTGCCCTCCTTCTATATTTTATTGGCCTAAATCAAAAGCATGAACTCCTGGGGATTCTGGGCTGTGTTCTCTGACCCTTTGGGCCAGCAGAGGAGCTGTCCTTGCTTGGTGGAGTGAGCGGAGGGTGCAGGCCTGCGCCTCCTGAGGGCGGCTCCCCTCGCAAAGCCAGGGGCTGGCGGGAGCAGGCAGACCTGGGACGGTGCTTCCAGCCATTCTGGGACTAGTGCACCCTGTCACGTGTTGGTGTAGGTGATGAATTCAAGGGTATATTCAACGTGATTCCTCAAGAAGCCTGTCAACTAGCATCCTGAGTAAAAGTAAAAGTGGAGGGCATGTGTCGCTGAAAAAGATGTTGCCGAGGCTACACTGACAATCCTTTGGATGTTTCTTTTTTTTTTTTTTTTTTTTTTTTTTTTGGCCGGGGCTGGGCTTGAACCCGCCACCTCCGGCATATGGGACCGGCGCCCTACACGTTGAGCCACAGGCGCCGCCCCCTTTGGATGTTTCAACAGCAGCAAAGGAGATTTAAGCGTGAAGAGTTTCCTGGTGGCACTAACTGAGTTGGCACAAACCTAGAGTCGTTAGATGGTTGCCTTGAGTTGAGTTCTCTGAGCCAAGGTGATGGGGACAGTAAAGTGTGGCGGTAGCCTGAGGATTTAGAGAGGGAGGGAGATCAACACAGGCCCTGGGCTGTCCCCAACTCCCAAAGGGTTAGAGGACAGCAGTGTGGGACTCGCTCCCACCTAGTCTGTTTTCACTCATTTCTAATGGCAGGCTTCTCAACGTGGCATATATTCTCATTTGCCTCATCTGCAGACATTTAAGTCTCTTAGAGCTTTAAGCAAATGGAAGAGGTTCTGATGGGCAACCAGGAGCAGAAACAAAGGCTCCATCAGGATGAGCGCAGAGATGCCTGCGTTTGTAAGGTCAGTGTTGTTTGACTAGGAAGGCCGTCTACCCACCCAACATGGTTTCTCCTTCCTCATCTACCTGGTTTTTGTCATGTAGACATACTTGATACCAGGAATGTTATTTAGAAACATCACTGCAAATAAAAGGATGCTTTGTGTTCAGCACTTTTTTCTTTTTTTATTATGAATTTGGAAAATTTCCCAGATTTTACATCTGGCTGTCTGTTTTCTACTTTGGAGGATAAGACTGACCAGGTGGATGGTGAGCGTCAGTCTGATTACTGGAGAGCAAGCAAGTCTTATATGTCATTTTTGAACAAAATCTTTTGGGGCTCTTTATATTTTCAGCATGTACTGGATAATGATTTATAGATGAACCATCATTATCATCTAAAAGTGCTTATTAATTGTTCATTTACAATATGCTGGAAATCTATTTTACCCTGCTGAATTATAGATCTGCTCATGGAAGATAATTTAGAATATGGTTTTGTTCCCGTGCCTCCTAGTACATTTAATGCAGCCCATTAAATAAAAAAAATGAAATCTTTTCTACATAGTCACTTATTAAAATGTTTCAGTAAGAAACATTTTTTCAGGGGGTGAATTTATTTATATTGTTGCAAAAATAGTTTTAAAAGGCCAGAAAAAAGATGATTGTGTTGATGATGGTTTTGGTTCCATAATTCAAGGTGTAGTTTGGAAGCATAAGCTTGGGTAACGTGAGTGAACCATCATTTTCAGAGAAAACATTTCAAGCATTCTGACAATTACCAAATCACTGATGCTACTATTTTGAACTTCAAAGAATACTTTTGGATTATGACGGTGACTATGTATTTGTGGCTGTGACAGGAGTTCATGGATGAAGATTAAAACTGGAAAGAGCGCCCCTGTCCCTTTGCTCATTCAAACCCGCTCCTAATTGGCGAGAATAGGTCTTCTCTGCCCATCGTATAGAATCTTGGGCATGTTCCAGGAGTTTCCCAGTCACTCTCAGAAAATCAAAAGCCTTTTAGTCCCTTTTGTCATTAAAACAAATCCTCATTTGAATTCCCATGCAATAGCAAGACTTGACGTGTCATATCAAATTAAAGTTGCACTCCTCTACCAGCTTGTATTGTTTGGGCTGGAAGTCTGCTGTGGCAGCAGGTGTGCAGAATGACTTTACGTTCTTCTATTTCATTTCTTTCCCTGTATTTCCCTCCATTTGGCTGCCTCCATTTGGTTTTTCTAAGGTTGGAGGAGGAAGGAAGGAAGAGAAGGGACAGGAAATACCATTGTCTGACACTGGAGTTCTCTGGTTTTGGTGGTTGGTCAAAGCTGACTCTTTCTGGAAGGGGCACATTCATGGATCTCTGAAATTTATCCTCTTGGGCCCACTTGGGTAAAATTCCTGTGACATAAGCAGTGTGTTATCCATCTTCCAGCTGGCTATTTAAATTTTTCCCTCAGCTGCCAGGCATGCAATAGTCCATCCCCCTTACCCCTGGGAGAGTCCCATCACCCTTTCATACAGTTCTCTTGGGAAAAACCTAAAATAGTCCCAGATTGATTCTCTCTGCTTGGCTAAGACCCAGCCTGTGACAAACACAATCCTTGCCCTTGTGCCCATGTTTGTGTCTACAGTTCAATGAAGGGTTCTTTCTCAGCTCCCATCATCCACTCAATTTCTCCCCTGCAGATTATTTGGTGTCATTCAATTACTAATTCATTACTAGGTCCCTAAACTGGGAGAGATGCACTACATCCCTCTCAACTGACCTGAGCAAGTGAGAGGCGTAGTGAGAGAGAAAGTCTTTTTCTGAAGACATTCTCTTTCATGGCCTCTTCAATCTCTAACCTTTTATACCCTCAATGGGTCTTGGGTAAAGAGTCACAAGAGTACTCTTTTTGCATAGTATTTGTAAATGCTACATTTTACTTTGGAAAGGGGGCATATTCTCTATCTTCTAGGCTCCATACTAGAAACTAAGATAGAAATGGTTGACTTCTAAACCCTGGCATATAAAATAGACCGCAGCAGGCTGAGACATTTATGGTCATATTCATATTTTCTGTTCATTATATATGGATTTAGTAAAAATTGTGTTACAAAGGTATTAGAATCAATTAATAGAACACAAAATCAAATAGTGTCCTAAGATTGTATTTGCATTTATTTTATCAACAATTCAGGTTATATACGTAAAAATAATACTTAATAATAAATAATGGCAAAATGAAGAATTGGTTTTTAGAAAAGATACTTTTATTCATGTGCTCAGGAAACATTTATAGAACTGTAGTATAGACCAGGCACAATGTCGGATGGAAAAAAAATAGGAGAGAGCCCTTATCCCTGTGGAGTGGGCTGGTAGGGAGACGGGGAAAGGCTGGAGAGTGGGATGTAGGACGCTGGGAAACAAAAGAAAGGTTGGGCTTCGAGTTACAAAGCTGGAATAACTGAATGATGATCTTTAAGAGGAAAGATTAAAAAGCAACAAAATAAAATGCTTTCTTGTCTTATCTTAGAATGATCTACAGAGGTGGAGTCCAAAATACCTGTGGGTAGATTCTTAGAGCAGTTGGCAATAGTCTTCACAGAACAATGGAGCACAGCATAAAAATGACTCCATATCCCTTGTAATTTTAGAACGAGAAGCCTTATTTGAGTTCTAGTTTGGAATTCCAAACGACATCTCCTCTTGCCCTGGCTGCAAAAATGGGACTGATACCTGGTTCGCGAAAAGCCCATAAAAAGTTGGGTGAATCAGATACACTTGGGAACTGGTAACTTGTTAAACTTCAACATTTGTATGACAGAAGGTATCTTTCTGGGTCAATCTCTTCCCTGTTCTTAGTTGTAGCTGCCACCTGGAGAGAGCAGATGAGCCAGGCCGGTGGAGCTGTGTGGGCCGTGTGAACGTGGGGCGCTTGTGTTCTGAGGGCCGTCCGCACTAGAAGTGTATATTCTTTTGTTTTCCAAAACCCTCTGAGAATTTTTGGAGCTGATGGCTTTTCTCCACAAATGTACACACACAGGTTGTTCATAAACGTTCAGAGGGTTTCTGGACCTTTTGAAAGCCCACCTATGGACCTCCTTTTTTATATTCTAAAAATAAAGCATTCAATATGTTCTCATAAAGGAAGCTTATGTAACTACAGCCAAGAGAAAAGTGTACTAGAAGTGTAGAGGATAAAAATTGAAATATGTATGTGTCTAATACATACAGATAAAAAGCCTGGGAAAATGGGAGCAGCTTCTAGAAAAAGGGCTAGAGGAAAAGCTGTACCTACACAAGCTCAATGTATCAATTTAAAAGAGATACTGTGGAGAAAAACACAGCACATGGAAATGAAGGGCACCGATGACCCAAACTGAACTCTTTAAACCAATTTTTGTCTCTAACAAGAAAAACTAAAAAATAGGAATTAGTCACTGAGGAAGCAATGGAGATGTTAAAAGAATAGCCATGCCAATGGGTAAGTAAGGAAATAACTAAAAAAACCTTTAAGAGTTCCAAATCCATAGGTCTGAATAGTGGATTATTAGGAGAATTGTCCTATAATCTTACAGAACCAGGAATAATTATTTTTGAAAATTAACTGTAGCATAAATTGAGATTTATGCCAAATAATTATATTCTATTTTGATAAATATATAAACACCATTTTTATGTTCTCCAAGGGCTGAATATTTCATTTATTAGTTCTCCCTCATAGAAAATCCTGTGGGATATTGTTATCATTGATAATGAAAATATTTAAACTCCAGCAATGTGATTGGAAAGGTGAGATGACTGATTTAAAAATCACTTTGAAGTTTTAGCAAATCTGGCCAACAATTTATATCACCAAGTTAATGCAGGTAATTAGACACTTTTTTTTTTTTTTTTTTTTTGTTCTGTGTGGCCTTAATGAATAAGGAAAGCATTAAGGGGCATTGGAGATAAGCTACTGAGAAGGATTTATGGGAGACATCAGACGTAGTTAGAAGGAATACTAAAATGTGATCCCCTTGGAAGAGAAATGTAACCAAATGTACCTGGCATTCTCTGAACGTTATTTCACTGACTTAAAACACAGATACTAAAACATAAATATAACATTGAAATCTAGAGTGATCCCGGAGGGTTAACTTGACAGGCACTTGTATTATAAATAATTTAACACATTTAGTGTGGGTAGTTTTGGGATAAGAACATCTTGGGGAGATGATTTCACGTTATACATTGGGGAATTGTCTGGAGGGGAAGTGGTAGTAAGTTCCATAATACTAACCAAGACACCCAGGCATAGTCAGATAGCATAGTCTGTGGAAAGTATCCAGCCATGTTTGTCTCTATTTTTCATAGTACGTGGCTGGTTACTTTCTGGACACCCCTCTTATATTGCAAAGAAGACAATGATGAGACTGATATTTAAACAGGGAAAAACCTGACAGTGAATAGACATCTGCAGTAATTTTGCCTGTGAAGTGGACAGAAAAAGCAGTGTGTTTCTAGTCTGATGTGAAGTAGAAGATCTAGTGGTGTTTAGAGTAACATACCCTGATATTTGTCAAACAAAATGAGATAGATTATGAATGTTTATCTCTAATGCCAACTGTCCAAACCAAAACTAGAAACATCTGTTAAATAATTTTCATTCTACTTTTTCATGCCATTTTTTTTGTCTTAGCTTTTTCCAAGCACAATATGATAGTTGTGCTAAATGTCAATAAGAAAATTCTTGATACAATACCAGGAACATTGGACTTCTGGAAGAAGCTGTAGGCATACAATCAATTTCTTTTTTTGTTCAGGTATTATGATAGGGGAGTTCCATAAAGTAATATTTTATAAACATTCTAAAATGTCTTCATAAATTTTTTATGGTTTTGATGGTAAATAAGGTTTATCAAGTTGACCATGAAAATTTTTGTACTAAGGAAATTGTACTTCAAGTAACTGGTAAATGGAAGTGTTTCTTCTATTTACTCTTAAGTATAGCTATCAATTAGAACTGATGGCTATCAATACTTTGAAAAAACATGTTTGGTAATTTATATTTAATATATAATGCTTTCCACGTTAGATAACAATTGAGCACACTGGTTTTTGAAAATCTTGACATATTAAACGTTTGCTGAATTTAAATGATTTAATTGATTAGGTAGTTTCCAATTTCTCTTAAATAGAATCACTGAAATAACTGCATTCCATGTAACACTAGAACACCCATGGAGTTTAAGTTCAAATACTACTTGTCAAATCTGAAAATCCTACAGTATACCCTAATTGGTAAACACTTTTTTTTTGGCTTCTGCTTCAGTGAAATACAGTATCAGAACAAATCTGCACAGAATCCAGAAAAAGCACAAAGCAAAATGTAGTTCTTCAAAGGGAACGTGGGCCCCAGACTTCCCACTTCATGGAGGCAATCTTAACTCTTTGCTGCAGCGCTTCCAGCCAGTGATTGTCCCCAAGGAAGCTGGAAAATATGGTTTCCATGGAGAGATACTTAAAGTTGTAGGGACAGGCAGAATACAGATAGAAGATTGCAAGTCAGTCTCGGACCAAGTGATGTAAAGTGGCAACTCTTGAGCCTGGGGCTAACTTGTTTCCCGATCCTTCCATAATTAAAATGGGGACTTTGAAACCATCTTGCAGTTAAGCGTTTACATTTTCTCCTGCATGTATTAATCAAGTGTGTTATGAATGCCCCTCCAAGCAAAGAACATTCTTCCTCTTATAACCATGTGTGTTTTTTCTCCTTTATACAGAGAAGAAAGATCACTCAGCAAGATAATAAAAAAAATGAAAAATTCTTTTCATGGTGTTATTTTTGTAGGAGTAACAGGAGGTGGTTAATTCTGAACATTTATCTGAAACTTTATACCAGCTTTGCCCTGGGCGAGTTTGCAAATCTTCTTTCCTGCTATTGGGTCTGACTGAGGGACTTCCATTTGCAGAACCGTGTGCGTTGAAACTGGTCCTTGGGGTCACCCTGGCAACCGCACAGTCCCCCATTCCATGCCACACTGCGCTTTGCCAAAGAGAGGGACAAAATGGGGGACACGAATGTGGTGCTGAGAAGGGGAAACGAAAACAGGAGGAATTTCTGACATCCGGTGAGGTGATTTTATGCCCCTCCAGAAAAAATGTGGTTACAGCACAGGTGTCTAAGCAGAACTGGAATAGTTTGTTCACTATTCCAGAAATAGAGCAATAGAATGTAGTTCTTGGTGGTTTGTACGCGACGCATGGTTTATAAATACAAATATAAAAGATTCACAAAAAATATGTCCAGCCCAGGAATCCGGACTATTCTTGTTTTAAGGAATCGTCATCACCCAGGAGAGGCGAGAGCAATTTTACCTGTGAAGGCAAAGTGTAAAATGCTGTAGGAAGTCGTGTTCAGTTAGCCTGTCCCTGCCCCGAGCCTGCTGCCTGCCTTGAGAGGTCTCTGTTCTGCCCTGGCTCCTTCTCTCACACACACAGACCCACACTCTCCCCCCAAGTTACTCGTTTTTACTTGGTAGATAAGACAGCAAATAGATGAAAGAGAGCACTTACAAGTCGCAGGAAAAAGATCTCAAAACACACAAAAATAAAAATCATTTTCTTTTCTTTTTTTTTTTAAGTAAGTTTCCATTTATTTTTTAGAATAAAGATTTAGTGCACAAAACATTTTCTTTTTCTTGATTGCGATAGGGAGCTGAGGGAAAATATATTTAGGTGTGGAGAAAAGTTTCACCTCTCACTTAGGCGTTCTGCTTTGTTAATACAAAATAGCAGTCCTTAGAGAAACTGATGTCCAACTCAGATTTCCATTTATCCCTTTATGGTCAGGAGCCATTCTTTCAGTCTGAGGATAAGACAATGGGTATTCCTGATTTTACATAGAGAAGGACATCTTTTGCAGACCCTAAACGATCCCTTGGATTCAAAAAGAGAAAAAAAGAGAAACAATGGGAGTCTGTGATTCTAGTCAATCAGCAGTCTAAAAATTTATGTCAGCATTAGAGAAGAGTTTAGGGCATTTCTGCAACTGAATTAGAGCTATCAGTCAAAAGGTCATTTTAAAAGAGAATAACTTAAAATATTGTACCTACCCAGAGGTAGGCTCTGCTCTTTGCATTACCAAAAGACCAGCAGTATTCTGTCAACAGGATATTTGAAAACACATGGGATTGGTTGTAGTGTTTAATCATATTTAAGGCTGAACTGATATTGCTGGGAATGTTAATGATAACAAATTGGGTTTGAAAAGGTTGTATTTCAGTGACTTCTGTTCTGGTTGAAATGCTAGAAAGAGGTCATCTTTTTTCCTGCGTGAAATTATGATTTAAGATTTACACATGAAGATGTGTGTGTCTGTGTGTGTAGGAACTGAAATAGTTTCCCCACCAAGTCTAATTACATCTGTTTACTCTGAGCCTGTTCCCCGCCCTTCAGTATCTGGAAAGGTGCAGGACGTGGTAAAAGAAAACTAGGGCAGAAGACGGGAAGGTGGGAGGAAAGGAGGAGCGGACAGCAAAAGATGGAATTAAGGCTGCCTCTACCTCTCCAATCTCCCTCCTATCACCTACCACCAGCCACATCAAACAATAGCAGTCAGACCAGAAGAGGCAGGAAAATCAGACACCAAAACCCCAAACCCAGAAAGGTCGCAGAAGGCTGTGTGGCTTATCTGTCTTAGGAATAACCTGAATTTTGGTTCCTGTTCGAATCAGAAAATCTCCCATAACCCACAATTCTTTATATAAAATTCCTTGGCAGTTGCCATTGCAAATCTTCTGGTCTTTTCCTCCCTCTGAGAAATAATACTATAAATGCAACTGCTGTCAATCATGGAAGGCTGCCTCAAGGTCATGCCAGGTCAGAGCTGGAAACCCAAGGATCTGTGAGAGAGGTGTTGACGGCAGGGTGGGTGGCAAATGTGAATGGAGAGAGCTTGAAATTTAGAAGCTGCTGTCACAGGAAGCTTAGGAATAAAAGAAGGCACAGGTTTGAGAGAGAAAAGCCAGAGTGAAGGCGGACCAAGAAGCAGAGCACATAAAAAGATGCTGTGGCTTCATCACAGGGAGGTTCACGGCTTTCAGGACGGAGCACTCAGCTAGAAAAGGGTTAATTTTACAGCAAACATAATTATTTATTTTTAAATAATGTGACCAAATAATATTCCACCTTCCTAGAAATTTCTCCTTTGTCTCACGCAAACTGCCTGTTTCACAAGGCTTCCCTACCGTTTTTCTGAGTTGCACGGTTTCTGGTCTATCTTAATCGTTTCCACTTTTCTGTTTGGAATTAAGTTTACTGTTCATTTGGATATTATTAAAACAGACGGTCATTAAGCCAGCCAAAATATATATCTTTGACAGGAAAAAGGAACTAGGGAGTAAATAAAAGTAGAAAAAGAAGAAAAGAGATCAGCCACACCTTCTGGCTTTTCTCTGTTTCTTTATATCCCTTTCTGGCTCCTGTGGGAATGTTCTAAATGTTCCGAATTTAGGAAGCATCATAAACTACTGAAATGAAAATGCTTTTCCTAACAACTCATTGCCAAGTTTGCAACATATCTTTACAAATTAGTAAGTTTATACTGAAATCTTCTAATACCTTTACTTGAACAAGATGATTTTTATGCTCTATGAATTTACAAAATAGAAGTATTAATTTTTTTCTTTTTTTGAAACAGAGTCTCACTCTGTGCCCTGGAGCACCATGGCACTTAGCATTGCTCATAGCAATTTCAAACTAAAGTGATCCTGTTGCCTCAGCTTCCCTAGTGGCTGGGACTATAGGTGCCTGCCACAACGCCTGGCTAACTTTTTCTCTGTTTAGTAGAGACATGGTCTTGCTCTTGCTCAGGCTGGTCTCCAGCTCCTGGGCTCAAGGGATCCACCCACACAGGCCTCCCAGAGTGCCAGGATTACAGCCATGAGCCACTGTGTCCAGCCTATTTATTTTTAATAATGAAGATTATTTTTAGTAATTAAAAGAAAAGGTATTTATCATGTCTCTTCCTTCACTATGAAATAGTGATCAGGGTTATTCAGTGGCAGTTGAGAATGGGTGTGTATAACTGATGCAGTTTGATATTTCTATTTTTAGTGTACAATACACCTCAAGAGAATGTCTTAATGTTCAGTAACTTAATGGCAGAATTGTCAACCAGATCTTTCCACATTCAACTATTACAGTATCTCCGTTTTAAAAAAAGGGTTGAAACCATCAAAGATTTGATTTACGTAACTAAACCTAATCAGCCTTCTGCGGGACTGAAACAGAGGACATTGATAATAGGACAATTTAAGTCTAAAATCTTAATATTTTTCTTCAGTCTCATATATATAACATTGTAATTGGTCTATTTGCAATCTGCAACAGATCATTTCTCTCCTGTTTTTTTTTTTATTAAATCATAACTGTATACATTGATATGATCATGGGGCATCATACACTCACTTCATAAACCATTTGACACATTTTTATCACAGTGGTTAACATAGCCTTTCTGGCGTTATCTCAGTTACTGTGCCAAAACATTTACATTCTACATTTACCAAGTTTCGCAAATACCCCTGTAAGATGCACCACAGGTGTTCTCTCCTGTTTTTGAAATTAAATGGGACCATGAAAATAAAAAGTTTAGAAGTGATTACCATTGTTTCAGGTTCACTGGACGTCAGCGGCCACTGGAAGAGTTAAGGCTGTTCACGAAGGCTGTAGGTTTCACAAACTACAGAAACAGAAGCATCTTTCTGGAGTCAAATATTCTCTGGAGTTGTCTCACAAATGTAATTCATGTAATATTTGACAAGAGTAACCGGAAGAATGGAAAAGCTTTGATAAAGTATTTTAAGCCTGTGGATCCCATGAGTATGTGGAAATTTCTTTATAGGAATGGAAAGAAATTACTAGCCCACTGTGATGATTCCCAGAAAAAAAAGTCTCATGGATGTTTCCCCTGGGCACAGTGCCCACAGCTTCTGTGAGCACCTGCAAGGTCGGCTCTGGGCGCTCTGCCCCCTGCCCACTGTGCCCACTCTTGCCTATCCCTCACCATGACCTTTGCAGCTCAAGCAGAGCAGAAGTTCTCACCTGAGCGTCCTAGTCTAGCCCTCAGTCCTCACTTTCGACTGCTGGGCTATTCTGCTGCTCCCTGGCCACTCGGAATCCTCAGGCCACCAGCCAAGCTCACAGGCGTCAGTCCCTCCCTGGGTCCCTGCGTTCACTCCTGGTAGGGCCGTTCCCCACCCTGTCACCAGAGCAGAGTCGCCCCAGTCCACCTCCTCCCTCAGGGCCCACAACCCGTGAGCCATCAGCGGCCCGGGGCCTCCCGCACACGCTTCCCTGGCTGTCTGTGCCCCGCACCCTCTGCCCTTCCTCAGGCTGCCCTGATCTCACTCATGGGTTCGTACAAAAGGGTCTCAGAGGATCTTCCACCCAGACCAGTTCCCTGGAATGTGAACCGGGCCCTGTCATTTCTCTGCTGAAACTCCATAATGTTCAGCGCCCTCAGGCACCTTGGGGACAGGACCTGACTGTCCCCAGCCTTCTCTCTCCCTGCTCCCTGGTGCTCTTTGCTGAGCCCCATGGAACTGCTGACTTCATACTGTCTTGTGGAACATGTTTTCTCTCCTCTCTCTCCAGCTGAAGTGATTCCCTGCAATGGGGCTGCCAGCCCTGGAACCCTGATGCCCTGTCTCCTAGTCCTTGACCTTCCTGGGCCCTGATGCTGCCACTGCTGGCGGTGATAAGGCAGTGTACACGCCTCAGGGTTGCTATGAAGATGGAGTGAGTGGGGCTCAGGAAGGAATCTGGGTTCTATAAGCACTCAGTAAATATTAGCAGTCTCGACGACTATTTCTGACCTGATCAGTTACCAGCTTCTTTCTGAAATCCTTCTCCAAGCCCCTTTTCTGTCTTTCCACGGCACCCTGCAGTCACGAGTTTCACACCAAGGGGTGACTGACTCTCTCGCTCTCTTCCCTGATTGATTACAAATTTCCTGAGGGCAGGGTTGTGCTTTGCCTCTCAAGCCTCTGAAACAGTGCCCAGGGCTCAGAGTAAGTGCTCAGTAAGTATTTCCTAAAGGAACTCAGGTCATTTGTAATTAATCAGCACAGGCAGCTAAATTTCCACATGGAACATCTTTGCTTTTCAAGAACTAAGATTTCAGGAAAAAGATGAGATTCAATGACTCTATATTTACATGTTCTATCATGGTGATGTATTTTAAGGAAGTTTTTATATTTAACTGGGGTGTTATGTTGATCTGAGGGGATGTGCAGCTAGTTGGGCTTTCTCTCCTGTAAACAACAAAAACCAATCGGAGATGATTATAAATAGTTTTCCCAGCGTAATCAGAGTCTGCCTCAGGTCACTGCTGTGTGATCACAACTATCAGGTGTTCCCAGACTTAACAGAGGAGAGAAATAGGAAGTGAAAAAAAGAATGCACTTTGCAAAATGTGAGAATGTGAGAGAAGTATAAAGACCCTGGGATTAAAAAGGGGCAAGGAGCTGGTTCTAAGGAAGCAGGAAAAGCCTTCCCAATATCTATCAGATTCCCCTTGTTTTCTTTGGGCTCTGTCGTCCATCAGCCTTCATTTCTGCTTCCATTTGTCTCCCTGTCTTGCCGCTGCTGCTCCTCCTACCCTTGGCCATCCTCTTACTGAATTATAAAAGCACCTGGTTGGAAGGTCATTTCTACTGTTGATCTCCTTTAAACATGCAAGATAAAAATATTCCCCCAAATGGCATATTTTAATTCCTTATTTTTTCCCGTATGAATCCAAATCAGAATGAGAAGAACATGTCTAGAAACAAATAACACTAACATTGCATAGAATTGAGCAATTTTTTTTCCAGTTAAAGAGAATTTTTTAACATCAAGGGAAGGGCAGAAAAAGGAGCCCTTTTGAAAACATAATTCATATCAACTTAGTTAATCTTTCACGTTTTATGTTGAGTGGGCCCTAATCATCAGAAGGATATTTATTTTTTGAAAGATAGAAATGTGATTACAATGGGTTAGTAGAAATAACAGAAGTTGCTAGTAAATTTAGGGATAATAAACAGGTGGATGAGACATAGTGGAGAAATAGAATAAGGAAGAAAAGGTTGAAAACTGTCTGTAATTTCATGACCATAGGTCAGAAGAAAGTCAAGTGGCTAAGTACAGAATCTCTCTCTCTCACTTTTCATTTTATAAAGTTTCAAACATAAGGAAAAGCAGAGAGAATAGTATAATGAATCTCCAGTACCTCTCACTCAGCTTCAACCATGGCAATTATAATGAGATGTAGACATATATGACCAGTCAGGGTCCTGGCAAGAAAGAGGTGACAAACTCAAATAGGAGAACTTAAGGCGAGTCTAACAAAGAGGCTCTCATGAAGGTGTGGGCAGAGTTTGGGGATTCAGCAATAGATCATGAAGGACCTGGGAGCTAGTGACAAGGGGGACCGTTACCCTCTCTGCGCCCTCAGGCATAAGAGAGAGTGGCAGCTACTGAAACCTAGAGAGGCTGTCTGTCTGGAGTGGGGAAGGGACATGTTCAGCCCTGGCAGCCTGGCGGGGAGGGAGCCTGACACGATGTAGATGGAATGGGATGTGATGCTGAGTGAAATAAGCCAGTCGCAGAAGGCAGCACTGACTGTATGGGCTGCTATTTACCTGTGGTGCCCAGCGTAGACAAACTGGTAGAGGTAAAAAATAGAAGGGCAGTTGCCAGTGGCTTGGGGAGGGGAGAATGGAGTTTTTAAATGGATAGAGTTTCAGTTTTGCAATACGAAAAGACTTCAGGAGATGGGCTGCAAAACAATGTGAGTGTACTTAAGGGTGTTGAACTGCACACTTAAAAATGCTTAATAGGGTGTTATTTGCTGTATTGTGTCCCCCCAATTTCATATAGTGAAGCACTACCGGGTGTTACCTGAGAACGTGATGGTATTTGGAGACAGAGCCTTTAAAGAGGCAATTAAATTAAAGCGAGGTTGTTAGAATGGCCCCTATGCCAGCTGACTGGTGTCCTTTTTTAAAAGAGGAAATTTGGACACACAGAGTCATCAGGGATGTGCACACACACAGAGAAAAGATGATGTGAGAAGAGGGCCATGTGCAAGCCCAGGGTGAGGCCCAGGAGAGCCAAACCTACCTCTGGATCTGGACTCCAGCCTACAGAGCTGTGAGCAAAGAGCTCTCTGTTGTTCAGGCTGCCTGATCTACAGCATTTGTTACAGTGGACCTAGCAAACTAATACGGACAGTAAGCTTATGCTACATGTATTTCACCACTATCAAAAGCAAAATGTGCAAAGCAGTGGTCTACCTGGCTTGTCTTGGGAGAAAGTCTAGGGACAAATTTGAGAAATAAATGATGAGATCCTGGAAAAAGACACATTGTGCATAAAAGATTTTGAGTGAAACTGTATGTTCAGACACATCTTGAGTACTGCAGAGCTCTTGTAGGTTCTTGGGTTTCACTGAGGTCAATGTACACAATAAAATAAGGATTTGTGCCCCTTGCTTGTTTAATGTGATCATTGCTTGGAAGGTTGGAAGGAAGCTTTTTTTTTTTTTTTTGCCACAGAGTGTCACTCTGTTACCCTCCTTGTAGAGTACTGTGGCGTCACAGCTCAGAGCAACCTCCAACTCTGGATTCAAGTAGATCCTCTTGCCTCAGCCTCCCAAGTAGCTGGGACTACAGGCACCCACCACAACGCCTGGCTATTTTTAGAGACGGGGTCTCATTCTTGCTTTTGAGGAGCAGTGTGAGTTCTTAACACTTATCCAACAATACAAGTACCAAGAAATTATAACAATTATTAAATTTATTAATAAACTTTCTGGTGCTTAGTATAGTGTGGGAAGTATAGTAATTGATCACATACACCAAATATTATTCCCATTTTACAACGAGGAAATGAAGGCTCAGAGATGGTAAGTGCCTATACCTCCTAACACAGGTATTTTACATGTAACTGGGCTTACTTAAACAGGGCAAAAATCATAGTTTTTAACTCCAGCTGCTGTAGACTCTGAGAAATGTCAAATGGGAAACAATCATATAATAAAGGCATTTAAGTAGTAGAAAGAAATTGTTCACTATACATACATATTTAAAGTCTTTCTATTTCTGTTAAAAGTGGGGACTGAGGAAATTCGTAAAACCTTTGCAAACTTACTTGTGGTAGGCTTTTAGATTTGTTCACAGCAATATTTTAAGTTAACCTTACTGAAGTATAATTGACATGATAAATGCACTCACTTTAGATGTAGAATTTGATGAGTTTCGACAAATATATGTACCTACGGACCACTACCAAAATTAAGATACAGAACTTTTTCGTCACCCATATATTAGTCAAGGTTCTCCAGAAAACAGAATGTAACTATTGGTTATGTTTTTGTATTATCTAATATTATATTTAATTTTTTTATTATTTAAATATTGACCATAGATATCTTAAGGAATTGGCTCACACAATTACGGAGGTTGAAGAGTCTGAAGATGTGAGGTGGCAGATGGCACAGAACTGAGGGTGAGGGTCTGAGTCTTAGGGCAGCAGAAGACCCATGTCCTGCCCAGAATAGTCAGGAAGTCAGCATTTTCTTGCCTTTTTGTTCTGCTCGGGTCTTCAACTGGTTAGGAAGGGTCATCAGCTTTCCTCAGTCCACTGATTTAAATGCTAATCGCATCTAGAAACATTTAGAATATTGTTTGGCCAAATGTCAGGGTCTCCTGTGGCCAATTTAGGTTAACACACAAAATTAATCTTTGCAACTCCTCAAATTTCTATATATCCTTCACCAGTCAGCCTTCCCACCTTCATTCCTCCTCCCTCTCCCGTAATACTCTCATTCTAGGAAAGTACTGATTTGCTTTCTATTGTGATAGATAAGATCCCCTTCCCGTGGAATTTCATCTTAATGAAACTATACGCTATGTAGGTTTTTTTTGGAGGGGGGAGGGTCTGAACATTTTGGTCAGCAAAATATTTTGGGGATACATTCCTGTAGTCCGTGTATCAGCAGTCTATTCCATTTAATTTTCACTGCTGGATGCTGCTTCACTGCGTGGACGTACCACAGTTGCTTTATCCATTCGTCTGCTGAAGGATATTTGGTTTTTCCCAGCTTTTGGTTATTCTGGATAAAGTAGCTATGAACATTCAAGTACTACTGTTTGTAGGAGCATGTACATTGATTCCTCTTGGGCATTTACCTGAGAGTGGGAATGCTGAGTTATGGGCATGTATAAGATTAATAAGAAACCATAAAACTATTTTCCAAGGAGGTACCATTTTGCATTTGGCAAAATGCAGGTTGGGCATTCATACACCAAATAGTAGAAATCTGAAATGATCCAAAACCCCAACACTTTTTGGGTGCTAACAGCATGCTCAAAGGATAAGCTCACTGGAGCATTTAGGATTTGGGATTTTCAGATTAGGCATGGTTACTCAGAAGGGATAATGAAAATATTTCAAAATCTGAAAACATTTGACATCTAAAATACTTTTGACCCTAAGCACTTTGAATAAAAGATACTCGACTTTTTGGCTGCTAACATGCTCAAAGGAGAAGCTCACTGGAGAATTTGGGATTTGGGATTTTCAGATTAGGCATGGTTACTCAGGAGGTATAATGAAAATATTTCAAAATCTGAAAACATTTGAGATCTGAAATACTTTTGACCCTAAGCATTTTGAATAATAGATACTCAACTTGTGAAAGAGCTCCAGATGCTCCACAGTCTCACCGACACTTGGTATTGTTGGCTATGTAGATTTCAGCCGTGCTAGGGAAGAGGTAATGCTTTCTCACTGTGGTTTTAACTTACATTTCTATGATGACTATTGATGTTGAACATATTTTCACATGCTTACTGGACATTTGTATATGTTATTTGGTGAAGTGTCTGTTCAAGTTTTTTGTCCACTTTTCATTGGATTGTTTGTCTTATTTTCTTGTTTTATTTTATTTAGTTATTTTTTTGCAGTTTTTTGGCTGAGGCTGGGTTTGAACCCACTACCCTCAGCATATGGGGCTGGTGTCCTACTCCTTGAGCCACAGGCACTGCCCTTATTTCCTTATTATTGAATTGTAAGAACTATTTGTATACTCTGGATATAAATACTTTGCCATATATATAGCATATTGTTAATCATTGGTTTGCATTTCTCTTTTCTTTATGGTGTATTCAAAGCCTTTAATTTTGGTGAAGCTTGATGAATTGATTTTTGTTTGTTTTGTGACTATTGATGTTTTTGTGTCCATTAGAGAAATAATTGCCTATCTCAAAGTCATAAATGTTTTTCTTTTTATCTTAGAAGTTTTGAAGCAGGTATTTGATAAAAAGCATTTATGTTAGAGCAGCGTCATGTAAGCTTGAAAATTAATAAATGGCAAAAGCAATAGCCCAGTCAGGAATGACAGCATGTTATATGTTGAAGATGGTGATTTGAGCAATTTCAGTCTTGGAAAATAGAAATTTCCAAAATTAACATATCACCTCTATAAAATGAAATTCTTAACCTGTCACTGAGCAGTGTGGGCCGCCGGCAGCTGACCTTATGAGGATTACACATATGCATGACCCAAACCAAAATGAGAGCAGACTTAAACCAAAATTATATCAAGGCAGATATGCCAAAATCTGACCAAGGGTTCTGGTAATATGAAAGTGACATAGGATAACTAAAAGCAAGTATATACTATTTATAAGTTATTATATTGATGCTTAAGTTAATTTCACTAAGCTGCATACATTCCATTTTAAAACCTTAGTCATTTTTGTTTTCCTCTTTAAAATTCTTCAGTGATTTATTTACTAAAGGCTGGAAGTAGAGATACCTGAATCAAGTGATAGAGTCAGTATTCTAGCACTTCTAAGCAATATTGGAAGTGGTGGTGGCCCTTTACAGAGACACATAAAAAGCTTTATTTACTTCCAACATGGGATTTAGAGTAGATAATTTTGAAAGTGGAGGGTAAGCTGGGTGTGGTGGCTCACACCTGTAATCCTAGCACTCTGGAAGGCTGAGGTGGAAGGATTGCTTGAGCTTGGAAGTTTGAGGTTGCTGTGAGCTAGGCTGACAACATGTCACTCTAGCCTGGGCAACAGAGTGAGACACTGTCTCCAAAACAAAACAAAACAAAAAAAAAAAAGAAAAAAAAAAAAGAAAGAAAGTAGAGGGTAAACCATGGTATTTCTTTGCCATTTTGGGTTTTGATGAGGTGAATAAAAGAAGAACTCCCTGTCCATTTGAAAGCTAAACTTGAACTGAACATTTCTTTACCTTGTGAAATGTTCAGTTAAGTGCTTTTGCACTTTAATTTTCCAGCCTGGACCAAGACCAGAAATGCCAAAATGATATGAGAAAGGCTGTTCTTACTGTTTTTCTGGCTGGGATTGGAAAAGAAAGTGCCAGCAATCTTGTGAGAAAGCCTGTTCTCTAAAGATCTGCAACCCAGTTTGCAGAATCAAGGGGTTTGGATAGTTCAGATGAGTTTGGCTGAGTGTCCTGGTGTGCTCATCCGAATCACACCCTGCAGAAAGCATTTTGTCTTATCGAAGTCAAGCGCAGAACACCCTGTGTACTTCCTCAGACGTCTTAACTATGTGTGTGCCCATCCAGATAAACCCATGAAGGCCAGCTGAATGCTGCCAGATTGAAATGCTTGAGTGTGGTCTCTACAACTAGGTTTCAGATTTCAACCTGAAACCTTGGAAATAGTGATCACAGTGATCGTTTCATAAATTTTTCCAACTACAGAAGGCATTAGAGATGATTTAGCTTAACCTTTCCCTTTATACTTTAGAAATTTAAGGTTTGGAGAGATGAAATTATTTACTCAATATCATATAGCAAGTTAGCAGCAAAGTTGAGCCTGGGAAATAGGATCCCCTCTTCCCTATAAAACATCATCATATAGACTGAGTGATGTGCTTTTTAGCATACATATGCCTAAAAAAGAAAATAAAGTAACTAAATGGTCTGGTATGACAAGTAAAAGGAAATTCTTTGGGTGTACTGAGATGGAAGACCTTTATTTCAATATAAAGGTCTGTAGTGCCAAACAATATATTTAGGATTTATTAAAACCCCTCATTGATATGGTTTTAATGTACATTACATTTTTTTTGAGTAATATATATTAGAAGCTTTTCTTTCAGTAGGCTTTTGAGACACCTTGCAAGGAAGGAAGTTACTGCTTTGAGAACCTAAGTGGGGAACAGTCATTCATACACATCTATCCAGGAATCAGCCATGGAAGCAGCCGCTCAGTACAGAGTGAACCCCTCAGTGCTACTTTCCTACCCAGGATACGGAAATGACAAGGCATCCCACTAACAACTGAAGAGTGTGGAAGCAAACATCATAGGTGCACCCGCAGAAAGGATTTGTGCCCATGTCCTGGATGAAAATACAGGCCCAAGGAGGGCAAGTGACCTTATCTGCAGTTCATGGCCTGCCTTCCTGAAACAGTGCAATCTTTGCCCCATAATCGTTGCTGTATCTGAATACTATTGAAGCCTGCTTACTTTCAAATCTACAGAATGGTGGATGTCTGCCTGTTGTTGAACCCTTTCTTCTTCCCTCGTAGGATACCCATTCTTGTTGTCTTTCCATTTCCATAGTCATATATATTTTTTTTAAATGGGCTCTGCTTGGCTGGGTGATTTGATTGAAGATAATGTTTTAAATATAAATAGCACATGGACCATAACATGGAATACTACTCACCCATGAAAAGGTGAATAAAAAGGCCTTTACAACAATTTGGATGCAACTGGAGATCATTCTCTCAAGTGAAGTATCTCAAGAAGGGAAAAACAAGTACCACATGTGCTGGCTATCAAATTGGAATTAATCAATTAGCACACAGGTGCACAGAGGAAAGTAAAAGTCAGTGGAAATCAAGCAGTGGGGAGGAGGAGATGGGGTGGGTGAAAACCTACCTGAGAGGTATAGTGAACACCATCTGGGTGACGGGCACACGCACAGTGATGACTCAAGCATTATGAAAGCCATCCAGGCAACCAAAACATTTGTGCCTCGTAATATTTTGAAATTAAAAGAAACAAATAAATAGAATTTGTAAATACAATTTTGACTTAATTTTATCCTTGGCAAAAAAATGGCTTTGGCCCCTATACCCTCTGGGTCCTCTCCATCTGGGTCCTCTCCATCTGTGAATTTACCTTTTCATGGGTGAGTAGTATTCCATGTTATGGTCCATGTGCTATTTATATTTAAAACATTATCTTCAATCAAATCACCCAGCCAAGCAGAGCCCGTTTGAAAAAAAAAAAAATACTATGACTATGGAAATGGAAAGACAATACGAATGGGTATCCTATGAGGGAGGAAGAAAGGGATTTGATTGATCAGGACTCTCTTGTTACACACCTCCTGCCTCTCAGCCAGGCAGACAGCAAGCCACCCTGTATTCTGTACCATATATACCTGTGTAACAGCAATATTGTGGGGACCTGGCACGGGTGAGTGTAAATAGACTTCCAACACGTGTGGATCATAGCATCTTAACATGTGGGCAAAGTATTTCTATGTGCAGAGTACATTTCTATATGCACCTCAGGGTTCCTGTAGTAGGAAATACTTTGAAGTTAGGATAGAATGTATCCCGAAGCAGACACGAACAACTCCGCTGACAATTGCGAGTGGAGCCTCCACCCTGCCAGCATCACATAGTCTTTACTACCCAGGCTAAATGCCCACCTGTGGCAGTAATATAAAGGGATGTGCTATTTACCATAGTTGGCAGTTTATTCTTTTTTTTTTTTTTTTTGTAAAGACAGAGTTTCACTTTATTGCCCTCCGGTAGAGTGCCGTGGCGTCACACGGCTCACAGCAATCTCCAACTCCTGAACTTAGGAGATTCTCCTGCCTCAGCCTCCCAAGTAGCTGGGACTACAGGCGCCCGCCACAATGCCCGGCTATTTTTTTGTTGCAGTTTGGCCGGGGCTGGGTTTGAACCTGCCACCCTCAGCATATGGGGCCAGCGCCCTACTCACTGAGCCACAGGCGCCGCCCGGCAGTTTATTCTTAAACCATTTAAATACAGTCATGTATCACTTAATGACAGGGATACATTTTGGGAAATGTGTTTTTATGCAATTTCATCATTATGCAAACATCATAGAGTGTGTTAACACACACCTAGAAGGTATAACCTAAGACACACCTACAAGTATTAGCAACGCTAAGAGGTCTTGCTCCTCGGCTTACAAACCTATGACTGTACTGTACGCTGTAGGCAATAGTGACACAATGGTATGTATTTGTGTATTTAAATATATCTAAACATAGAGAAAGCACATTAAAACTATGGTGTTATACTCTCATAGGATTACCATCCTATGATCTAAACCTAGTTTTGCAATCCATAACTGTAATGGTTTATTCTTACAGCTATTGGTTTGGGAAACATACACATAATGACTTCTTCAGAACACTCTGGGAAGGTATGATATCTATGAGATGACAATAGCACAGTTGATCTTACTCATTTTATTTACTGTCATGGATTTTAATTAGTAGGTGTCTCACGTAGGAAATTAACATTAATGGGAGTATTGAGCAATTTTAAACTGGGCTTTCAAGCGAACCAGCTGGTTCAGAAAAGATATTTATGTACACCCGCCTTCTACATGATAACAAACCTAATCCAAAATACACATTTTTCACCAATGTAAAATCTCACCTAATTCCCTACTCTTTAAACAGCTACCCATTGCACTGTAGAGTTCAAAAAAGCTACATACGTTCACACGACACAGAACAATTCCTAGGCGCCAGGTCTTACTATAAAATGCAGTATGTTAGAAACTCTGGAGGCTTGATGGGAGCTAAATCCCTGCTGGATCAATAAAACAAAGATTCCTTGATAATCCTGGGCATTTACAAACCAGGATCTTTGCATCTTAAGACAGCAGGAGTAAAGATTGTCCATGCAACCAAGGTAGTTGCTACCATCAGGGTTGTAGGCAAAATGTGAAACAGGTCTCTGAATAGTCATCCAGTACCCCCCACCAACCCCGCCCCACATCCAGGTTCCCTGGGGCCCGTCTGCTCTGTCTGCTCACTTGACTTGCCCTTGCCTAGGCTTGGATATTTCCCTCTCTCTTCTCCATCCACCAGGTGAAAACACCTGTCCTTGGTAGATATCGATCATTCCTTAAGAGATGATTGAATTGAATAGTGAATATAATTGCTCTGTAATTACATTTTGGGAAAGTAGATTATTAAACCAATAAATACTAAATTAATGTGAGAGTGTTTTTAAGTAGAAAGAGACTTCCTGGTGTTTTTTCCCCCCATTCTGGCCTGTCAATCTGTTTTTTTTTTTGTTGTTTGTTTGTTTATTTGTTTTTTAAACAGTTTAACTCTTTTGCCCCAGGTTAGAGTGTCATGACATCATCATAGCTCACAGCAACTTCAAACTCTTGGGCTGAAGCCGTCTTCCTGCTTTAGCCTCCTGAGTAGCTGGGATTACAGGCGCCCACCAGGATGCCCAGCTAGTTTTTCTATTTTTAGTAGAGACTTGGGGTCTTGCTCTTGCATGGGCTGGTCTTGAACTCCTAAGCTCCAGCAATCCACATGCCTTGGCCTTCCAGAGTGCTAGGGTTATAGGTGTGAGGCATGGTGCACAGCCTCAATCTGTTTTCAGTAAATTAAAAAATAGTGCTCAATAAGCAATCACTTTACTTGTAAAATCTTGCATATTCATACTTTCTGTACCGGCCAACAAAATCCTAATAAGGACACAGAGATGTGCCTTTGGATATTAGGAATTGAACAATTCGCATAAATAAGACTGAAGCGCCTTTCTTTTTCTTACTAATAGTCATACTTTTAATATTTATTTATTTGAATAAGTAATAGATTTGCATGGTTCAAAAGATTTAATCAGGGTAAAATGAACACAGAAAAGGCTTCTCTCTCTTCGGACCCCATCAGCTGATTTCTACCCCTACACAGACATAGATAATCTATGTTATTAGTTTCTTGTACAGATTTCCAAGACATTTAAAAAGATGTTTATTTAAGCAAATACTATACATAAACTTTTCCCCCACTTTAAATAGGTATAGGATACTATATACACTTTCTCCCCACTTAATTTATCTTACATATCTTTACACATCACTAGTAGAGAACTTTCTCATTCTTTGAATTTCTTTTCTGATTGTGGTCGAACAGCATCACATTATTTGGCTGTGTCACAATTTATTTAAGAGGTTCTTTACCGATGAACTTTTAGATGGCTCCAATCTTTTGCTATTACAAGAACTACAGCAGTAAATAACCTTGCACATTCATGATTTTGCCCATGTATGAATATATCTGTAAAATAAACTTCTAGAATTGGAACTGCTGAGTCAAAGAGTATATGTATTTGTAATTTCAATAAATATTGCCAAATTGCCTTCCAGAATGATTATACCTATTTACACTCCCACCAGCAATGAATCACGGCTCCCATTTCTCTGTATCTTGCCAACCCTAAGGGTTGTCAAATTTTTGGATTTTTACCAATCTGATAGTGAAATATGGTATCTTGATGTAATTTTAATTTGCATTTTTTTCTATGTAGGAGTAATTTGAACATCTTTTCATATAATTCATTTATATTTCCTTTTCTGTGAACTATTACTCACTTTCCAATAGGGTTTTTTTTCTCTTTGATTTTTATTGTCTCTCTATTAGAAAGTTTAGTTCTCTGCTGGTATTGTAAATTTCAAATACTTTTTCCCAGTTTGTTGTTGTATCCTAACTTAAAAGAATTGTCTTAAAGACCAATTTGGGTAATCGCATTAGCACCGTGTGTCACTGTGCCTGCACACACAGCTGGGAGGGGGATGGATAGTATGCATGTGTGTATGGATTTTTTAGCAGGCCCCTTTTTTATTCTTGAAGCATGGGTAACATCATGAAAACAACTCATGCATTTATATGCAAGGCCCACCTTCCTGTAGGCAAAGGAGGATGCAGGCATATTATCCAAAGAGGCTCAAAGTGCTTATTGAATTGCCTACTATGCCTTGACACTGGCACTAGGGATAGAAAAATGATGGAGATATGGTAACGGTTACTCTAAAAGTGTCTTCCCCGAGGACTGTGCCTGTGGCTCAAAGGAGCAGGGTATCAGCCCCATATGCCAGAGGTGGCGGGTTCAAACCCAGCCCCAGCCAAAAACTGCAAAAAAAAAAAGTGTCTTCCCAGTTTGGTGAAAAGTGTGGAGAAGTTGGATGTGCAAATAAAGAAGTACAATAGAGTAGCAAACATAAAATGTAAGCCAAAAATTAAAACTCAGCAGGGGAAACGTGTACGGTCAGCCCTTCACAGGTGTGGGTTCTGAAGCCCTGGCGTCAACCAACCACAGATATTTGGGCACAGACAAGGGATGGTGCATCTGTGCTGAGCATGTGCGGATTTTATTTTTCTTATCATTATTGCCTAAACAAAACAGCATACCAATTATTTACTTAGCATTGACGTTGGATCAGGTCTAAGTAATCCAGAAGTGATTTAGAGTGTACTGGAGGGTGTGGATAGGTTATATGCAAATAATACACCATATCCTTGAGGGGGTTTGAGCATCCTGGTGGGGGTGGGAGTCCTGGAACCCAAGCCCTGTGGACTCTGAGGGATGAGTGTATAATTATGAACACAGTGATGAGGGGGAGGAAGGATGGGCTGTAACCTGTAGAGTCATCCCATCACTGTCTCAAAGTTCAGTGCAGAAAACAGAAACTGCACTGAGTATTTCAGGGAGAAAGGAATTTAATCCAGGAGATTAATCTCACAAAACCACAGGCAGAGGCTGGAGAACTGGAAGGCAGGTCACTTGCCCCTCCATTTCTGGTTTCTGGTTGTTCCTCTGCTGCAGCAACTGAGTGGTTAGAGAAGCCCTGGGGCCTCCACCCCCACCCCCAACCCCATGGCCCTAGCTGCCTCCCCGAGGCCTGCGAGGTCGCCGCCGCCAGCTGGCACGACTGTCACAGCGCGTTTGTCAAGGGCCGCCATGGGAAGATAGCCACGAGGGTTTCAAATTTGACACAGGTGCATCTCGTTGGCCAAATCCAGAACTCTCTTAGAACACCAGCTGCAAGGGGCCCTAGGAAATGTAGTTTTCTTCTTTCCAGATCCCGTAATTCTCGAGGCCTATGTCCATTTACCAGATTAGTAAGCATAATGCATTAAATCAATGCATTTTATCTGGTCAGGAAGAAGCGCACAGGCGCTCCAGAAAATAGGATTTATAAGGACCCTCCTTAGCAGGCGCTCTGGAAGCTAGGAGGGAAAGGTTGAGGAGATGGGCCTATAAAATCCCAGCCGTGGACTCGTGCTTTGGGTTGAGAGAGTGGTTGGCAGTGTGGAGGAAAGATGAGTTGTTTTTCATTACCAAATGATGAAAGTGGCAGTGAAATAACTAATGATATGATGGCTGAACCATAGTGAAAAAGTCTGATAAGACGTGAAATACTGACTAAAAAAATCCTAGGGGTGGGTGTTATTATTCTTCTTTATAAACAGGTAAACAGGTTTAGACAAGTTATCAATCAGTCCACATTCACTCTACTGTGTAGTAGAACTTGAAACTTTCTTTGGCCCTTCCGTTCTCCCTTCCTCTGACCCTTTCTCCCTCCTTCTTTCCTGTAACTTACTGAGCATCTACTATCTGCTAAGCACTCTGCTTAGGTAGTCAAGACAAACCCTTCCCCTCAGAGGCTGTGGCTTCTAATCCATCTGATGCTCATTTCGGACTTTTTCCCACTGCAAAACATACGCCTCCCGGAATTGTACCAGGAGCAGTGGACTCTGTTAGGAAGTTGGCCACTTTTATCTCCGTTTGGAACACAAGGCAGAGGCCAGTTTTAAGGAGGTGGCAGTAGCATTTAGGTTCAGACTGCGGGAACTCAGCCATGGCAGTAAGCATGGCTCCCTCGCTGGCAGGTGGATCATGTGGATTTTATACAGAATTGCCTACATGTGTAAGGGCTGCAGGATTTGACTCCTGGGAAAAAATAAAACGAAAGACTAAAAACATCTTCGAAATATCTCCAGGATATTAAAGTAAAGCTAACCACATAAGAGACACATGACATTTGCCCGTGAGCAGAGAGACTGAGCATTTTGGTTCTTATGCTAGTTTTTAGCTGCCAGTGATTCTTGTGGCACCGATCCAAGTTTTTAGGACACTGTCACATCTTAAAGTTTTCCTAATGAATTATAATAACATTTCTGTAGTTTATATCAAATTGTGTTGAATGGCATTTTTAGCAAATTGTGTCACTTTGTGAATTTCCAAATTTTACAAAATTTCTTGTGCCAAAAAATAATCAGTGAAAATGATTTTGTGTGAAACTTTTTGAAAGCCAAGTTTAGCTGATTTTGCTAAACAGCACAAGCAAACAATTTATTCAATCTTTCTCCAAGTCCTTTTTCTAAGCCTTGTTCTCGGCTTCCAGGCCCCCCTTTCCCCCTTACTAAGCTCCTTTCACTCTGTTTACTGGCCTTTGTTTCTGCTCCTCATTTGTTTCTCTCTAACATCATCAGCCCTCCCATGCCTCACCCCCTAACTATACCAAGCCTTGGGCTATGGTTTTGGGCTGAGGGTCACAGAGGTCATGGATTTTTCACTGAAAGAGCGAAAGAAATAAAAGGGAAAATAGGAATGATCCCCTTTGCTCTCTCTTCTGCCCTTGATGCTGAGAATTCATTTGTGAGTACCCCGGCAAGCATTATTGAAACAAATACACACTTTCTGCAAGGGATGCCCTAACGGTGTTGCTTAGGATAAAGGGATATATTTACCTACGCCTGGTTCACGATTTGAATCTTTTCATGTGTGTTTTTAGGCCACCTCACTAGAATTTGGGGCTTGTCCCTTTGAACATCATTCCTAAAGATGGAGATGATATGGAGGAGTGGAACCAGCGTGGATTTCAGAGGCAGAGTTCCTGGATTTGAATCCTGGATTTCCAGCCACTTATTCTTCCTGAGGGTCAGTATTCTCTGTTACCAGATAAGGAAACTATCAACTGATATAATGAATTTGGACAATAGTTACTATTAATTGAACAATTCCTGCTAAGTGCTTATATACAATACTGGGCAATAGCATTATTATTGTCATTTTATGACAGGAGACAATGTAAGGAAATAGTGAATTACTTGCTTCAGGCCACTTCTGTGAAGAAGTGGAGCTGGGTTTCATCAGATTTGAAAACCCATTTTTGGAATCATTATATGAGGCAGACGTGAGTATTGAATGGTACAGTACAGAGTGCCAGATACCTGGGAGGGGCCAGTCTGCTGTTTTGTGCTAGAAATTCCAGGAGGTACGAAGACAGCTCCGGTTCCTGTTTCAGCTTCTTCAGAATTTCCTCTACTTATCCCCTTTATGTGGGCACATTGACAGGACTAGAGGATGGTGGCTGAAGTCTGGGACTCAGACCTTAGGAGATGTCAAGTCACCACTATCCCCATTTCTTTGACCACATAAAAAGTACAGTAAACTGTCTAGAAAATGCCACAGCAGCCTGTGACTAGGGCATTGTCTGGTGTCAGATCAGGGATTGTTGAAGGGTGTTGTGTCCAGCAAGAATTGGTGGGTGAAGGGAAGAAAATGGGAGCGAGACCAGAAATATCCCCATAGCCAATTACTCTTCGTGGTCTTGCCAATGGAAGCCACAGATGCTTACAGTAACTACTGCAGAAAAGCCACGTAATTACAGGGCAGGAGTCCTGTGGCTTCCATGCGTGTCCCCGTGATCACGTGCTGTATCTAACCCACGTGCTAATTTCTACCTGATGAATACAATTTGGTTTGCAGTAAGTAATGTTTTCAAGAACTTTCTCAGCAACTCATCTCTGGGCAGGAAGGATTCTTGTCTAAATGACATGAAGCCAGAGAATTCTCACAAACATCTGATTGCTACGTTTGCTTAAGGAGGGTAATGAGACTTCTGCAAAAAAGATTGGAAAGTCCTGAAAGTAACTGTGGCAAATACTTTTGGTATATCTGTAAATTTGGCCTTCTATGAATTTAGTTCTGCCTCTTAGATCACAGTTTGTGGAATCACACTGTTATTTTTGAGGTTTCAGGAGGTTTTTGATTATTTCATGACCTTTTCCCTAAATACTGTCTATTACTTTGATACAAGAATTTTTGAAGTGCTTCACAATCTTTTGCTATTCCCTGGGGTCTGGGTCAGCATTCCTATCGTCTCTATTTTAAGATGAAACACAGAGTTTAAGTGACTTGCCTATGGGGTCCCAGCATGTGGGTGCCTGTGCTGGACATACATTTCTTAAGCTTTTGGTTTTAGATTAGTTCACTGAACCACATATTTCCCCCAGCAATTATTTATTCACATTATGCATCTGACCTGGATATGCCGGTGCTTATTTCCATTTGCATAATGAGGAATACATTAGGCATCGGAGAAGGACAATTTCCTCAGTACAGGGAGCTGAGTCCTAATGTGGACCTACCTGGCTTTCTAGGTTCGGGGGTGGGGGGGTCAGAGGGCAGGGTCACCTTGTCCTTGACACAGGCCTGGAAATGAGCATTCTGGGAAGAGCCTGAAGAATGAAGTGGAGCGTGAGCTGGTGATGACAGGGGCAGGAAGACAAATGTAAACTTCACCTATTAACTGTGGAACACTGGGATCCTCTCCCACATTTTAGGCATCTTCAGGAAATATTGTGGGTAATGAAGTTTATGTTCAGATACAACCACAAATAATGGGATCTGGGTAAAAAGGAAACTTTTTTTTTCCCTCTTGAATTCAGGAGGACAGATCATAAAGGAATCTTTAAAAGTCTGAATGGAAGGTTAAATATCATAGTTTGCTAACAACTTGTTTTTAAATGGCTTTTATCTTATTCATAGTTTTTTTTTTTTTAATTTTTTTGTAGAGACAGAGTCTCACTTTATCGCCCTCGGTAGAGTGCCACGGCGTCACAGCTCACAGCAACCTCCAACTCCTGGGCGATTCTCTTGCCTCAGCCTCCCGAGTAGCTGGGACTACAGGCACCAGCTACAACATCCAGCTATTTTTTTGTTGCAATTTGGCCGGGACCAGGTTAGAACCTGCCACCCTCAGTATATGGGGCTGGCGCCCTACCCACTAAGCCACAGGCTTATTCATAGTTTTTAAATTATGACAATGTTTGAATGTAAAACTCTCTTCCCTGTTATAAGTTTTTTAAGTAAACTTTAGAAAATAAAGATAAGCAGAGATAATACAATAAAATCAGCCTGATTTCTAATACTCAAGAGTAAACTTTATTAACATTTTGGCATATTATTCTCATTATAAGAATGGGCTTACTGTTTTAAAAATAATGAGTATATATTTAAATATATAACTTACTGCCTAGTTTATACACACACAGGATTATACTATGCATATTGCCCTATAACTTGTTTTTTAAACTTAAATTTAATGTATCTTGAAAACCTTCTCTGGTTATTAGTTTTTCCCAATAGCCTTTCTAGCTGTATAGTATTCCGCCTGCCCCCAGACATATCACTGTTTATTTCACCAGTCCCCTCACCGCTAGACATTTACATTGTTTCCCAGTTTCCCATGTCAAAAACAAGCTATGATGAACATGCAGATCTTGGTTTTAACAGCATCAGATCATATATTGTATTTGTATCTCCTGGAGGACGTACAGCCTGAGGTTGCCAAGCGATATTACTGCTGTATTAATCTTTTAATGGGAAAACATCCTGCCAGGGCTAAGGCGATAATTTGTCTGGTAAAGTGCTCATTCTTGTTCACCAGAAGTGGAGATAAACTCAAAAAGCTAAGAGCTACTTGTGGCTAAGAAAATATATTTCTCATAAGTAGACTAGATAATAGTAGAATAGCATTTAATTAAGATACTGAATATAATATGTAAGTGTTTAAAAGTAGGACATCCATTTGTAGAAACTTCAAGTGTGCTGAGATGGTGTCAGGACACATCCAGCCATCTTCAAAATGGCCTTCCAAGGCACATTTAAAAATAAAACAGAAATCAAACACACAGGAGTACTCTGAACCCCAAACAACTGCTACAAATCCCCACTCCACCTTTTATTTATTTATTTATTTATTTTTTATCAGATTCTCTGGTTTCCAGTAGAGTGCTGAGTCTGCCTTTCAAATTCTGTAGAGCTCACTAGATGTTTTTAGAAAGACCAAGTTACATCATGCGATTTTTCTTATGTGTGTCCCTTCGGTGGACATTAAAAGGAGCCTATTTAAGTTCTTCTAATTCTTATCTCAGTTCCTCGCTCCCATTTTTTTGTCCACCACGTTCATTTTCTATGACTTTCAAGCCGGCACTGATGACAACTTGACTGGCAGGCATGAATGTCTAGGCTGAAGGGACATGTGATCTAAGCAAATTGCAGCAATTCCATAGACTGAAGTAATCAAAAACTTGCATTTTTGACAACTCAGACATTTATAGCTTGTATCTTCTGTATCAGAGCCCGGAAGTGACATAATGATGTCAGCTTTCCCCCAGATAGCTTGAAGGGCTCTGTGAACACGGTGAGAGAAGAATGTTTTGTTTTCTTCTCTTTGGGGTGACCATTGTCTCCAGTTAGTCCTGTGCTCAGCGAGTCATTAATTAAACCCAGAGTCTTTATAAGTGACCTGTTGTGGCATTGAGGTTTATTCCCAATTTATTCTGCTTCACTGCATAATATTTAGTCAATGTGCCTTGTTTTTATTTTTTTTGAAATTTTCCCTCATTCTTCCTCACACTGTGAGGATTCATTTTTTGAGATGAAGAGCAAAAGGCTAGGTTAAGAGAAACACAGCCACCTCCAGAGTGCAGAAACTGCAATAAACCCATCATCTCTAACAACAGCAGAGCATGAAAAGATAAAAAACAGCCTGCCAAGAATGTAGTAACCACCCATTCACTTTTAAATGCTCTCCACACTTCAATGCACAGACCTAATTACTTTTCTGCATTCCCAAATCCACTTTGCCGTACTGCAATCAGAAACCTGGCGTTAAAATATTTTAGACTTGGAGGATCAAGACTAATTATGGGCCTTAGCTGCACCTTTTGGTTTTTCTGCCCCCCTCCCCCTCCTTCTCTTCTCTGCTCCACTGGAAGAAAAGCTGCCCAGTCCCAGCTGGGGGTGACGCAGTGAGAGACTAAAACAAAGGGCCGCTCAGCTCAACTCAGTGAGCTTCAATGAGGCTGGTACGTTTAATGTGAGCCCAGGGTTAGCCCACAGAATTGTGGCAGAATGCAATATTCTCAACAAAAAAAGATGTGTTTAAGGTCGGGTAAGGCCCCATAAGGCTGTTGTTGGTGTTTAAGCCGTCCACTGAGGTATTTAGCACCAAGGGTTTCTAAACATTCCAGCTGAGCATTAAACCACAGCTTTACAGTAGCTGCTTAAAGGTTTGGGGGGCTGGGAGCATCCCCTCCCTCTTGCATTGAAAGGTCAACAAACAGTAGGAAAGATCATGTCATAACAAAGATGAAGTCACCTATTATGGAGTATAGTGACAGCTAATAGCACTATCAGAGGTAATCCAAGGTATTAAACAGTGTAATTGTTAAAATAATATCATGGTTATTAGAACACCCAAGCATGAGACGTTCTTCATGTTACGTAACTTGAAAGTATCTCAGGTGAGCTTAGCCTTCTTGTGACAGACACTTGTTATAAATATGTAAATATTGGAAAATTGCTTCAGTGCGGCAATTTTCCTGCAGCATACAGAATGCACTCTTGATACGCAGATGTTATGTTTCATGGCATTTACTAAACTACTTTTGGGTAATTTTTGCCAAGAGTAGGATTCTTTAAAAGCTTTCATTCATAGCAAATAATTTACTGAAACATTAATGCTGATGTTTTACTTGGTTGAAGCATTTTTAGTTTCCTGGACTTATTAAGGCAAATACACAAAAAATCATAGTTTCTCCAAGAAGAATTTCCAAAGCAGCTAAGGGAGGCCGAATGCAGATTGAGTTACCTTTATGAAAACTTCACCTCTAAGTTTGAATTCTGTGTTATGAGACTGGATCTTGGCATAGGTATCTTAGGTTCCCAGAATTCTTATTCAGAATATTAGCAAGAAATGCATTCACATGGCGGGGGCACGAATGTCACAGAAACACAAGAAACATCAACATCAACAATACACAAAGCTACCAAAATTCCTCCTATTTCTTTTACTTACCAGCGAATCCAAACCAAACCACAAATTTCATTGTAGGAGATGATTTAAAACAGTAAGATGTTTCTGATGGTTGGAGTTTGCAGGAGCACCTAAGATATGATACAAGGAGCACATACATTGGCTCCCAAGTAGCAATTCACCTTCTTTGTTAGATAGGTAATTTATTCCACTGAGAGGCATCAAATATCAGAGAAATCATGGGCCAAAACAGTAATTGTCTACAGGGAATTCAAAGGCTGGAAAGCCAGTAATTCCAAAGAAATAAAAACAGAATTCTTTTTACCGTATAGACTTCATCTTAAAACCTGTAATAAGAGCCAGGCCCTGGCTGTGAACCTTTATATTTCAAGTTAAAAAAAAAAAAAATAAAAAAGGCTACAGAAGGCAAAGACAACAATTATGGGTATTTCTACATAAAACTATCTGAAGGTGGAGGTCAAAGACCGAATATTTGGTGTATTCTCCCTGTCATACGGAGTTCTTATCCAACATGGAAATGCAGGGCTGGATTAGCCAAAAGTGGGAATGGGGGGAAATATTAAATATGGAGCAAAAGATAAACTCTATTTAAAAAGCCTCACAGTTCAATTTAAATTTTTAAAGCTTGAGTGAAATATAATAATCGTTTCTTGGATAAAAAAGTAATCACATAATTTCTTAAATGTCATGGCAAACTCTTCTAAAGAAAAGCGTTTATTCTTAACATCTCATCTTCTTCATGTTACATTCATACTTTATAAGGTCTGGTCTTGGAGATCTATAGCTAGTAGATCTGGTATTGAACATGTGACGGTTAAGTGTTCTTTCAATCGTACTCCCACTTATTTTGTACCTTTTTTTGTTTTTTTTCCTATGTCAAAAAAGAAAAAAAAAAGAAGACCCCAACTTAAACCTGTAAATCATCTGAGTTGTGTCCGTATGTCGTACGTGGAAATGTACAGCATCTGGTGTTTCCATCCTTTCACACACACGGCTTCTTAATATCCTGTAGAGGTGCCTTGAATTTTGCACATTTACTACCAATTTCATAAAAATTCATGGGGTAACACTTACTTTTCACCCACAACTTCAATTTAAGTGATTGCTTTTTTTTTTCTTTTGGTATCATTCTAACCCCGTACCAGACGTTAGTGTAAGAAGGACGTAATTCCCTGTAGTTCAGCTGCTCTGACCACCCCGGATGATTCTCCTGATAGGCACTGGGAGGATGGATTTCTTTTTCTATTGCAAAATTTCCCAATGAGATAGAACTTCCAAGAGTTCTATTTTTGTCCTAAGTTAATGTTAGGATTTGACATACCTGCTGTCTTTGACGATTTAAAACCCCCAATTTGGTCACTTTGCAGACTTAAGTTCTTGAGTGATGTTTGAGGACTGCTGACAAAACTCATGCATCATAACTGTAGTCCAGCTGTCGTCTAGGGGTTCTTGGCCAACATCTCCTGGGCCGTGCCCTGACTTTGAGAGGTTGGACTAGATCACTCCCATGCTCCCTTCCAGTGTTAGATGTAATACTGTAATTTGTCCAATTTAGATCAAGACTTTTCATTATACTTAACAAGCACTTTATTTTTTGACTTTTGGGTGCAAAATTTTTTTTTAAATTACTTTATTTTAGAAATTAAACATAAAATTGCCTGTATCTAAGCTGGCAGGAATATTACAATTCTTATACAGTCAATGCTGAAGTGCCATTTTTAGCATTTCCAACAACTAGCACATTTTAATTCTTTCATGTGCTCCCTTTTCAGGGGCTTCGACAGAGAAACAGTGGCTACTCCTCTTCAAAAACAGAAAGTGAGAGCATAGAGAATAGAATGCTTCTCGATTCCTGCCTGAGCCCCAGGAATCAGATGCTGCACATCTGTCATGTTAACTGAGAGTGAACAAGAGATAAAGCACAACGTGAAGCACCTCTTGGTGATGACTCACTGGCAGGGTAGAACATCGCAGTGGTCATTTAGGCTACTTTGTCACGTAACTCACTTGCTATATTATAAGTTGGAAATTCTCACATTTCCGTTTCCAGTTCTGGCCACTTATTAAAGTTTCAGTCCTGTTGTGCACCTTTCTCTAGCACTTTGGTATTTGGATGGCCCAGTGTCACGTAGAATTACCAGACTTAGAATGGAGCCTCGTTTTGTTTCCCTGCTGTTTCCTATTCATGGTGTTTATTTCCTTCCAACTCAAAGGCTTTTCCTATGTCTTTCCCAGTTGGTTACTGGCGTCCAAGCACCCCAGACTCAAAGCCTGGAAGGCATTTCTGACTTATTCCTTTCCTTTATGCATTATGATTATTAAGTGTGAAGACATTTTCCCGTGGCGCGAGTGCTATGATGTTATTTCCCTTCTATTCCGTAGTCACCAGCACCTGTCACGCCTTACTGAATTAATGCAGCAGCCTTCAGCAGCTCTGTCTGCCTCTCTCCTCCCTCTAATCCTGCCACCAAGCACAGGCTCAGGAGCCTGGAAGGGCTCCAGATTTCCCAGCATCATGCCTCAACCCTGGTGCTTTCTGCCTCCCTCCCGGTATTGGAATCATCTTTAGCAGGACTCCCAAGCTTCACGGCTGCTTCAGCTGGCCTGTCTTTCCATTCTTCCTGGTTGGACTTACTTTTAACTTTCAACTGTGGTCCTTTTGCTTCTTATTCACCTCCCCAAATCCTAACCACTTCCAGGCTCTTTCGCATGAGATTTTCCTGCTCGTTTTCATTCACTTTGATCCCCTTTTCTATGACCTCTTAAGTCACATTTTGTCTTCAGACTTGATGGTGGCGGCACCTTTGGTGAAATGAAACGATCCCTGACTGGAGGCAGAGAAACATAGCTCCCAAGTAGAGTTCAACAGCATAGCAATTCTGGAGCTGGAGCAAGTCATTTTTACCCCTGCGTCTAATTATTGTCTTTTCTATGAAATGGAGATTGAAATGATATTACATGCCAGTACTTCCACATTTCTTGTCATTTTCTATCTCATTTGTTAATCTCCATGTTAGCCCCTGACATAAAATGTCTTTTACTGGATAGTTCATCCAATTTATAGTCTTTTTTTTTTTTTGAGGTAGAGTCTCAAGCTGTCACCCTCGGTAGAGTGCTGTTTTGTCATAGAAACCTGAAACTCTTGGGCTTAGGCGATTCCCTTGCCTCAGCCTCCCAAGTAGCTGGGACTACAGGCACCTGACACAAAGCCTGGCTATTTTTTTTGTTGCAGTTGTTATTATTGTTTAGCTGGCCCAGGCCTGGTTCGAACCTGCCAGCTTTGGTGTATGTGGCCACTGTGCTATGAGCACCGAGCCCATCCAGTTTATTTTCTTATAAACTAAATATTTCAGCTATAAAGAAATAAAATAAAAACTTGGGGGTACCCTGGCCCACCTCCACCCAAGGTAGTTTCTAATAAATACTAGCTATTCCTTGTTTTTTTTGGTGTGTGTGCGCGTTGTTCACTTATCTGTCATTTACATATATATGTATACATTACTTCCTAGGGACAGACACCGTCCTAGCACTTTACATATATTAATTCACTTTATCCTCACTGCCCCCTGTGAGGCAGGCAACGTACAACGGCTTTTTACTGATGAGGAGACTAATGCATGGAGGCTAACCAGCACGTCCAAGTTCACACAGCTGGGAAGGCTGCATGGAGGTAACCAGCACGTCCAAGTTCACACAGCTGGGAAGACTGGAGCAGGACTTGAACCTACACAGGCAGTTGGCTCCCTGAGTCCCATATTCTTAACCGACAACCTGTGGTGCTTCTTTTGAACCTTTTATCTTTTCATACTTTTCTCCCTTTTTGCCCCATTTTTGTTGACCCCTGAATGATAGCAGCAAAGCTCTAGGATACGATCAGTACTCATCATAGGTGGGTCTGTCTAACTCTCAGTGGAAAAACCTTCACAATTTATGGGGTTGTAGGATTAATTTTTCTGATGGGGGTAGAGATTACTCCTCTTTTATACTGAGGGCATTTTGCTTTGCTACCATGGTCAAGAAAGGAGAGCTGACCCAACTTATGGTCATTCGTCTACTTACCATCAACAATTTAAAAATGTGTAAAATGCAGTGTCACCGCACAAGGCCTCAGAAACACATCTCAAATTGTGGATGCAATAGGAGCAAATTATACTGAACTGGTCAGTTTGCTTAATGATATTTAGCTAGCATCAAACTGCGTTTTTCTGAACATAATTTTAGACTCGAAGTGGTTTGGCAATTCCTGAAGAAAGGACTTCAAATAGTCAGTGTATTCACATTGCCTGTTTTGCCAGAGTGTTGTCACGTTTAGAAGGTCACTTGTCACACTGTATGTCCTTTCACATTGGAATTTTTAACTTGCTCTATGTCACAGTGATAAGGACATTGGAATGTGTCATGAATGTGCTCTGAGAAGTTGTGGATGGCTTCTGACGCGGTCGCATTAAACATGTCTCTTACCTCAGCCTGGTTGCTGTGAGCCCCTCATGGAGAAGGGCCTCCTGGTTTCTTATGGGTCTCTGCATTCTCACATTCATGAAAGAAACTAGCTCAATGAGCTATTTTTTGTATACAAAGAATTTTATAAGCAAATAGAAATAATTTCATTATAAGAAAGATTCTAAGACCCAGAATCCATCCTTTTTTGCAAATGTAGACTCAAATGAGGTTTTAAAAGTCACTACGTTTGTAAAACCCACCCACGTGAGTTAGTGGTCCATTTTTCGGTGTAGGCCCACACTTCACTCAACCTGCTAAAGATGAAAAGGGTATGCAGATGCCCTCTGGTTCTCCTACATATGGAAAGGTCTTTGCTTTCAGTAACTAAAACGAATCTATCTGTGTAATTTTGAAGGTAAAATGGCTATTTATAAAAACCATAGCAGAGGGTGTGACTAACAGTCCACAAACTCAGATATGCAAGAAATACCACATTTCTTTATTTCTTTGGGCCAACCCTGATCCATCCCAGTCAACTTGTGGGCCTGACGGGAAGGTCGGTTCCAGACTTCAGGCTGTCTTGCCTGCATTGTGCATTCACCGCTCCCTGCCCATCGCCAGTCTCCAAGGAAATCACCTTTAAGAACCCCCTTCTCTCTGTCTGGCTGTTCGTTTCTGTTCAGTAAGTTTTGTAGCTTTGCTTCTGTGTCAGGAAACTTTGCCAAGCCCAGAAGTCCCTGTGTCTGCTGTCTAGTCTTACAGCCGTGCTGAGCCCTTGTTTCCTGATCAACTTCATTTTGCTAACACTACCCGCAACAGTGCGGGGATCCCACTCCTCACAGTGCCCCCCTCACCCTGACCTTTATCTAGTATAGGAAATCCCCCCCTTACCATTCTCCTCAAAGCCACTTGCCTCTCTTCAATAAGTTCAAGCTTTTATAATGGTGAAGAGTGATTGTCTCCTACAGCTTTTGCTTCTTGCTCTTTTGCAAACCATCCCAGAGCCAAGAGAGAACAACAAACAACAAACAAACAAACAAACAAGAAGTGCCCCTGTTGTAAAAGGAAGGGAGTAAGGGGAGGGAAAGATAAATGAAGAATTAGACCAAATCCTACCCTTCTGCTGTCCAAATAAATGTCCCGGGCTAGGCTTACCTTTACACATGCTATGTCATAAAATCCCATTGCAGTCCCACGAGGACAGGTGTATTATCTGCACTTTGTGGCTGAGGAGTTGTTCAGGTATGTTACCACAGCAAGTCACGTGGCCAGTGAGCAGGACAGTCTGCATTTCAACTCACCTGTCAGACTCTAAAGCTGATATACTCTTTAAAAACAAGTAACAAATGTGAGACTGAAACAAAATTTTCACTCAATGTTTTTTTCCTTTTTGAAGAAAGCATTTCTACCTGTAGGGTATTTCTGCCATATTAATAATGTAACCTGAACCTGATGGTTTCTTTTTCCGGGTGTCTCTGGACTGCCTGCTTTCCTGAGAATCACTTAGAAACTCCTTGAGTGCTTTGTTCTTTTAATTTCTTCAGGGCATATTTCCCTAAAAGGATGCTTCACGAAGGGGTGTGTGGATTTTCCACTTTTTCTAGGTCGGTATTCTTAAACTGCAGCATGCTTCTGGGTCATGGTCTCACCCCAGAGTTCCTCATTTAGTGGGTCTGTGGTGGGGTTTAGAAATTTCATTGCTACCAAGTTCATAGGGGATGCTGGTGTCACTGGGCCTAGGAACAGACTCTGGGAATCAGTGTTCTAGGTCAGTGATTTTCAACCGGTGTGCGGTTGAGAGGATCTTAGCTGTTCTACAAAAACTTTTAAAGATCATTAGATAAATTATTTTCAAAAGAAGTTCAAAGCATAGTAAGTATATATTTTTTTTTCCAACAGAATTTAAGTGTGCCACGGAAGTATAACTATAGGTTCAAGTGTGCTGTGAGATAAAAAAGGTTGAAAAACACTGCTCTGTGCGGTAAAGGCCTCTCTGATTTAATTTGATGGACTGAGCATGTGCTGTTCAGTACAGATGAGTGTTATCAGGTCTCCATTACTTGGGTGATTTATTTCATGTCAATTTTTGCTAATTATGGTAGAGGTTAAATGTTATCTACTTAAATTTTTTTTCTTAGGCATAAATTGTTAAATTTATATAACGTACTATTGTTTAAGGACGTTTTAAGGATACTGAGATGGAAGGCGCAACAGTCCACATGTTGTGTTCATCTCATCAAATTCTTATACAGCAACCACAACTAATCCAGTGCCATACTTAAAAAAAAACTAACATTAAAAAGAGAAAATACAGCTTTCCATTTGGCTTTTCATTCACAACAGCCTATCACAGTATAGTTTAATTTCTATCTACATTTTAACATACTTAGAGAAAACATGTTGCTTTTAAATCACGCTACTCAAGAAAATCATGCTTTTTATTACACAAATTGAAGTTAATTAAATAACACGAATTTCTTTTTTTTAATGTGAAACAATAAAAAATTCTTTATATAAAAGATATCTTTGAGTAACCCGTTAAAATGAACACACTATTTAATAATTTACTAATATAAAGTTAAAATATATCACTTTTATGACATAGCATGCAAAAATTATTTAAAATATCCCCCTAAAAGTGTTCAAGAGGTTAAGGAATCCTAGGAAAGGTATTCAGGACTCAGTAAAAGAAGGGCTCTAACTCTGTGGGAGTGGACCCTGGGTGCCCCGCGTTTTTTGTCACCGTTGTTCTCCTCTCTTTCTTCTTCTTGGTGTGATGACCAGGGAACACTTTCACCCTTAGAAGGCCTCTGGACACAGGGCACAGAGAGGAAATTCTTCACTGAGGCAGGTTCTTTGCTAGGCTCTTGGGTAAAGTGTTCTCTCATTTTTATTCCTCTTCTTTCATTCAGAGGAATCACACCCAGAGGTTGGGGGTCTGGCGAGGGGCCAAGAAGAAGGTGATTAGCCAGCCCGCAGCTGTGCCCGCCGAAAGGCTTTTTGTTAAGTAATAGAAGGAACCCTCTCCGTTTATTTATGGCCAAATCTCGTTTAGCAGAAGGGGGCTCCAGATTGGGATGTGGGACCGAAACACAAAGGGGTGACCAATGATTCGGAATGTTTTTCGTTCCTAAATCTAGTCCAACATTAGGTGGCGTTATGGGATTCAGGATTCAGGATTTAGGATTCCAACCCTCTTCCTGCCTTCCTCCCTCAGCAGTAACGATTAACAGTCAAGAACCTGTCTTTCAGAGTTCTCTGGGGTGCACTGACTTTGCTCCCACGTTCTTTCTTGGGTCTCCACTGCCTATTCCTCCACAGCAAGTCAGAAGCGCCCCTGGCTGTGGCCCCAACCTCTCCTCCTACTCTAGGTTTCCATCAGACTCTCTCCCTCACCCCCCAGCTCTGCTTCCACACTGTTGGCTCTTCTGTGTATCTTCCTGTCTCTGCCCTGACCTGAATGTCATGGGCATTTTGTCTTTCAAATGCCTCTTCCTTTATGGGAGTGAATATTTCCCCCTAGTTAATTTGTGCTGAGTCTGACATTTGTGTAGGGTGTGTTTCTGCCACTGAGTCCTGAGCTCTATGTTTATGGCCAGTGTGAACCCCACATCTATGACGGTGTTGCACTTTTAAAGAAATCAAGTGCCTTTGGTCTATTATTTCATTTAATCCCCACAGCAATTCGGTCAGGGTGTTATAAGTGACTGTAGAGACAGTCCAGATCGACTGAACAGCAGTGTCAAAGAGCATAGCAGAAATACTAGGAAACCGTGGTGTCAAGCCAAAGTGTAGTGACAGACCAATTGTAGGTAAAGCACTGAGCTTCACAAAATGGCTGTCTGCTACAAAGAGGTCATTGCTAGCACTTGTGGCAGAAAAGTCTTCTGGCTTACCAACATTGGGGGGGATGCATCTGTAGTGGAGAGATGCCATGGCTGGCGATGCTTTCTGCACTCTGTGAGGAAACCTGCTCATACTTGAAGAACACTGGCCTGTCTGGAAAGGGACAGATGGACAGTGTGCCATTACAGCTGGTTGGTTACAGCTACTTGCAATGGGTTAGTTTCATTAATGTTGACTAGTGCTGGGTGGAAGAGAAAAAGACCATGCAAGTAAAACTCAGGGCAAGCTAAGTTTATCACTTTTAAAATTCATCAAAGTGAGACTTTTAGTGCTTATATTTTTTTCTCTCTAAAGCAGGGAGGCAGTGTCATGCCAGTATGGGACACTGACTTTGTCACATGTATGACTTTGAATTAATTTCTTAGTTTCTTAGGGCTTCATATCAAAATGGATTAATGAAATCTTCCCTATGAGAGTCTTGTGAAAATAATAGAAAGTAACATAAAACTGTACATAAATAATATAAAGAAGACACTTGAATTATTTACTATTTTTTTGAGATACAACCCATTATAATAACTTTTAAAATTAAACTTTTATTGCTTTATTTTGTTTTTGTTTAAATACCTACTGTTTTGTAAGACTGACTTTCTGCCTCGGTACTTCCTAGGGCTTTATTTGAACATATCTACCTGGATTTTCGTGGTCGGGTCCCAGTGCTGGCTTATGCCAGTATCAATTAATTTTTGGTTTGTTGTCTACTATGGGTTGAATTGTATTCCCTCAGAATTTATATGTTGAAGTCTTAATGCCCAGTACCTCAGAATGTGACTGTTTTTGTATTTAGAGACAGGGTCTTTAAAGAGGTAATCAGAGTTTGATAAGGTCATTGGGGTGGGCCCTGACCAATCTGATTGGCGTTCTTAGAGGAAGAGGAGCTGTGTAGAGAAGCCTGACAAAAAAAACAACCCTGCTGACACCTTGATCTTGGATTTCCATCCTCTAGGATGGTGGGAAATGAATTTCTGCTGTGAGAAATGCCTATTCTGTGGTGCTGTGTTCCGGCAGCCCCATCAAACTAAGGCCCTGCTTGTGACATGACATATCAGCCATCTAGTGGGACACACATCTGTAGCCCACAGGAGGAAGTTTCTGGAGATTCTTCCCTGTTTTTTCTCCTCTTCTCTCTTGCTGGGACCACTCTGATCTTTTCTATTGGGTCTCTGGGCCATCTTTTCATTAAAACAGAACACTCTCCTGAGTAATGTATCACAAGAATGGAAAAATAAGCATCCTATTTACTCAATACCAACTCGAAGCTTGTTCCTATAAGTAACAACAATGTGCTCACAAGAGAGAAAAATTCATATTAATTCAAAAATAGGGGGAGTCCCTACCCAGTGGGAGCAATGTGCGGGTGTACGGCACACCTCCTGGGTGAAGGACTCAACTTCAACTTAAGAGTTTACCTTACCGATGCAAACAGTGTAACCTAATTGTTTGTACCCTCACATTAATGTGAAATTAAAAAAAAACTTGAATAGGATTTATAGGATTAAAAACTCTATCAACATGAATTTTTTCCAACATTTTATAGTGAGTGTGAAACTCAGTATAAGGAACAAGGAAACCCAAGATTTAGAGAAATTCCTAGGGTTAAGGCAAAATGTTTAGAAGAGGACATAGGATAGATGGGACTACGCTGCACAATGTAACAGCATCTCAGGAATAGTTTACGGGAAAGTGGTAGCATCATTAATTCACCGTAATCTATCTTCAAGTAATACTGAACCACTTGATAATATTGTAAGACACTGTTTTCAACCTTTTTTTAACCTCATGGCACATTTAAGCCTATAGTTAAACTTTCCTGGTGCACTTAAATTATGTTGATCAAAAAAAAAAAAAGAAGAATAAGAAAAATATATATTTACTGTGCTTTGAACTTCTTTCAAAAATAATTTAAGTAATGATCTTTAAAAATTTTCATGGCACACCTGTTGAAAATCGCTGGTGTAAGAACTTCGATAGTGACTTCCATTTTCTCTTATCTGTTCTTTGCACTTGTATGGTCATACATTTTACTTCTACTTTTATTGTAAACTCCGCAATCCTATTTTTGCTTTATTCAGTTATTTTTTAAAGAAATTAAAAAGTTATAAAATGTTTATATCTACTCCTGCTCATGTAATCATTACTGTTTTTAGCAGTTCTCCATTCCCTGTGTGGGTCCGAATTTGTATCTGGTATCATATTACTTCTATCTGAAAAACTTTCTTTAACATTTATTATGGTGTAAGTGTGCTGGAAATGAATTTTCTCATTATTTGTTTGTATGAAAAAGACTTCATTTCTCTTTCATTTTTGGAAGATATTTTCCCTGGATATAAAATTCAGGGTTAACTTAAAAATAATTTTAGTGCTTGAGAGACGGCAGACCATTTTTTTTTGGCTTTCATAGTTTATAAAGAAAAGTGTGCTGGTACTGTTTCTCAGCATATAGTTTCTTTTATCCTTTTCCAGATACCTTCAAGACTTTATCTGTGATTCAACAGTTTGACCTATGACATGTCTAAGTGCCTTCCTTTCTCTCTCTCTCTCCGTCCCTTCCTCCCCTCCCCACCTTCTCTCTTTCCTTCTCTCTTCTGTTTTTCTCTCTTTTCTTTCCATCCTCTTTCACTTTCTCTTTTTCTTTTTATCCTGCTTGGGAGTTTTTAATACCTTTGGATCTCTAACTCGTTGTAATTCATTAATTTCGGAGAATTCTTAGCTGTTATCTCTTCAAATATTTCTTTTTTGTGTTGTTCATTATGTTTTTTGCTCCTTTTTCCTCTTTGTGTTTTAGTTTAGGTAAACTAAACTATTGGCTCATTTTCTAGTTCACTGATTATTTCCTCTGTTTTATCCAGTTTATCCTCTTGAAGGAATTCTTTATCTTTGTTTTCATGTTTTGTTTTTTTTCTCTAGCATTTCCAGTTAGTGTTAGAAATTAAAAAAAATCTCATCTTTGTGTTGGAACTCCCCATCTAGTCATAAGTACAGCTTACCTTTTCCACTAGAACATGTAAGATAATAATCATATTATTTTAAAATCCTTACCTAGTAATTCCAACATTTGAGTCATCTCTAGGCCTGTTTCTATAGACAACTTTACCTCTTAATAGTGGGTTTCTCTCCTTGCTTTTTTATTTTTCATGTTTTTTATTGAACACTATATATAATGTGTAGAAAAACAATAAATTTAATCAGTACTCATACTGAGAAATTGGTATGTCTCTTCTTCAGTCTGAACATTAATTTGGGAGCCTTGACAAATCGGCAGTGGAGGTAAGTATGTTTTTGCTGCTGCTGTGGTCATCTTCAGTGCAATGCAGGCTTCTAGATCCTGCAGCAGGGGGACTCTGCCACCTCGACTGTGGGACCTGGAGTCTGGAGAGTTTTACATAGAGTTCCTGCTCTGCTGTCTGCTTCCAGCAGGCCCTGCACGCTACACTGTGGAGTCTTCTCACACATTCCTTCCTCTCTTTTCATGGTAGACTGCTATTGTTTGTTATTAAAAATGATGTTTGTGGGCGGCACCTGTGGCTCAGTCGGTAAGGTGCCGGCCCCATATACCGAGGGTGGTGGGTTCAAGCCCAGCCCCGGCCAAACTGCAACCAAAAAATAGCCGGGTGTTGTGTCGGGCACCTGTAGTCCCAGCTGCTCAGGAGGCTGAGGCAAGAGAATCGCTTAAGCCCAGGAGTTGGAGGTTGCTGTGAGCTGTGTGAGGCCACGGCACTCTACCAAAGGCCATAAAGTGAGACTCCGTCTCTACAAAAAAAAAAAAAAAAAAAATGATGTTTGTATTTTTATTTATTTATTTATTTTTTATTACTAAATCATAGCTGTGTACATTAGTGCAGTCAAGGGGTATACAATGTGCTGGTTTCATATACAATCTGAAATATTTTCATCTGTTTAACATAGCCTTCATGACATTTTCTTAGTTGTTGTATGAAGACATTTGAATTCTGCATTTAGTAAGTTTCGCCTGTACCCATTCTAAGATGCACCGTAGGTGTGGGCCTACCAATTCCTCTAAGAAAAGAAATAGCTGAAGATGTTAACAAATGGAAAAACATACTATGCTCATGGCTAGGAAGAACAACTTTGTTAAAATGTCCTTACTAACCAGAGCAATATACAATTTTAATGCAATCAAAGCTCCACTGTCATACTTTAAAGATCTTGAAAAAATAATACTTCATTTTATATGGAATCAGAAAAAACATCAAATAGCCAAGATAATACTCAGAAATAAAAACATAGCAGGAGGAATTATGCTACCAGACCTCAGACTATACTATAAATTGATAGTGATTAAAACAGCATGGTATTGGCACAAAAACATAGTGGTAGATGTATGGAACAGAATACAGAACCAAGAGATGAATCCAGCTACTTACCGTTATTTGATCTTTGACAAGCCAATTAAAAACATTCAGTGGGGAAAAGATTCCCTATTTAACAAATGGTGCTGGGTGAATTGGCTGGCGACCTGTAGAAGACTGAAACTGGACCCACACCTCTCACCATTAACTAAGATAGACTCTCACTGGATTAAAGATTTAAATTTAAGACATGAAACTATAAAAATACTAGAAGAAAGTGCAGGGAAAACTCTTGAAGAAATTGGCCTGGGTAAATATTTTATGAGGAGGATCCCCTGGGCAATTGAAGTAGCATCAAAAATACACTACCGGGACCTGATCAAACTAAAAAACTTCTGCACAGCCAAGAACACAGTAAGTAAAGCAAGCAAACAGCCCTCAGAATGGGAGAAGATATTTGCAGGTTATGTCTCTGACAAAAGTTTAATAACCAGAATTCACAGAGAACTCGAACGTATTAGCAAGAAAAGAACAAGTGATGCCATCACAGGCTGGGCAAAGGACTTGAAGAGAAACTTCTCTGAAGAAGGCAGGCACACGGCCTACAGACACATGAAAAAATGCTCATTATCTTTAATCATCAGAGAAATGTAAATCAAAACTACTTTGAGATATCATCTAACTCCAGTAAGATTAGCCCACATCACTAAATCCCAAAACCAGAGATACTGGCGTGGATGTGGAGAAAAGGGCACACTTCTACACTGCTGGTGGGAATGCAAACTAACACGTTCCTTTTGGAAAGGTGTTTGGAGAACACTTAGAGATCTAAAAATAGACCTGCCACTTGATCCTACAATTCCTTTACTAGGTATATATCCAGAAGACCAAAAATTACATTATAACAAAGATATATGTACCAGAATGTTTATTGCAGCCCAGTTCATAATTGCTAAGTCATGGAAGAAGCCCAAGTGCCCATTGACCCCTGAATGGATCAATAAACTGTGGTATATGTACACCATGGAATGTTATGCAGCCTTAAAGAAAGATGGAGACTTTAGCTCTTATATGTTACATGGATGGAGCTGAAACATATTATTCTTAGCAAAGTATCTCAAGAATGGAAGAAAAAGTATCCAATGCACTCAGTCTTACTATGAAACTGAGGGTTGGGGGGTGGGGGGAGAGTAATTGGTGTATTCACACCTACAGTGCATCTTATAAGGGTACATGTGAAATTTACTAGGTGTAGAATATAAATGTCTTAACATAATAACTAAGAAAATGCCGTGAAGGCTGTGTTAACCAGTTTGATGAAAACATTTTAAATTGTATATAAAACCAGCACATTATACCCCATCATTGCATTAATGTACACAGCTATGATTTAATTAAAAAAAAAAAAAGAATGGAGGTGAGAGGTCAAAGACCAAAAATAAAAGATGATTCTGAAACATTAAAAAAAAAGATGTTTGTGGTGGTATAGGGAGTTCTGGGTTCTGCTGGTCGGTCCTCGTTCTCAGCTTGGCCCTGTGGTGTCTCAGGCTTCTCCCTCTGCCTGGTCTCTGTGGAGAGCTTGAAAAGAGAGTTTGCTGCTCTTTCTGGTGGTAACACATCTCACCTTTGTGTGTGCACAGAAATCTAAGGCTGAGTCGAATTTAAGTCTCTCCCTCAGGGACCCCAGGCTTTTGCTTCCCACTGTTCAGTGCTAGTACAGTGTTACCCAGAGTCAGAGGCAGGGACGGTGTCCTCCCTCCAGCAGGCTTGTGACTTAGCTCAAGGTCTGTGGTGATGGTGTCTGTAGGGGGAATTTCTTGTGTCTTCCTTAGGGGCGGCCAGAAAACATTTGCTTCTACCTCTTTATTAGTGAGATCTCTCTCTCTCTCTCTTTGCCTAAAGCTGGGGCAAGGACATTTTGGACAACTTTACTGGAGACAGACAGCGTGTCTTTGCCTGATCCCTGGAGGAGGAGAGGGTTTCCTTACCTCTCCTTTAAATGCTTAATGCTTTTTCTTTTCTTTTCTTTTTTTGCAGTTTTTGGCTGGGGTGGGGTATGAACCCGCCACCTCTAGTATATGGGGCCGGCGCCCTACTCCTTTGAGCCACAGGCACCGCCCAATGCTTTTTCTTTTTATAACAGCATCTGGTGGGGCTGTGTATTTCCAGCTCTCCTGCTTTGTTCCCAGTTTTTGACATGAGCACCTGATATGAAGAAAGAAACAAAAAACAAAAGTGAGTTTTCTGTTCTATCTAGAGCTGCCAGTGATTTTAAACTTTCATATTTCCAGGCTCACATTTGGCCTTTAAACTTTTAAAGGGATTTTAGCTTTCTTCTCCCCACTTTGGGGTTTGTCCGCTTTCCCCTTCATGTTCTGTCAAAGCCAAAATGTTTTGTGTGTCCTGTTTATCCTCAGAGGGTCACATCACCTTCTGGAAGTCAGTTAACTTGTTTGACATTCTGCTTTAGTTTTCTGCTGAGAAACTATTGAGCTTTTTGCCATTGGTGGAACAGGAGTAATTGTTCTTGCAGCTTTTACATCCTAAGTAAGCCCTACCTGAATTTCTGATTGGGATTTCAGGGCCGAATAGTAGAGCGGCAAGTAATGACAGCAGGGAAATGGAAAGCCCCTCAATGTGGCACAACGTGGAAAGGCAGGGACGCACAAGCCGAAGTTTTCGTACTTGTTGAAATGATTCTTTTTCTTCGGTTTTATCTTGGGAGTAAACGGCAAAATGGAATTTACCTTGTAATTATTATCCTAACAGCCAACTTGAGTCCATACCTGTTTTATAATGGGAGAGAAAACTTTATTATTATTATTTTTATTTAGAATTCTTTTTGTATGGGCGTATCTGGCTTAGATTAGTCTGGGGGACTTTCTGAATTACTGTGGAGCAATTAAATTGATTGCTGGCGATGGCTCATGGACTCAGTCTTATTGGTCAGAGCATATAAATTATGCTACAAAACCATTTTCGAAATTAAATTGAGGTTTTGGTGAGACACATACACTTTTTGAGGCCAAGGTTTCAATATAATAACTATACTTTTAAGGCTTAATGTCTCAATTTACTTTTCTGTGCATCTAAACGATTTCTTCCTAATCCAACTTAAAACAATAAAAGAAAAGAAAGCAACAACAAAACTCCCTGAATTCAGGGAGTTTGAATTCACTGTTAGACTTACCCTTAAAATGGGCAAAGTAGGCTATATATTCCATGTGACGTAAGATTTGTTTGTACATTTAGGTTTTTCTACCACTTTTTAAATTATTTTCTATATTACTGGGAACACCAGAATTGGTCCTAAAAATAGGTGGTTCTCAATAAGGAAATGGGGTGCAGTGCTGTTCTTTGCAGAAATATTTATTAACAACACAATTCTAAAATGAAATGTTTATTGGATTAGTAGGTTGAATAAGGCCACAAAAATCTTCAATGTTTTTCCTGTCCAGAGGTAGTCTGGATTATGGGTGAGTTCTGTCACTGCTTTGCCCATTAGAACTCGTGAAAATGATGCTGTGCCAGCTTCTGGGTCTACTTCTCCCTCTTGGAAAACTCATTTTTTGAGCCTTGTCCTGCTACAGCAGAACCTCTGCAAGGTGATCACCAGAGAGGCTGTGACAAACTGGTCAACTCATGGAAGTGGTCAACATAAGGGAATAGGCCTACTGTGCTGATACGTACATGCGGTGCATGCCTGGTCTATAAAACTTAGGTCAATTAAGGACATTCAAAATCTGTTGACCCTGGGACCTGCTGTGAGGAAGCCCAAGCTAGCCATGTGGAGAGGCAGTGAGGAGTGAGCCCGGCATTACTCACCCCAGCTGTCCCAGCTATCCCATCCCAGGCTTCAAGTGCTGAGTGAGGAATCCAGCCAGCATACCTTTCAGCTGAATAGCACCACATTAGTCCAGTTGACCTCTGAAGGAGAAGAATTGTTCAATATGAGACTTGCTGTAATTTCTGACCCACAAAATCATGAAAAATAATGAGATGGTAAATTAGAAAGTTTTAGGGATACTTTGCTATGTAACAACAGAGAACTGGAACTTTAATTTTAAAGACTTATGTAAGGATGATATAAACTTCTTCAAACATGCTTATTTACAATCACATAAAGTTAATTCCTGAAAAAATATTGAACCTTCTTACTTGAGTGACTTGGACAAATTTAATATTCTGAGTATTTTTAACTATTCAAAAATACATTTGTATGCTTATATCAAGAATAAACATCAAATATCTTAAAAATGTGTTCTTTCCTCTTTTCAAAAGAACAAGATGAATTTCAAATATTATAGTATTATGTTGTATTTTTTTAGTAAAATTAAATGTAGCAATGCCACAAATATAGATCTTTTTTTTCTGTATCAAAGTTGGATAATATATAACATGGGATTTAAAAAGAGAATATGGATAATAGATAAATACTGCCTCTTTTGCTGACAGTGCTTGGGACGCAAAGGAGATAACGTGTTCAGCTTATATGATCATTTCCTAAAGTTAAAATATCCAGACATTCACAGAAAACCATTCTCCCTAGCTGGCACAGAAACATAACATATTAAAGATCAATTGACATCGTATGTTTCTATCAGTGGTTATAAATTAAGATTTAGTTTATAATACAATTGAGACTTACAAAATATGGAATAGCATTTTCATGTGGAATTGGAATTTCCTTATATTTTTCATTTGAGAAATTATTCTTCAGGGTAGAGGAGCTAATACAGAATTACTTTGATAATAGGGATTTTCTCTTTTCTTTTTCTCATGTCTTCTGTCACTGGAAAAGAACCCCCAAGTAAGTGTGCTCCTTCTTATCATGTGCCTGTGACCCCAGAGTGCATCTCTCTGTCCTAATCATTGAAACTACTTGGTTATCAAAGCCATACACAGTCCATGATTTGACTTTCATCCCTTTCAGACTTACCCCTGATATTGCTGTGGCCTTGAAAACATTAAAATGGCTTTTGTTTGATATTCAATGTGTAATTTCAGAAAGATGTGTTCATTTTAAAAATTGAGACTGAGTGTTCATGTGATAGGAGAGTCTTAGCCAGGCCTGGGAAGAGAACCGTATTTTCTAAGAGTAAGGATGGGCATGAGGATAGGTTGAGTAAAGAGTGAAATGGCTGAAGGTGTATTTGTGTGTGAGTGTGGGACAGATTGTGAAAAGAATGTGTGTGACTGGGGTGTGTGTATGTATGCAATGTATGTGTTCAATAGGGATAAGAACATTCTTTAAAGCAGAGACTGTTTCTAAAAGGTATCTTTAAAGTCTCTTTTACTAGAATTATCCTAAATTTGGTATTTTGGAAAATAAAATAATTTCTCTCACTTAGTTGTTCCTAATAAAGAGGCAAGAGGCCATATGCTCTGTGACAAATCAGATTTGTCTAGGCGACTGGGAGTTCCATGGCCAGGTTTGGAAGTTTCTGAACGTTCAGAGTTTAGGTGTGGCCCGCCCGGGTTAAGCTGCCTCTTCTGCGTGAGGGTGTTTTTCTCGGTTAAGTCTGTAAAAAGATAACACACTTGTATAGAGATCAGCTTCTGGTCTGATAAGTGTGTCCGGGATTTCATGCTGTTCTCTGACATCATTGGTGAATGAATGGTTTGGGGGCAATTGCTGTGGACAGCTTCTCCCGCAGGAGAGGTCACTGCATTCATTTGGCTTCTTTTCTTGCTCTGGATATTACCAGGTGCCACCGTGCTGGGGCTAGTGCAGAGATCCTGACAATGGGGGAGGGTGGGTATCTCTGAATTGAGGCTCTAGACAGTATGATTTTACAAGGAGTCGGTCCAAATTCACTCCAGGAGACACACTGCTCCAGAGGTTGTCGTGCTGTCCTTGACACTGAACAGGCCTTCAACAATATGAGAGCACCAAGATCAATTTAATGCCATTTCAGATGGTATTGCCATAGATATTGC